>NC_142584.1:117301095-117603178 GCF_965207765.1 Zootoca vivipara
TGACTGTATCTTACCCACCCTGCATTCACAATCACTGCTATGTGCCAGTGATAGCAGCTGATTTCTGACCATCCCTTACAAACCCTTTCCCCTCCTTTGCCCATCTATTGACTTTGAAAGAAGGTTTGGTTATTGAGAGGCAGCATCTAAGTGGCTCTTGGTATCCTGCAAACTGGAAGGTTGATTCTAAACACTTTATTTGTGGCGGCTTCAGTTTAGTTAATACAAATGCAGCATCTAGGGAACAGGTGATCATCTCTTTTCCTGCTTCTTGGGTGTGTTGTCAAACTTCTGCAACGTGTTCAGGTCCTGTTGAATCGAATAGTTGGCCCGGGTTGGGAATAAATTGGACAATATTTTGACTGTCAATTGCTCCATTTGTGGGGTGCTGCTAAATGCAGGGTTTTCTCTGCGAAACATTTGCCAAACTTTAGTGCTGGTTGGAGTGAATCAGACTACAGTACATTTGGTTTTTGGGTGTTAACTAGAAACCCCGGTTTGATGTATGAATTACTTGGTTTGTGGGGAGAAGAAGTTGCTTCAAGAAAGGCTAGTTAAGTGGGCTGGGGAAATTGTTGGAACAACTTCACAAGTCCCGTTGAGTTTGGGAACAGGTGCTACTCATTATGAACTCCTTAATCTTGACCTTCTTCTCAGCCATGATTTAATGTTGCTACGGAAGGTAAACTGCGTTTCCGTGTGCTGCCTTGGTTTTGCCAGAATCGGCATAGTCATGCTGGCCACATGACTTGTAAAAACTGTCTGCGGACAAATGTCGGCCCCCGTGGCCAGTAAAGTGAGATGAGCGCCGTAACCCCAGAGTCGTTCACGACTGGACTTAACTGTCAGGGGTCCTTTACCTTTACTGTTGGAAAACAGCAAAAGCATTTCCTTCTTCTGTGCATGGGATACGTAAAACCACATAAGGCCAGTGCTTGTCTCGCAACCTAGCCAGCAGTTGTTTGAAGCCACTATGTCTATGATACCATAACTCTGCCTATGAAACCTGAGATTTTCTTTCCTGTCCTCTGCGGACAAAATGTCTGCTATTTCTCTCTTTCCTCCCTTCTCATCTTGTCAATAGTTCCTGTCAAGTCTCTGAGTTCCAGAAACTGTAAGTTATCATTCAGATCAAATTCACCCAAGCTGCAAGTTCTCCTAAAAACTATTCATTTTCTTGTTGGAGCACCTGGACAAGTTTCTACTCCTTCAAGTGGACAGTCGAAACAATGGTTTGTTCATTCATTTATTTGCAGTCCAACATTAGAGGACCCTTCTCCCTTCCTGTCTCCCTTATTTGCCATTCAAGAGAGCAACCAGAATCCTCAGCTTTTACCCAATGTCACCCTGGGCTACAACATTTATGAGGCTGCTTTTGATGCCAGAACAGCGGCTGATGCCATGCTAGACAGCATTCCAAGCTACAGCTGTGGAAGACAGAGTAATGTTATAGCTGTTTTTGAAGCAACTACTTCTGAAATTGGCAGCCAGATTTCAAGCATGTTGGGCATCTACAAAATGCCCCAGGTAGGTCTTTGGAGGGGATTGGAGACCAGCTATGTTTCCTTCCTCTTTTCTATATCTCCACCAGTGTTGAGAAACCCATTCACCCCTCCAGAGGTTTCTGAACTGCCAAGCCATCTATTCCTGGCCATTCGCCATCCTTGTGGGGATTGATGGGAGTTCAGCAACATCCCGAGGGCCAAATTTTCCCAATCCCTGCTCTCCAGGGAACACAAATCACAAGCACCCAAAAAGGGAGATCATAGAAAGAATCTCACATTTTAAGAAAGTGGGAACTGATTTGGAAAGCCCTCAGTCTCTTTCTCTCACCCTCACCTGACTGGTATAGGAAGTAGTAGTATCATCATTGTTCAATATAGTTCCTTGCTCCCCAAGATTTCTTCTTTCTTAAGAAGACCAGTGGTTGTCTCTAGAAGCTAAATGAGCATGGAGATTAAGTTTCATGCACTCCTGCAGACCATGTCACTGCTTAGCTTCTGCCTCTGCCTCTCCTTCTGTGAAGTTGCCCATTGTGATTCTAGGAAGAGGTTGGAATGCCATGACCCCTGAAAGCCCCAGATGCCCTATTCTGCCTCAATATTCATTGGAGCCACTTCCATCTATGTGAGCTCTAGATTCTCCATCGGAGGCATGAAATGCTTCCCAGAAGCAACTGGTTAGCCCCTGTGAGAACAGAATGCTGGATTAGATGTCACATGATTATTGGCCTGATCATGTGACAGGGCCTTTCTTTTGTATTCCTGAAAACAAGACACCAATCCTTTTCTTCCTAGATCAGTTTGGGCTCTACTGCATATGATCTTAAAGGAAAAAAACAGTTTCCTTTTATCTACTGGATGGTCCCAAAAGAAAAAACCCAGTACATGGGGATTGTCAAGCTGCTGCTGCATTTTGGATGGACTTGGGTTGGTCTATTTGTTCCAGACAATGGCAATGGAGAAAGGTTCCTGAGTGCCATCAAACCTCTGCTGCTCCACAGTGAGATTTGTGTTGCTTTCTTGGAAATAATTCCTTTTTCCGTCCAGATGATGTCATCCTTACGTTGTAAACCATCTCTCCTGAGACAAGTCAAGGTGTTCATTTACTATGGAGACTCTGAACATGGAAGTTATATAATCACATACTTACAACGCTTTCAGGAAGTGAAGAGATCTGAGGGGATAGTCTGGATCACAACGGATGTTCAGGACATTGACGAGATTTTGTTTTGTGGTTCTCCTTACAACACGCCTGGCCAAGGTTCTTTGTCCTTTGTAAGGAATACACCAAGACAGACAGAATGTAGCTACTATACTCGGCTTTCATACACATCTGAACCGTTCTGTCAGAGAGCATTCTCTTGTTCGTGTTCAAACAATGTGGTATCTATGGAGGGTTGGACAAGATGCACAGAACAACGGGGAACTTTGTCCCAGGAGAAGATTGAGGCAATCTGGTCTCACGATCGCTACAGCACTTACTACGGGATCCAACTTGTTGCTCAGGCTTTAAATGCTGCATATTCATCCAGATCAAAATGGAGGTTAATGGCGGGTAGAGGAGAGAGATTGGACCGTCAAAGGTTGCAGCCATGGCAGGTCTGTCCTCTCCCCTTTTTTGCAAATACTTTGTCCATCTCTGGAATCTTAATTGAATTTTTCATCTATCTTTGTAGCTGTACTATCCTTTGAAGCTAATTAATAAAGAAAAGTATGGGGAAATATTGCTTCACAACATAGGATTTTTAAATAGTTAAGGAGCATTCACTCACATTAATATATATTTTCATAAAATGTATATATCGCTTGACTGATGAAAAAACAGTTTACAAAAGAGTTAAAAGAATAAAATTAGTACAAAGAAATTTAAAACACTAATTTGAACCCTATATTTGAAACCTATAGAAAGTTGAAATCACAATATGATAGATTAACGCAAATTAAAACACATGCAAGCTTTCTAGAGTTTCAAATCGCTTTCTTGGCCATGTCCTCAATATATGTTTATTTGGGTCTTATCCCGAAGAGGATTAAAAATCTGATAAAGGACCAGTTATACTGGCCCAAAAATCATCAAATATAGCTGACACAAGTTCGCTACAAATTAGTAAGAGGTCTGGAACCTTCCTCAATTGTCACAGGAAAACAAGACTACATCCCACAAAATATTCAAGCTCATGAACAGATTTGATATATCAGATGCCCAGGAAACATCCTTCAATTGTTTTGCAATTATATAGTTTACTATCATCTGCAATGGGGTTTGCATATAAGCCTGCAGTTCTCACATGCAACCCTGATACCATGTTTTCTAAATGCTGGTGTTTTCTCCTGCCATTCTAGCTTCAAAGTTTCTTAAAAGAAATCCAGTTTTCTAATTCATCCATAGGAGAGATGTATTTTGATAAGAATGGGGAGCTGACTGCCAACTTTGATATCTGGAACTGGGTCGTGTTTCCCAATAAATCTCACAGCAGAATTAAGGTTGGGACAATCGAGGAACAGGCATCCTCCGACATAAAATTCACCATTAATCCGGAAGCCATTGTGTGGCCTGGGAACTTCAGCAAGGTGATTGCATTTATTTATTTCTTGCATTTATACCCTGTCTAAATTCATGCCCCGAAAGACTCCGGGGGGATGCCTGTGCAGTTGTTAGTAGAGTTGCATCTCCAAGAAGGGACATGATTCCAGGGAGGACTCAGGATGCAGCAGATCAAATTGTAAAAGTTGACTGAACCCATAATAAGCTTGACAGTTCAATAGCAGACCCCTGGAAGGGCAATCTCTTAATAATTCAGTGGCAGAAAAATATAACAGTAAAAAACTTAAAATGTACAATATACTTTAAGTAAATCAATTCGGATTGAGAGAGTGAAGGAACATCAGAGAGAGAGAGAGTAAAAGTAAGAATAACATGTGACCATGTTGGACTGCATTTATAGGCAGTTCAGGGGCAGTTTGACCTGAAAACACAGAGCTCTTTCCAGATGCATGTCTGCTTCCGTGAAAACCTTGGAACCTTGGAAACCTTCCAAACACACTAAAAGGTTCCGGAACACTTCCGTTAGCTTCTGTTTGCTTCCCCACACGAGAGCCAGTGTGGTGTAGTGGTTAAGAGCGGTAGACTCGAAATCTGGTGAACCTGGTTCGCGTCTCCGCTCCTCCACATGCATCTGCCTTGCGCTAGTCACACTTCTCTGAAGTCTCACGGCCCCATGCACCTCACAGAGTGTTTGTTGTGGGGGAAGAAGGGAAAGGAGAAATGTTAGCCGCTTTGAGACTCCTTCGGGTAGTGATAAAGCGGGATATCAAATCCAAACTACTACTACTCTTCTTCTTCTTCTTCTTCTTCTTCTTCTTCTTCTTCTTCTTCTTCTTCTTCTTCTTCTTCTTCTTCTTCTTCTTCTTCTTCTTCTTCTTCTTCTTCTTCTTCTAGCTTCAGTGCCTTCTTTCAGCTTCTATAGCTTTCGTACTTCTGAAATGCCTTTATACCTGATATATCCCTCCTTTTCTCTATGGAGTTCAAAATGCTATACGTGGTTTGTTTTATCGCCACAACAACCCTGTGAAGTAGGACATATTCAGAGCAAGTGAATGGCCCAAGGTCACCCAGGAAGCAATTTGAACCTTGGTCTCTCGGGGTCTTGTCCAACCCTCTAACCGCTACACCACACAGGCTAAATTTGCTAAATTTGGATATTTTCCCAATATGGGCCCGTTTTATATTATCCCTAAGGTGGCCATTTCCAGGAAGACTGCCACTTCCTAGATGTGTACATCTCTGCCGTTTTCCTTGCTTTCTCTGTTTTGCATAGGAATTCAGTTGGAGAGGAGGAAAGAGTGGAGAGGCTGTCCTTACACTTTCCCTTTTTCATCCACTCAGAGGGAGAGATGACAATGCATCAATGGGCCCAAAGTTGACAGAGGAGCCGTAGCTGCCATGTGGGCTTTAACCAGAGCAAAAACAAAAACAAAACTATGCCGTGGTAAATCCCTGAAACGAGTTTGGTGAAGTGAATAATACTGTTGTTGTTTAGTCGTTTAGTCGTGTCCGACTCTTCGTGGCCCCATGGACCATAGCTGTCTTGCACTCCTGTCTTGCACTGCCTCCCGCAATTTGGTCAAACTCATGTTCGTAGCTTCGAGAACACTGTCCAACCATCTTGTCCTCTGTCGTCCCCTTCTCCTAGTGCCCTCAATCTTTCCCAACATCAGGGTCTTTTCCAAGGATTCTTCTCTTCTCATGAGGTGGCCAAAGTATTGGAGCCTCAGCTTCATGATCTGTCCTTCCAGTGAGCACTCAGGGCTGATTTCCTTAAGAATGGATAGGTTTGATCTTCTTGCAGTCCATGCGACTCTCAAGACTCTCCTCCAGCACCATCATTCAAAAGCATCAATTCTTCACCAATCAGCCTTCTTTATGGTCCAGCTCTCACTTCCATACATCACTACTGGGAAAACCATAGCTGTAACTATACGGACCTTTGTCGGCAAGGTGATGTCTCTGCTTTTTAAGATGCTGTCTAGGTTTGTCATTGCTTTTCTCCCAAGAAGCAGGCGTCTTTTAATTTTGTGACAGCTGTCACCATCTGCAATGATCAAGGAGCCCAAGAAAGTAAAATCTCTCACTGCCTCCGTTTCTTCCCCTTCTATTTGCCAGGAGGTGATGGGACCAGGGGCCATGATCTTGGTTTTTTTGATGTTGAGCTTCAGACCATATTTTGCGCTCTCCTCTTTCACCCTCGTTAAAAGGTTCTTTAATTCATCCTCACTTTCTGCCATCAAGGTTGTGTCATCTGCATATCTGAGGTTGTTGGTATTTCTTCCGGCAATCTTAATTCCGGCTTGGGATTCATCTAGTCCAGCCTTTTGCATGATGAATTCTGCATATAAGTTAAATAAGCAGGGAGACAATATACAACCTTGTCGTACTCCTTTCCCAATTTTGCACCAATCAGTTGTTCCATATCCAGTTCTAACTGTAGCTTCTTGTCCCACATAGAGATTTCTCAAGAGACAGATGAGGTGATCAGGCACTCCCATTTCTTTAAGAACTTGCCATAGTTTGCTGCGGTCGACACAGTCAAAGGCTTTTGCATAGTCAATGAAGCAGAAGTAGACGTTTTTCTGGAACTCTCTAGCTTTCTCCATAATCCAGTGCATGTTTGCTATTTGGTCTCTGGTTCCTCTGCCCCTTCGAAATCCAGCTTACACTTCTGGGAGTTCTCGGTCCACATACTGCCTGAGCCTGCCTTGTAGAATTTTAAGCATAACCTTGCTAGCGTGTGAAATGAGCGCAATTGTGCAGTAGTTGGAGCATTCTTTGGCACTGCCCTTCTTTGGGATTGGGATGTAGACTGATCTTCTCCAATCCTCTGGCCATTGCTGAGTTTTCCAAACTTGCTGGCATATTGGGTGTAGCACCTTAACAGCATCATCTTTTAAAATTTTAAATAGTTCAGCTGGAATATCATCACTTCCACTGGCCTTGTTATTTGCAGTGCTTTCTAAGGCCCATTTGACTTCACTCTCCAAGATGTCTGGCTCAAGGTCAGCAACCACACTACCTGGGGTGTACGAGACCTCCATATCTTTCTGGTATAATTCCTCTGTGTATTCTTGCCACCTCTTCTTGATGTCTTCTGCTTCTGTTAGGTCCTTACCACTTTTGTCCTTTATTATGGTAATCTTTGTATGAAATGTTCCTTTCATATCTCCAATTTTCTTGAACAGATCTCTGGTTTTCCCCATTCTATTGTTTTCCTCTATTTCTTTGCATTGCTTGCTTAAGAAGACCCTCTTGTCTCTCCTTGCTATTTTTTGGAAATCTGCATTCAGTTTCCTGTATATTTCCCTATCTCCCTTGCATTTTGCATGCCTCCTTTCCTCCACTATTTGTAAGGCCTCGTTGGACAGCCATTTTGTTTTCTTGCATTTCCTTTTCCTTGGGATGGTTTTCGTTGCTGCCTCCTGTATAAAGTTACGAGCCTCCATCCATAGTTCTTCAGGCACTCTGTCCACCAAATCTAAATCCTTAAACCTGTTCTTCACTTCCACTGTGTATTCATAAGGGATTTGATTTAGATTGTATCTTACTGGCCCAGTGGTTTTTCCTACTTTCTTCAGTTTAAGCTGGAATTTTGCTATAAGAAGCTGATGATCTGAGTTACAGTCGGCTCCGGGTCTTTTTTTTTTAAAGATTTTAAAAAATAGACTTTATTAGAGAATTTTTTTAAAAAATACACACACTAGAAAATATACACACACTAGAAAATTTGAAATAACTTAATAACGTAGGATAGCTTAACAACTTAAATAGCATCGCATAACAAAAATGATATAAGTAACGTAACTGCATATTTAAGCCACCCAACATAAACCAATCAACATAAATAAACAAATCAAAATTAATCTAAACAGATTAACTCAATCAAACTACAAATAATAAACAAAATCAACTTAGATAAACATAACATAACGTAACATAACTTAACATAACATAACAACATAACATAACATAACGTAATATAACATAACAAAAGAATATATATACACACACACACACACACACACACATATATATATATATATATATACAATCCCCAAGTCAGATCTTAACACATGGGCCTATCTCCATAAAATCCATTCATTTTAGTTTAAAATTGGCTTCCAATCGCCAATATATCGCTTCCCTTACTATTATTTCCTCTTTAATTTGCTTTCCCTCTTATTAAATCCAATTGAATTGTTCCTGCATGTTTTCTCTATTCCAGACAAATCACTAGCTCTGTTTTGATGTTTTCTTTTTTAAAATACTCTTCCACGTATCTCCATTCTGATTTTATTCTCTGTTTTGATATGTTCCTAATTACCGCCGTCATTCTTGCTAGGTTCATGAACTTTACTACTTTAATTTGCCACTCTTGGATTGTTGGTATTTCAGTTCCTTTCCATTTCTGGGCTAATACTAATCTCGCCGCGGCGCACGCATATAAGAAAATTTCTTATAAAAATAAGAAATTTTCTGGGATTAGGCTTAATAAAAAATATTCAGGTTTCTTTTCAAACGTAATTTTTATCATTTTCTTCATTTTTTCATATATATCATTCCAAAAATTATATATTTTTTTACATTCCCACCAACAGTGAAAATACGTACCAGTTTTTTCCTGGCACTTCCAACATTTTTTTGTTTCTGTTTTGTAGATTTTAGCTAATTTTTCTGGCGTCAGGTGCCATCTATATACAAGCTTCATCATGTTCTCTTTGATTCCTGAACACGCTGTAAACCTCATTGTCGATCTCCACAATTTATCCCACTGTGCTTTATATATTGGTCTTCCTATATCCTGAGCCCATTTTGTCATCACAGATTTTATCTCCTCATCTTTCAATTCCCACTCCAACAAAAATTTATACATCTTGGACAATGATTTAGTCGTATTATCAATCAAAATTTCTTGTAATTTAGATTTCCCCTCATTAAATCCTAATTCTTTATGTTTTTTAAATAAACTTTGTATTTGTAGGTAATGTAGCCAGCTAGCACAGTGGTGTTTAATCTCTTCGAATGGCTTCAGTATAAATTGATCCCCTTCTTTCACTGTTAGTTCTTGATAAGTTGGCCATTTTCCATCTTTACCTCGGCCACTCATTGTTGTCATTTCTAATGGTGACGCCCACCAGGGCGTCTTTGTTTCTAATAAATTTATATATTCCTCCCAAATTTTAAATACCGATTTTTTAATTATATGATCCGTAAAGCTTTTATCCTTTCCTCTGCTTTCCTGTAATAGGTACGCGTGCCATCCTTTATTATTCCTAAACCCTTCTAATTCCAAGAGTTCACTATTTTCTAATACTATCCATTCCCTCATCCAGCAAAAACATGCGGAGGCATAATATAATTTAAGATCAGGGACCCCCCAGCCACCTCTCTCCTTGCTGTCCGTCAATAGTTTATATTGAATTCTTGCTTTTTTCCCTAGCCATATGAATTTGCTTAGATCTTTTCTCCATGAATCAAAAATTTCTTTCTTTCCTATGATAGGTAACATTTGAAATAAAAACAGGATCTTCGGTAACACTGACATTTTAATCACTGCTATCCTTCCTGATAGAGACAAATTTAACTCTTTCCAGCGGTCCAAATCTTTTTTAATCTCCTTCCATACTCTGAGATAATTGTTCTCATACAGGTTTATATTATTGGGGGTAACAACAATTCCTAAATATCTGATTTTATTAACTATTTCCCAATTTGCAATCTTCTCCAAATCTATTGCTTCTTTCTTCCCTATATTTTTGACTATCATTTTGGTCTTATTCATATTAACTCTAAAGCCTGACACTTCCCCATATTTTTGCAATTTCTCCTTTAAATTAATTATCAAATCTAATGGTTCTTCCAACATTAAGATCACATCATCGGCAAAGGCTTTGGTTTTATAGATGTTCTTCCCCAGTGTTATCCCCTTAATGCTTTTATCTCTTTGGATGTCTTTTAACAGAAATTCAATCGACAAAATGAATAATAAAGGAGATAAGGGGCATCCCTGACGGGTACCCTTTTGGATTTCAAATTCCTCCATTATTTCTCCATTTAATATCAATCTTGCCTTCTGTTCTTTATAGATTGCATTTATCCCCTCTAAGAATTTACCCCCTATTCCAATTTCCCTCAACAATTTTTTCATAAATTCCCATGTCAAATTATCGAAGGCTTTTTCGGCATCCAAAAAGATAAAAGCTACTTTTTTGCTTGGCATCCAATCTAGGTACTTGACTAAATCTAAGAAAATTCTCATATTATTTGACATTTTTCTCCCTGGTAAGAAGCCTTGTTGGTCATGTCCAATGATCCCGTTTAATATCTTTTTTAGTCTTCCGGTTAGTATATCACTAAAATTTTTATAGTCGACATTAAGTAGAGAGATCGGCCTGAAGGATCCCACCTGATCGTTCTCTCCCTCTTTCTTTGGTATTAATGTTATAAATGTTTCTCACCATGTTTTTGGGAACACTCCTTTTTCTAAGATTTCATTTGTTAACAATTGGTACACACCACCTATCTCCTCCCAAAACAGTTTATAATGCCGACTTGATAGGCCATCTGTTCCAGGTGACTTACCCAATTTCAATCTAGTAATAGCCTCATATACTTCTTGCTTTGATATCGGTTTGTTAAGTAACTCTTTTTCTTCTTCATTAATTTGGTTTATATCGCATTTGGTAAAATAATTTCCCAATTTTTCTCCATCAATATTCTCTCTTTTATACAAATTTTTATAGAATTTGACAAAACATTTCTGTATATCCTCTCTATTATTCAACCTTTTCCCTTTATCTACTATGCTTGTAATCATTCTTTCACTCTGTTTCTTGCGTATCTGCCAGGCTAAAAGCCTTCCTGCTTTCCCCCCATGTTCGAATGTCTTTTGTTTCATCCATTTTATTTTATTCTCAATTTCATGGCACGCCAATGTAGATAATTTATTTTGTAGAAGCTTAATCTGTGTTACCAAATTTCTATTGTCTGGTTTTTTGGCTAACTCCTTCTCCTTCTCCTCCATTTCTCTCCTAATTTCCTCCATATTTCTTTCTCTCTCTCTTTTAACCCTATTCTTTTGTTGAAGGTATATGCCTCGGATAAAGGCTTTGCTTGCATCCCATGTTGTCTCAAATCTACTTCTTTCGAGATATTGTTTTTAAAAAATTCTTTCAACAAACCTTTAACTTTTTCAACAAATACTTCATCATTTAGAATTCTCTCATCCAATCGCCATCTTCTAATCTGTCTGTTATATTCTCTTATTTTCACCATAACTGGGTTGTGGTCCGATATGGATTTTGCTAGGATTTCACATTTTTCTACCCTAGACATTAATTTAGATGACACCCAGATCATGTCAATCCTTGACGCCGACTTCTGAGCCCCAGAATAATATGTAAATTTCTTTTCTTCGGGATTTTTCACTATCCACCCATCCTTTAATTCATAATTACTTATTATATTGAAAAAGGCTTCCGGTAATTTACCTCTATTTTTTTTCCTCCCTTTTGTTCTATCCAATTGTGGTACTATAACCCCATTAAAATCCCCGAGTATGATTACCTCTTCTTCATCTATATATTCTTCCATCTTCTTCCCCAATTTCTTAAAAAAATCCAGTTTACATCCATTTGGAACATAAATATTGATTATTGTCACATTCCCTGTTGGTAAAGTCAAGCGCACTCCCAACATCCTTCCCTCCTTATCCTGGAATATCTTTTCGGCCTTTATACTAGATTTCACATACGTAACCACCCCCCTATTCTTCTTCACATCAGATGATATAAATTCTGTACCCAACCTCTTATTAATTAATACCCTTTCGGTTCCGGTTTCCGCCTGCAGGAATGGCGGACCTGTTTTCCATCTCTCTGACCTTCGTAAGGAATTTGGCGGTTGCTAGGGGAGTAAATGGCAACCCCCTACCCTCTCCGGGGGTTACGGAGAGGGGCCGCTGGCCCGCGATGCCCCCAGACCCACTCCGACTGTTTTTGGAGTGGGGGGAGCTTGGGCTGAGCACTTACGACGGCCAGGACCCCCGGACGCTAATCTGCATGGCGGGGATTTCCATGGTTAAAGAAGATAATTAGGCTTAAATCTATGGACATACTTCAGAAGGAGGGGAAGAAGCGCTGTTTACTGCTGAGAATTTTATGCTGCTGAGTGAGAGGAGTCAAAGAATGTACGGCATCTGGAAGAAGGATTGATGGGGACGGAGCGATAAGGGAAGCGAGTTTTTATTTTTTATTTTTTCTTCATATATGTTGCCTCGTACCTTCCCGGACGCGATGTCCTGGTTTGTTTGGAGTGAAAGAGAAGCAAAAGACTGTGTGAGTTGAACTTTATAGCTGTTGTTACTGAGCATATTTCTTAAAGATGTGGAGTTGCCGATGAGAAAAGCCCCCCCCTAGTCAGACGGAAGGAGTTCTGGACGCGTTCGGAGGATTTATGAGCTGTGACGCACTTTAAATTGGAGCAGCGACCTGAAGCTAAGTTCAGCTATAGGGCAAGGAGATCCATTAATTTACCAAGAGTTCATGGTTGGATGTTTGGGTCTCCTGCCTGAAAAAGCTGTAAATTCCATAAAGATAAATAAATCGTAAATCTTCATGGCTATGAGAGAAAATGAAAGTGATTTGAGCCTTTTAAGATGGCGCTGCTACTTCGACGCAACAGGGAGCTCCATTAAGAAGATTTATGGGGAGGCTGGACTGATTAACTCACACAGGAGAAAGAACATCTGTGAAACTTTGTTTGATATTTATCTCAGCAGCTGGAACAATCGGATGAAAGTGGAAAACATCTATGTGACTGTAAGGGGAAGATTTGGAATATTATGAGCTTGGAGGACGATTTGAACTTTAGAAATAAGACGGCAGTGGACAGTTGCGAGGAATTCCCAATTTCTTGAAGCATGGGAACCAAAAAATAAATTCTTTAGATGATTTGGCATAACATTCGGTTTGATTGATATATATATGTGTATAATTTGAAATATTGAATGTGATATAATTGGTTTTAATTGGAAAATTAATAAAAATATTTTAAAAAAAATATTAATTAATACCCTTTCATGATCTTTAGATACATGCGTTTCCTGGAGGCATATAATGTCCCAGGAATCTTTTTTCAATATATGCTCCGTCTTATTTCTTTTAATTTTATCATTTAATCCATTAATATTCCATGAAATAATTTTTAGATTCATAACTTTATTATATCACTTCAACTGTAGGCTATCAATGTCGGCTTTGATTTTAAAAATTCTTGAAAATAGGAAAGGAAAAAAGGAGGGGAGGGAAAGGGGAGGAAAGGAGGGGAGCAGCCAATGAGGGGGGGAGGAAAGGGGAGAATAGAGAGGGAAAAAAGGAAAGAAAAGAAAAAAAGGGGGGGAAGGGGGAGGGAAGGGAACAAGGGGAAAGGAAAAAGGAGGGAAGGGAGGGACTAAAGAATAAAAAAGGAAAGGGGAAAAATTATGTATGAGGAGGAGACAATAAGGGTGAGCAACTATTGTTTACAATTCCATCATGAACACGAGAAACAAATCGAAAGTAGGTAACTAAATTATCCGCCTTTATATGTTAGAGTCACTTCGTCTTAGTTCTCTTCTTCTTCCCCAAACTGTTCTTTCTTTTGTCTATTATAAAATCTTTCCGCTTCTTCCGCCGATCTGATCGTTTTCCTTTTACCTTTGAATGTAAACGTGAGTCCTTCTGGGAACTCCCAAGCATACCACATATTTTGCTTCGATAGAGCATCCGTCAGTACTTTATAGTTCTGTCTTTTCTGCCGAATCCTTTTGGGAATTTCTTTAAATATGGAGATGATTTTCCCGTCTATCGTCAGACTTTCTTGTTTTTTCTTTTGCAGTATTTTGTCTCTGAGTAGCATTGAGTTGAAAAAAACCATACAATCCCCGGGGCCTTTGATGTTATTTGACCGGTCTATTCTGATTCGATAGATCTTATCCACATCCATCAATAACTCTTCCTCATTAACGTTCAACCATTTTGACAATTCCTTGGCTATTTTTTCTTCTATTTGCTCATTTGCTGACTCAGGAATGCCTCTCATCCGTAAAATCGTGGACTTCTGTTTCATCTCAAGCAGTGAAAGTTGATCTGCCAGATCTTCTTGTGCTTTCTTTATTTTTTTATTTTCCTCCTATTCCTTCTCCTTTATCCTCTTTAATTCTCTATTTTCCACTGTCATTTTCTTAATTACTTCCTCTTGCTTATTTACTTTAGCATTTAGGTCTTTAACTGATTTCTCAAGTTCTTTATTTTTGCAGTGTAGATCTTTTATTTGTCCTGTCAGATCAGCAATCATTTTAGAATTTCCTTCAATCTTTGAGTCCAATCTTTCAATTTTTGAGTCCACTGCGTCCAATTTCTCATTTAATGCTTTATTCATTTCAGTTATCAACTCTTTTAAGTCAGCCAGTGCGTCATTGTCATTGTTCATTGATTGTCTTCTTGGTTGATTACTTGCTGCCACTGCTGAATTTGTTGCGTTTGTTTGATGTTGTCGTCTGCCTGCCATTCTCACTTTATATATTCACTTTATGTTTAGATTCTCTTTAATTCCCTTTAATTTCTTCAATTCGGATCCTTTGTTTCCCCTTTTAATTGGGAGTTCCCTTGAGCTCCTTCTTAGCTGAATCTCATCTCTCTCTCTCTCTCTTTGAAAAGATAGATAAATTTAAGTGGGGGTTTGTCTTATAGCTGTCTCAAACACAGCTTGCCAAATGTCTTTAAATGAGAGCAGCAAAGAAGAAAAGGAAAAAAAAAGGCTCAGTTACCACCTCAGTCCACTGGATGTCGCTGTGTATCTTACAGAGTTTTAACTCCGTTAGTCTCTTCTCTCACTACTTCTATTGCTGCTGTTCTTTTATCTTCACTTCCGCAATGACGCCGGAAAGGAACACCCCAGCGTGAGTCAGCTACTGGTATGTCTCCATCTTTGATAATAGTTCTTATCTATCCTTACAGCGTCTATTTTGCTTTCCTCTCATTAGTTCTCCACAGCGCTGTCTTGGTGATTTGCCTCCCTTCTCAGAATTCTCCCCACACGCAGGGCTTTCAAAGCAAGTCTGTTAGCAATATATTAAGCGCTCCTTCGACTTCACCGCCCGCCCGGAGTCCGTTTTAAAAGTCCAATAAAACAATCTTAACACTCACGGGTCGGTAGCTTTTGTTTAGTCTCCAAGCCGAAGAGCTCTGGTGCTCGCCAGGCAGGGTCTAGGGCGCCGCTACAGCGTTGTCTGGTCTTTATTTTGCGCTGGCTCCTCTCCGCAGCTCCACCATTCAAAAAGGGTGCCGCTACGCAGTTCCGCCGTTTCACGCCGCTTTTTCAATAGTATAGCGAGAGACCCGTACTCCCGCTTTTTTGGGGGGTGTTTTGGCGCCACTCCCCCCCCTCAAAGACAAACGCTGTTGAATTTAATGCTCCAAGTTGAGCAGAGCGTCTCAAACGCAGCCTGCTTCTTGGCGCACCATCACCGGAAGTTCAGTCGGCTCCGGGTCTTGTTTTTGCTGACTGTATAGAGCTTCTCCATCTTTGGCTGCAGAAAATATAATCAAACTGATTTTGATGCTGCCCATTTGGTGATATCCATGTGAATAATACTAAAACTAAACTCATGATTACTCAAAGAAACATAATAGGTTTAAACTTCCCAAAATAAACTTGGTATAGAAAAGACATGAATTTCCCAAAGTAACCTCTAAATAAAGTAAACCTTGACGAGGTGCCGGCTAAGTGACTCGTTTCACTGGAAAATTTCTATCTGTTTCCTCAGAAGGAAAATGTTTAGGGGCTGAGGTTTCCTTATAATAAAAAACAGAGCTGTAAACTCTGAAAAGAATTGAAAATTACATAGCAGTCAGACGAAGTGTGCATGCATGTTGAATTTCCAAGCAAAGGGTCTGCTGGTTTCTCTTTAAGGTTTCCAGACTCAGAAGAGAGCAGGGCAATTAAAGGCACAGAAGTCCTGTCCTCTATTGAGTCTGGCAACCCTAGTCAGGGATAAACTTCCCCAAGATAAGACTATAGTTGTTTAAACTAAAGGTTTCCTAACCTATGGAACAATTCAAATAATGAATATCATTGCTCTTAGGAAAAGATCAAGTAAAGGGCTGTAAAAGCTCTCCTAGTTGTGATGTTGTGACACCATTGTTCAGACTGCTGGAGGGTGTTTCTGATTCTTGGCTTATATACTGAGTGGAGCTCCATTTCTTAAAGGGCTAGGAACAATTAATTGTCTTAGGGCGTGTCAAAGTACACTTACAATAGTAAAATGCAACAAACTTACATAATGCTGGTTCTAAAATGCTCTTAACATAGAGAGACTTATAGAGGAATATTAGTATAGTGGTGCCTCGCAAGACAAATTTAATTCGTTCCACGAGTCAATTCGTTTTGTGAAAAATTCATCTTGCGAATTGCGGTTTCCCATAGGAATGCACTGGAATTTCTTTTTTTGCCCATAGGAACGCATTAATAAAATTCCAATGCATTCCCATGGGAAACCGCGATTCGCAAGACGAATTTTTCACAAAACGAATTCATCTTGCGAGTCACCATCACATCACCATCAGATCGCAAAATGCATCCGTCTTGCGAAAAATTTGTCTTGCAGGGCATTCGTCTTGCGAGGTACCACTGTAAAGTGAAAAGGAACTATCCTTGTTTATAATCACAGAAAACCACTGTAAGCGCTCTTGATCTGAAAAATAAACACAAGCAAACTTCTTAAAGAAACTGATGTTTGTGGCCTTATATTTGAATGTTCTTGGAATTAATGAAAAAAGGTATTTACAAGAAAGGACTAAAATCCATATTGGTGTTGAGGCTTAGGGAGCTGGATATGTTTAGCCTGGAGAAGAGAAGGTTAAGGTGATATGATAGCCATGCATAGCTGCCAAGTTCTCCCTTTTTTAAAGGGAAATTCCCTAATGCTGAATAGGCTTCCTCGCGAGAAAAGGGAAAACTTGGCAGCTATGTAGCCATGTTCAAATATATAAAAGGATGTCATATAGAGGAGGGAGAAAGGTTGTTTTCTGCTGCTCCAGAGAAGCAGACACGGAGCAATGGATTCAAGCTACAAGAAAGAAGATTCCACCTAAACATTAGGAAAAATTCCTGACAGTAAGAGCTGTTTGGCAGTGGAATTTGCTACTAAGGAGTGTGGTGGAGTCTCCTTCTTTTGAGGTCTTTAAGCAGAGGCTTGACAGGCATACCGCTTTGTCAAGAATGCTTTGATGGTGTTTCCTGCTTGGCAGGGGGTTGGACTGGATGGCCCTTGTGGTCTCTTCCAATTCTACGATTCTATGAGGCCTGTGGGTGTCAGGGATGCAAACCTGTGTATCCAATATGTTTCTTTTTGTAATCATTTCTTTTGCAAAATGTCCAAATTTGGTTCCTTGCTAGTATGTTTGTAGATAACAAACCATCTGAAGTCCGTGGATCTATGGTTCACTCTTATAAAATGTGATGTGAGCGGTGCCTCAATGATTTGGTTTGCAATGCGGTTGCATTCGCATTGGATGGCATATACCACGCCCCGAGAATTACAGTTTGTAAATGTATCTTGTTGAATCACTTTATTGGTGTTGGGGATGGTGAACTCTATTTGTTCGACGGTTAGGCTACATATGGCACAATGACCGCATTTAAAATGACCTTTGATCTGACTTGGCTGAGGTTGGCTCTCACTGGTCATATCCGCATGTACTAATGTCTTTCAGGTTCTTGGTTCTGCGGAAACCAATGTGTGGAGGCGTACTTCTTGTAGAATGTGCCAGTGTTTTCTAATAATTCTGGCTATTGAGTTGGATAATGGGGTAAAATCTAAGGACCAGGTTAGAAGATGTTCTTTAGGTTTAGAACGTTCTACAAAGAGGGTGTGTCTGGGCCTCATGTGTGCCCTTGCCTGTGCTGTTCTTTGGGAAATTCATGTCCTTTCTATACCAAGTTATTTTGGGAAGTTTAAACCTATTATGTTTCTCTGAGTAATCATTAGTTGTTTTAGTATTATTCACTTCATCAATCTCGTTTCAGGGATTTATCACGGCATAGTTTTGTTTTTGTTTTTGCTCTGATTATACATTCCCGTGATTGCCTTTTTCTTGGCCAATGTGGGCTTTAACAGCTGCCCAATAATGCCGACTGCTTATAAAAACACAAAAACATATACAGTGGTACCTCTACTTACGAATAACTCTACTTACAAATGTTTCTACTTACGAACGGAGCTCCGTCCGCCATCTTGGATGCGGTTTAGATAGGATTTTTTCTACTTACGAATTTTTAGATACGGTTGCTTCGACTTACGAATTTATTCTCCCAATGCATTCCTATGGGATTCGACTTACAAATTTATTCGACTTACGAATGTGCGTTCGGAACGCATTAAATTTGTAAGTAGAGGTACCACTGTATCATTGTAGCAAACAGGAACAATAAATCCCCCCCCCCACAGTTTTAAAGGCAATAGAGAGTTTAATTAGTTGACCTTTTCTAAATCCCTTTATCCTTTTTAAAGATGAAACTTTATGTCAGAAACAAGATGACCTCTGCACAGTCCTACAAAATTTGGAAGGGTCTCGTTCCCATTTTTAAGCTTTCTAACTTGGCATTGGTATTCTAAAAATGATTTTTATTTGAGCACTTTCTCCAGTCAGGGCCTTCAGATGATGTCTGTTATTTCTGTTGGTCTCCTTTGATCCCCCTTCTCCTTCTTTTGTAGGTCCTGCCTCGTTCAAGGTGCACCGAAAGCTGTCGCCCTGGATATGCCAGAGTGACTAAAGAAGGAGAGCCCGTTTGCTGCTACGATTGTGCTCCTTGTGCGGAAGGGACCATCTCCGTTCAGGAAGGTGGGTGACTCCAGAGGAAAGGGAAAGGACATCTAGTCCATAGCCCTGTTCTCACAGCGTTGAACTAGGTCTTAACATATGGTCCTTTCAAGAGGGTCATGTTCCTCATAGCAGTGCAGCACTCAATGCAAGGCCTCTCTCCCTGCCAGCCTTCAGCCAGCCAGCCCAAGATGGGCCTCTCCTTCTTCACTGCCTTCTTCTTCCCAGCACACCTTGATAAGGACTGTCTTTTCCTGACAGGCCAGCCTCCAGAAGGTGCGCACAGCAGCAGCGGCCGCTGTCTCCGTGCCGCTGCCAGCGCCGCTTCCTTCCTACTCACGGCCGCTTCTGGCTGCTTCCTCCCGCTCGACCCAGAGGCGCCTGCAGCTTCTGATTGAAGCGGGAGGAAGCGACCGAGAGCCGGAAAGAAGCGGCGCCGGCAGCGGCACGGAGACAGCGGCCGCTGCTGCTGTGCGCACCTTCTGGAGGCTGGCCTGGGCGGCGGACGCTGTCTCCGTGCCGCTGCCGGAGCCGCTTCCTTTCTGCTCTCGGCTGCTTCCTGCTCGGCCCAGAGGTGCTCCTGCAGACAATCAGAAGCTGTGGGCGCCTCTGGGCCGAGTGGGAGGAAGTGGCCGGAAGCAGCCGAGAGCAGGAAAGATGCGGTGCCGGCAGCGGCACGGAGACAGCATCCGCCGCCCAGGCCAGCCTCCAGAAGGCGCTCACAGCGACGGCGGCCTCAGAGGAGGATTGCCACCCGCGTCCGCCTCCCCACAGTGCCCCTGTTCGCCAGGTGCCCTGGCGCCCCCAGCCCGAGCCTAGGGACGGCCCTCTAGGCAGTGGCGGGCAGCGGCGGGTGGGCTGGCCAGCGCAGCGCCCCTCAATTTCTTTTTTTGCCAAATCATTTTTATTTTTTAAAACACATATAAGCACCAAAAACATAAACATAACATACATTCAATACACTACTAAACTACTACGTTAAACATTAAAATAACAGTACTATCTTATTCTCCATATCTTTTTTTCTTCTACGGCTTTTTCAAGCCTTGACTTCCTTCAACCCCATTTTTGTAATTTTCCATATTAGCATCAAAATACTATAATTCTATATGCTAACATTGTCCATATTCTTATATATCCTTTCTATATCTTTTATCCTCCCGCAATGTCTTTATCTACTTATATCTACAAAGATTCTTTTAATCCTACTAATACTTTCATTTCTATACCACTGTCTTTCAAATAATCTGTAAATTTTGTCCAGTCTCTGATTAATTGTTTTCTTGCCAAAGGATGTGGGTAGCTACATGTGCAACAATTGCAAGTTGGTTGCCCTACTAGAAAACAAGGTTGCCCTTCTGGAAGAGAAGGTGCAGCAGCTTCAGGGGCGTGTATCTACGCTCCAGAGAATTAAAGAGCTGGAGCTTTTCTTGGATGCAGCAGAGCACACTGTCTGCACCAAGGAGGAGACAGGGGATCTCCCTGAGGAGGAGGTCAGTTCCCCAACACAGCAGCCAGATGTATGGAGGAACGTGACTCATAGAAGTAGAAGGCCCAGGGATCGCTCTGAGTGCTTAGAATTACACAACCGTTTTGAAGTGCTCATGGAAGACGAGGAACAGACTCCACCTGAGGATCTCTCCCTCATCACAGTTGATGAGGAATATGAAGACGAGCAGCAAAGTCAGTCCTCCAGGAATATGCAGGTAACCTTGGAAGGGACAGCACATGGAAGAATCCCAACCAAGCCTATGAAGAGGCGTGTAGTGGTGATAGGGGATTCCCTACTGAGGGGTACAGAAGCAGTGATATGTGGGCCTGACAAGATGTCTCGAGAGGTGTGCTGTCTACCTGGGGCCAAGATCAAAGATGTAACAGAACGGCTGCAAGGAATCATAAAACCCACCGACAAATACCCCTTCCTTTTGGTGCATGTGGGAACCAATGACACTGCAAGCCATAGCTTACAGAAGATCAAAAATGATTATGAGGCTCTGGGCAGGAAGTTGAAGCAATTAGATGCACAAATTGTCATCTCTTCTGTCCTCCCAGTTGAACGACATGGCCCAGGGAGAGAGGGAAAAATAGGGGAAGTGAACAACTGGCTTCGCAAATGGTGCAAACAGGAACGGTTTGGATTCCTAGATCACGGTCTGCAGTTTCTTGAAGATGGACTTCTGGCAAGTGATGGACTGCACCTCACAAAAGTTGGGAGGAATGTTTTTGCCACAAAACTCAAAAACCTCATCAGGAGGGCTTTAAACTGACTTATGTGGGGGAGGGAGACAGTGGTCCTGAAGGTAGGAGTCTATCAAATGCTGAAGATGATCATCCAAATGTCAAGGACCAAATGGAGCAAGCAGCATGCAGACCTAGTGGTGGGACGAAAATATCCTTAAATAAGAGACATGGGGGAATGATCAACGGTCTTCAATGTCTGTATACTAATGCACAGAGCATGGGAAATAAACAAGATGAACTTGAGCTCTTGGTACAGCAAACTAAATATGACATAATAGGCATCACTGAAACCTGGTGGGATGAGTCTCATGACTGGAATGTAGTAATAGAGGGATACAATCTATTTAAGAGAAATAGACCAAACAGGAAAGGAGGAGGAGTAGCTTTATATGTTAGGGATATGTATACCTGTGAAGAGATCCAGGATTTAAAACTTCAAAGCCAAATTGAGAGTATCTGGGTCAAAATTAAGGGAGAGAAAAACAACAGTGATCTCATTGTGGGAGTTTACTATAGATCCCCAAGCCAAACTGAGGACACAGATGATGCCTTCCTGGAACAGATGGCCAAGCATTCCAAAGGAAGTGAGATAGTAGTAATGGGGGATTTCAACTATCCTGATATTTGTTGGATGTCAAACTCAGCCAAGAGCATAAGGTCGAACAGATTCCTCACTGGCCTTGCAGACAACTTCATTGTCCAGAAAGTGGGAGAAGCAACAAGAGGATCAGCCATTTTAGATCTGGTCCTAACCAATAGTGATGACTTGGTTAGTGGGGTAGAAGTGGCAGGATCATTAGGTGGGAGTGACCATGCTCTTCTGGAGTTTATTATCCAGCGGAAAGGAGCAACCAAGCATACTAAGGTCCAAATTCTAGACTTTAAGAAAGCCAACTTCAGAAAACTTAGGGAAACGCTGGGTGAAATCCCATGGACAGTAATACTAAAAGGGAAGGGAGTTCATGATGGTTGGGAGTTTGTTAAAAGGGAGATATTAAAAGCACAACTTCAGGCAATACCAATGAGACGGAAACATGGAAGGTGCCTAAAGAAGCCAGGCTGGCTATCTAAAGAACTTTTGACTGAGTTAAGATTTAAAAGAGATATGTACAAAAAATGGAAAAGGGGGGAAATCTCCAGAGAGGAATTCAAACATATAGCCAGCACGTGTAGAGACAAAGTCAGAAAAGCTAAAGCACAGAATGAACTCAGGCTCGCTAGAGAGGTTAAAAGCAACAAAAAGGGCTTTTATGGGTATGTCCGTAGCAAAAGGAAAAACAAGGAAACAGTGGGGTCACTCAGAGGAGAAGATGGTGAAATGCAAACAGGGGACAGAGAAAGGGCAGAACTCCTCAATGCCTTCTTTGCCTCAGTCTTCTCCAAGAAAGAAAACAACGCCCGACCTGAAGAATATGGAGCAGATGATTCAGCAGGGGAAACACAGCCCAGAATAAGTAAGGAGGTAGTACAAGAATACTTGGCTAGTTTAGATGTATTCAAGTCTCCAGGGCCAGATGAACTACATCCAAGAGTATTAAAAGAACTGGCAGAGGTGATTTCAGAACCACTGGCAATAATCTTTGAAAATTCCTGGAGAACAGGCGAAGTTCCAGCAGACTGGAGGAGGGCAAATGTTGTCCCTATTTTCAAAAAGGGGAAAAGAGAGGACCCAAACAATTACCGCCCAGTCAGCCTGACATCAATACCAGGAAAGATTCTAGAGCAGATCATTAAGCAAACAGTCTGTGAGCACCTAGAAAGAAACTGTGTGATCACTAAAAGTCAGCATGGGTTCCTGAAAAATAAGTCATGTCAGATTAATCTGATCTCATTTTTTGACAGGATTACAAGCCTGGTAGATGAAGGGAACGCTGTGGATGTAGCCTATCTTGATTTCAGCAAGGCCTTTGACAAGGTGCCCCATGATATTCTTGTAAAGAAGCTGGTAAAACGTGGGCTAGACAATGCTACTATTCAGTGGATTTGTAACTGGCTTACTGACCGAACCCAAAGGGTGCTCATCAATGGCTCCTCCTCATCCTGGAGAGTAGTGACTAGTGGTGTGCCACAGGGTTCTGTCTTGGGCCCAGTCTTGTTCAACATCTTTATCAATGACTTGGATGATGGGCTTGAGGGCATCCTGAGCAAGTTTGCAGATGACACCAAATTGGGAGGGGTGGCTAACACCCCAGAGGACAGGATCACACTTCAGAATGACCTTAACAGATTAGACAACTGGGCCAAAGCAAACAAGATGAATTTTAACAAGGAGAAATGTAAAGTACTACACTTGGGCAAAAAAAATGAAAGGCACAAATACAGGATGGGAGACACCTGGCTTGAGAGCAGTACATGTGAAAAGGATCTAGGAGTCTTGGTAGACCACAAACTTGACATGAGTCAGCAGTGTGATGCAGCAGCTAAAAAAGCCAATGCAATTCTGGGCTGCATCAATAGGAGTATAGCATCTAGATCAAGGGAAGTAATAGTACCACTGTATTCTGCTCTGGTCAGACCTCACCTGGAGTACTGTGTCCAGTTCTGGGCACCACAGTTCAAGAAGGATACTGATAAGCTGGAACGTGTCCAGAAGAGGGCAACCAAAATGGTCAAAGGCCTGGAAACGATGCCTTATGAGGAACGGCTTAGGGAGCTGGGTATGTTTAGCCTGGAGAAGAGAAGGTTAAGGGGTGATATGATAACCATGTTCAAATATATAAAAGGATGTCATATAGAGGAGGGAGAAAGGTTGTTTTCTGCTGCTCCAGAGAAGCGGACAAGGAGCAACGGATTCAAACTACAAGAAAGAAAATTCCACCTAAACATTAGGAAGAACTTCCTGACAGTAAGAGCTGTTCGGCAGTGGAATTTGCTGCCAAGGAGTGTGGTGGAGTCTCCTTCTTTGGAGGTCTTTAAGCAGAGGCTTGACAGCCATCTGTCAGGAATGCTTTGATGGTGTTTCCTGCTTGGCAGGGGGTTGGACTGGATGGCCCTTGTGGTCTCTTCCAACTCTATGATTCTATGAATTTCTGGTCCCGCTGTTCGCGGATCCTTCCAGTCATTTTGTCCATTTCTGCGAACTCCAACATTTTATTAATCCATTCTTCTTTCGTCGGTAATTCTTCTTGTTTCCATTTTTGTGCTATTAACATTCTAGCTGCAGTCACAGCATACTGGAAAAGCTTTACATCTGAATTCTTAATCTCTCTTCCTACCATTCCTAACAAAAATGCACCTGGTTTTTTAATAAACGTATATTTCAAAATTTTTATAAGTTCATTATATACCAACACCCAGAAGCTTTTCACTTTTTTTACATTCCCACCACATATGATAAAAAGTTCCCTCTTTTTCTTTGCATTTCCAACACTTATTATCCACCTTATACATTTTAGCCAATTTCACTGGTGTAATGTACCATCTATACATCATTTTATACATATTCTCTCTTAATGCATTACAAACTGTAAATTTCATACCCTCTTCCCAAAGCTTCTCCCAGTCTGCTGCCAATATGTTGTGTCCAATATCTTGTGCCCATTTTATCATTACCGACTTTGTCACTTCATCCTTCAGCTGCCACTCCAGCAATATTTGATACATTTTTGACGGCAATTTAGAATTACTATCTAAAATTTCTATTTCAAATTGTGATCTTGCTTCACCAAATCCCATTTTCTTATAATCCTGTTTAAACATCTCATTTATCTGATAATAATGCAACCAGTCATTTACATACAGTGGAACCCCTACTTATGAATGACTCTACTTACAAAAAAATCGACTTACGAATGAAAAAAATTGGGGCACGCTTACGAATTTCTTCGACATCTGAATGGCCTCAGTGCCCCGCGCTCGCCGCCGTATTGGGCCCTAACTGGCCTCATTGCCCCACGCTCGCCGCCGTATTGGGCCCTCACCGGCCTCATTACCCCGCGCTCGCCCCCTACCGCCGGATCGGGCCCTTGCCAGCCTCATTGCCCCGCACTTGCCGGCGCCGCTAGATCGTACCCTCATGGCTGTTGTTGCCGCCGCTGCCGCCAGGCCGGTCTTCTACAGCGAGCGGGACCGTGGAGGAGCGAAAGGCAGAGGCCTCGGCCACCCGCCCGCCTGCCTCCCTGCCTGCCGATGGCTTCTCTTTCTCCTTCGCTTGCTCCGAGCGTTCGCGGAGCTCAGAGCAAGCAAAGGAGAAAGAAAAGCCATCGGCAGGCAGGCAGGCGAGCGAGCGAGCGCTACGGGTAGGGGGCGGCCGGCCGGCCGAGGCCTCTGCCTTTCGCTCCTCCTTTCGCTCCTCGCTCGCTCGCTCGCTCGCCTGCCTGCCTGCCGATGGCTTTTCTTTCTCCTCTACTTGCACTGGCGTCCGTTTGAACTGCTAAGTTGGCAGGAGCTGGGACAGAGCAACGGGAGCTCACTCCGTCGCCAGGATTCGAACTGCCAACCTTCTGATCGGCAGACCCTTCCCAATTTTGTTGGGATGTGGAGAAATCATCTTGTTTCTATCCTAAAGTTTCGTTTTTAAGTGCCACTTTAGCCCTTGTCTGCCAACTTGAAATGCAAAATGGATGTGACCTTGGAGTGTGTCCCTGCCATGGACTAGTCTCCGTCACCACTTCTATGACACAAGGGGCTTCGTCTTCTTTGGCAATCACTCGTAGCCGAGTAAGATTGTCTTCCATAAACACGATTTTAACAATGGGTCTGAAAGTGACTGTGGAGGCCAATTCTGGATCCACATGTCCTTCTACAGTGGGGACATTGGTTTCCAGGCGGGATTTGATCACGGTGTGGCTTTTACGACCACTAGGTGGTGACCCCACTTGGCGCGGTAATCCAGTCAGGGGAAAAGGGAGGCAGACTATGTCTAGGGCACCTTTTCTAGCCCCTCCCCCTTCTCGGGGTGAGCAGAGCGGATCCTAAAAAGGGCTGCTCAGTCATGGATACAGCTGCTGAGCTGCTCAACTGCCTCGTTCCTTGAGTTAGAACGACTGAATCTGTATCCACCGCCCATGTGCCGGTTCATGACTAGGGGCTTCCAGATTTCACGATCCTGCCCCCGTTACCATTTGCCAATCACCATGGGACTTTGGGGGTTTGGGATGGGTTTTTGGAAGAAAGAGAGAGAGGGGAAGAGAAAGGGAAGGAGGGAGGGAGGGAGGGGGTGAGATAGAATCAATTTTGCAAGAATACTTGGATTTCTTCCAAAATGGTGCTATTCAGGAAATACAGCTGCAGAGGAACTGGCCAGTTATTGACTATCAACCTCCTTTGGTTCCACGTTTAGTTGGGAGGTGCTACTGAAGAAGGAGCTTGTTTCTTTTCTATAAATAATCCTAGGAAAACCCCAGTTTTACTTTCTTGTAATGATGACTTTAGGTACTACATGCATGCAGATTTCCTACTTCATAAATCATATTAATTCCAAACAATGTGGGCCAGATTCAGCTGACTAGTCCTGCCAGCAGAAGCCCTCGGAAGGAGCTGAAGCTGGGGCAATAGAGAAAGAAAGAGAGGGAGGGAGAGAAGAGAGAGAAGGAAGGAAAGAAGGATGGGTGGGTGGAAGGGTTAAGAGAGAGTGAAAGAAAGAGGGGGAAGTAAGTAAGTAAGTAAGTGTGTGTGTGTGTGTGTGTGTGTGTGAGAGAGAGAGAGAGAGAGAGAGAGCATAGCTGCCAAGTTATCCCTTTTTTAAAGGGATTTTCCCTTATGCTGAATAGGCTTCCTCGCGAGAAAAGGGAAAACTTGGCAGCTATGGAGAGAGAGAGTTGTTGTCGGGGGCATGGCAAATGATCCTGCCTCCCCCTCCCCCCAGGCGGCGATGGCCCGCGCGCAGCTGCTGGAGCAGAGTGAGGTGGCGCCAGGATCAGCCCAAAATTGGGCTGTTCCGATCCCCTCCTCCCCCTATGCGATCGCCGGGGCGGGTGGAGGGAAAGCCAGCCAAACGCTTTCCCTCCACCCGCCTCACAGCCAGCCGGCTAGAAGGAACGTCTCCCTTCTCCCCAGCTGACTGTGGGGCGCATAAAAGAAAAGGAGCGGCACCGGGCGGCGGCGGGGGGCAGGCTGGCCAGCACCCCCTCCATATTGGCGCTTTAGGCAGCTGCCTAGTTTGCCTCAATGCTTGCTTCGGCCCTGCCTGTAACCTCACTTCTCGTAGCGAGGGAACCGCCAGAAGGCCCTCGGAGCTGGATCTCAGTGTCCGGGTTGAATGATGGGGGTGGCGGCGCTCCTTCAGATATACAGGACCGAGGCCGTTTAGGGCTTTAAAGGTCAACACCAACACTTTGAATTGTGCTCGGAAACGTACTGGGAGCCAGTGTAGGTCTTTCAGGACCGGTGTTATGTGGTCTCGGCGGCCACTCCCAGTCACCAGTCTAGCTGCCGCATTCTGGATTAATTGCAGTTTCCGGGTCACCTTCAAAGGTAGCCCCACGTAGAGCGCATTGCAGTAGTCCAAGCGGGAGATAACCAGAGCATGCACCACTCTGGCGAGACAGTCCGTGGGCAGGTAGGGTCTCAGCCTGCGTACCTGATAGACAGCCGCCCTGGACACAGAATTAACCTGCACCTCCATGGACAACTGTGAGTCCAAAATGACTCCCAGGCTGCACACCTGGTCCTTCAGGGGCACAGTTACCCCATTCAGAACCAGGGAGTCCTCCACACCCGCCCGCCCCCTGTCCCCCCAAAACAGTACTTCTGTCTTGTCAGGATTCAACCTCTTGTTAGGATTCAACCTTGCAAGGGAACAGGAGTATCTCTAGCTAAGATTCAAGGAGCGACACAGCGCTGTCACTCCTTGGAGAGCAGGCATCTTGCTTTCCTTGGTCAAATCTCACCTCCCACCCATGGCTGTATGTACTGATGTAGTGAAGCCAAATTTTCAAGACAAATTTGGTGGGAATGTCCCCTTATGTCTGTTGAAAACTGATGAAAGAACCTAGATAAGCAATTTCAATAGGCTTTTTTTTCAAAGGCTTGCATAAAGACATACAAGGGGCCCCAATGCATCATATCAAAGACTCCTTTGCTCAGAGGCGTCTTGCCCATAGGGCCAGTGGCGCGGGGCACCACGGCGCCAAGTTCTGGAGGGCGCCAAGGAAGAGGCGAGGCTGGACGTGGTGCCTCCTGGCAACAGCTTGCTGCCCTCGCTGCCCTCTGCCATGCTGTGTCGTGTCAGAGGAGCCCCCTCCAGCCTGCCCGCCAGGAGGGAAACGTGGGAGGGGGGCGCAGGAGGGATTTTTGCACCATGGCGCTGGATACCCTTAAGACGGCCCTGCCTCTGCTTAAGCTACCTGCTCTCACAGCAGCAGACAGTGAGAGCACATATATATCAAGGGAAGTAATAGTACCACTGTATTCTGCTCTGGTCAGACCTCACCTGGAATACTGTGTCCAGTTCTGGGCACCACAGTTCAAGAAGGATACTGACGAGCTGGAACGTGTCCAGAAGAGGGCAACCAAAATGGTCAAAGGCCTGGAAATGATGCCATATGAGGAACGGCTTAGGGAGCTGGGTATGTTTAGCCTGGAGAAGAGAAGATTAAGGGGTGATATGATAGCCATGTTCAAATATATGAAAGGAAGTCATATAGAGGAGGGAGAAAGGTGGTTTTCTGCTGCTCCAGAGCAGCGGACACGGAGCAATGGATTCAAGCTACAAGAAAGAAAATTCCACCTAAACATTAGGAAGAACTTCCTGACAGTAAGAGCTGTTTGGCAGTGGAATTTGCTGCCAAGGAGTGTGATGGAGTCTCCTTCTTTGGAGGTCTTTAAGCGGAGGCTTGACAGGCATATGTCAGGAATGCTTTGATGGTGTTTCCTGCTTGGCAGGGGGTTGGACTGGATGGCCCTTGTGGTCTCTTCCAACTATGATTCTGTGATCTCGGTTATGTTTTTTAAAAAACTGCATGTTTTTACAATAATCCTGCCAGTGTCTTGATCTGTTTACAGTTTGAATCAGATCTATGGCTCCTCTACTGCAGCTACCTGCTCTCACAGAAGCTAATAAGATGCCCCAAAGGGAAGCCACAAGCATGATTCAAGAACAACATCAGCAGGCTCTCCAACTTGGTTTTAAATTTAGCAGGGCCCAGATTGACAGCCCCTCCTGTGAGTTCTCACAAACATGCTTTGCTCTCACTCTGCCCCTGCCCATTGAGTCACACACAGGGGCCAGGGAGGTGAACCTTCTTACCCTTATAATTATCAAAATCATGGGGATTTATTTATTTAGTCCAGGGATTTCCCCAACGATGGCTTTTGACTCCAAAAATAACATAAACATCAGAATCACAGGCAGAATGAGATAACTTATTGTCACAAGCCTTCAAGAAGAACTGGGTTATAAATATCGTAAGCCTGGTTTGAGAGATTTGGGGGCAGGCAGGGCTCCTTTCCGTGAGAGGTTTCCTTTTTGTACCTTTGCTTGAAGTTCCTGTAGGAGTCCAGCTGCGCTACTAATGTCCCTGCTGTTACAAGAGGGTATGGCTCTTGCAGGCATAGCCAGGATGATATTAGTGCCGCTGCTATTTGTGCTGCTTATGCCCCATGGAGCCAGAGGGATGCTGAAAGCAAAATGCCCCCTGAATCTGAGTGAGGAAAGTGACCCGCTGAATTATTATAAGTCGGGAGACTACCTGATTAGTGGGATCATATCTGCAGGAGCTGCTAGAACTTACCCGTACAACTTTACCTGTCATCCCATAAACACTGTTATGACGTAAGTGACTTTTATGTTACACAGACTGAATTCACTTTTATGTTACACAGACTGCATTCCCAATCATTGCTGTTTGCCCGAGACAGCAGCTAATTTCTCGCCATCCCTGATAAGAACTTCTCCCTCATTTGCCCTTCTATTGACTTCAGAATTGAGATTCAACATATAAATTCACACTGGTCCCTTGTTGTTGTTGTTGTTTAGTCGTGTCCGACTCTTTGTGACCCCATGGACCAGAGCACGCCAGGCACTCCTGTCTTGCACTGCCTCCCGCAGTTTGGTCCCTTAGTATTCTGCAAACAGGGATTTTAATTCTGAACACTTTTTATTTTTTGTGTTCAGTTTAACTAATACAAATGTAGCATCTAGAGGACAGCTGAACATCTCATGTCCTGCTTCCTGGTTCATTCTGAATAGCTCCATTATAAAACATTATAAGACACTTTGCTTTTTAAATTGAGTTCCGCAACTTGGATTTCATTTTTAAAAAATCATAAAATTTGACTGCCCCCCCCAAATCCTGGCTACAACTATGAAATCCAGTGTGCAATTTAAAGTTTGGAGATTGAAGGGAGTGGAAAAATCCGGATGTGAGGAGACAACCTCCTTCTCTGCAAACTCTCTTGAATATTAAAATAAATATAGGGGCTTTAACAGGTATTTCCACCACCCTCAGAAGTTAAGGGGGGGTGGCCCAAGAGAGGGCATTTCTCTTTTTCATTTTTTTAATCCTGTAAATAGTTCCTGCCAGATCTCTGAAGTGTAAGCCATCGTTTCAACCTAATTCACCAAAGCTCAAGCTCTCCTAAAAGCTACTCATTGCCTTGTGGGAGCATCTGGTCAAAATTCTGCTCCTTCCCAGCTGCAGAGTTTGGATCCTCTTATGTTCTTCTAAAACAAGTAGTATGGCATGTTTTCATTTAATGGAGAATGGGAGACTGAAACGATTGTTTGCTTGATTCATTTATTTGCAGTTCTTCAGCACTGGACACCTGTCCATGTTGTTTGCCGTCCAGGAGGTCAACCAGAATCCTAAGCTTTTACCCAATGTCACCCTGGGCTACAGCATCTATGAGGCCGCTTTTGATGCCAAAACAACAGTCGATGCCCTCCTAGACAGTATTCCAAGCTACAGTTGTGGAAGACAGAAGGACGTGTTGGTTGTTTTTGAAGCAACTACTTCTGAAATCCTGAGCCAGATCTCAAACATGTTGGGCATCTACAAAATGCCCCAGGTAAGACGTTGGAGGGGAGGGTTGTCACTCAAAAAGAGAGACCATAGAGTGAATTTTAAGAAAGTGGGGACTGACATGGAAAGCCCTCTGTCTCTTCCCCTCTCCCTCTCCGTACTGGCGATAGTAATTCATAGAATCATAGAGTTGGAAGAGACCACAAGGGTCATCCAGTCCAACCCCCTGCCAAGCAGGAAACACCACCAAAGCATTCTTGACATATGCCTGTCAAGCCTCTGCTTAAAGACCTCCAAAGGAGGAGACTCCACCACACTCCTTGGCAGCAAATTCCACTGTCGAACAGCTCTTACTGTCTTACTGTCTTGACTGTGTGGCTGCTTAGCCTCTGCCTCTCATTCTGTGCCGTGGCCCATTGTGATTCTAGAAAGAAGGTGGAATGCCATGACCCCTGAAAGCCCCAGATGTCCTATTCTGCATCAGTGCCCATTGAAGACACTGCCTTCTCTGGTCCTCCACTGCAGGGTGCCAGACTGGATGAGTCACTGTCCTGATCATGTGACCTGACCCTTCTTTTTTTTTAAAAAAAAAAAATATTTTTTAAATTCATAATTTTTATTGGTTTTCACATTGTCTATTACATATATTACATTTTACAATTTATCTTTTACATTCACCCACAGCTAAATTTCCATAATCATAAAACTAAAAATTACAAATTCGACTTCCACACTACTTTCTGCTGCTTTTCCTAAGGTCATGAGTTGGTTGTGCAGTATGACATTCCTTATGTTTTAAATCCAACTTCCAACTATTATTCATATAGTTATCAAACATTTGTATCTCTGTTTACAGACTTATGTCCTCATTTCCTGACTACAATATAACATGTACTCATTTTCTACTTATCTTTATCACTTACACACTGTATTTATAATTTCCATCTGTATATCCAATAAAGGATTTTAAATTATTGTTATGAGGTCATTTCAATCTGCTGGTATTTAAAGATATTATCCTGATTCCACTATTTTGTCTATGTATGTCATGAATTTCCCCCATTCTTTCACATACGCCTCGCTACCTTGCTGTCTTATTATCAATGTTAATTTTGCAATCTCCATAGATTCTACCATTTTCTTACGCCAGTCTTCCACCGATGGAACTTGTTCTTGTTTCCAAACCTGGGCTAAGTTTGTGCCCTGACCCTTCTTGTGTTTTCCGGAAAACATGACACCAATCCTTTTCTTACTAGATCAGTTATGGTTCATCTGCTCATGACAAAACCCACTTCCCTTTTATCCACCGGATGGTCCCAAAGGAAGAAACCCAGTATTTGGGGATTGTCAAGTTGTTGCTGCATTTCGGGTGGACGTGGATCGGTCTCTTTGTTCCAGACAATGACAATGGAGAAAGATTCCTGAGTGCCTTCACACCTCTGATCATCCGCAGTGAAATTTGTGTTGCTTTCTTGGAAAAAATTCTAATTTTGACCCTGCACCAAATGTCATCCTTACATTGTAAACCATCTGTCCTGAGACAAGTCAAGGTGTTCATTTACTATGGAGATTCTCTACATGGAGCTCTTGCGATCGTACTCTTACTACGCACTCATGAAGTGAGGGAATCCCGGGGGATAGTCTGGATCACAACAGATCTTCTGGATGTTGATTGGATGTTGTTTGGTGGCGCAGATTACTTCCAGCCTGCCCAAGGTTCTTTGTCTTTGGTAATGAATACTCAAAAGAGGACAGAACGTGGCTACTATACTCGACTTTCATATGCAACTGCATCTGCATTTTCACAGTTTTGGCAGAAAGCATTCAATTGTTCATGTTCAAACAAAGTGCTGTCCGTGGAGGGTTGGACAAGATGCACAGAAAAGGAACAACGGGAAACTTTGACCCAGGAGGAGATGGAGGCAGTCTGGTCTCAAGATCGTTACACCGTTTACTACGGTTTTCAACTTGTGGCTCAGGCTTTAAATGCTGCATATTCATCCAGATCAAAATGGAGGTTAATGGCGGGTGAAGGAGACAGTTTCGAACTTCAAAGGCTGCAGCCATGGCAGGTCTGTCCCCTCCCCTTTTTGCAAATACGTTGTTCATCGCCGGAATTATTTAATATGTTTAGGTTTCCCCTGTCTGCCCTTTCTTTAATTGGACATATTCAGATTTTTTTTGTTATTTTTGTGGTTCTACAATACTTCGAAAACTAAGTCCGCTCACCCTCCCTGGTGCAGCAACATTGCAGGCCAAGAGTGGCTTCCCACGGGCCCAATGAGAGGGGCTCAGGTTGCTGGATACTTCCTGAACAGGTGAGGAGGGCAGGAAGCCTCCTGCTCCCACCAGGAACTGGATCCAAGCCTGCTTTCACATTTGGCCAATGGCAGGCAGGCCTGGACTCAGGGCTGGTGGATCTGATGGAGCAATGGTTAAGGAACATTCTCTCACATGCAGCTTTTATCTAATTAATTTATATATTCATTTCTTTCATAAAATCTATATCTTGCTTGATTGCTGGAAAATCCTCAAAGCAGTTTACAAAGGAGTTTAAACGATAAAATTATCATTAAAAATCTGCAACCCTAATTTGAAACATACAGAAAGTTGAAATCACAATAGGATACATTTAAGCAAATTAAAACTCATGCAGTTTCTAGAGTTCCAAAGTGCTTTCCATGCATGTCCTCTATATATGCTTATTTGAGTCTGAAAATAGCTCCGTTGGTAGAGCATGAGACGCTTCATCCCAGGGTCATGGGTTCAAGCCCCACATTGGGTGAAAGGTTCCTGCGTTCCAGTTGGACTGGGTGGCCCTTGTGGTCCCTTCCAAATTTGCAGTTCTACGATTCTCTGATCCCCAAGAGGATTAAAAACCTGATAAAGGAACTGTTGTAATGACCAAAAAGTCATCATTTATAGCCAATGCAAGGCCTCTACCTCTATATCAGGCATCCCCAAACTGCGGCCCTCCAGATGTTTTGGCCTACAACTCCCATGATCCCTAGCTAACAGGACCAGTGATCAGGGTTGATGGGAATTGTAGTCCAAAACATCTGGAGGGCCGAAGTTTGGGGATGCCTGCTCTATATCCTTGATTTAGAACTGTTGGGATTCTGGAAAGTATAGAGTTAACACTCCAGGAGGCGTTCTGATTCACTGGGTGCCTCCCCATATTATCCAGGCAATTTTTTCCGTTGTTCTGTGAGAGTTGGTTTCGATTTTGGAGAGAGAGCAGAGAGCGCTGAAGCCATGCAGCTTGCGTCTGCTGGTATTTTCTGTTCGTTTGTGCTACCGAAAAAAGACTTCTGTTAGATTAGAAGCACTGGTGTCGAGCTGTTTTATTTGAGACACCACTCAGACACAGACAGCTGCCATCCTTTGCTGCATTTGAATTCTGCAACGTCCGACAACAGCAAAGCAGGCTGAGCGCTGGGGAAGCGTGCGGGTGGCCATAAACGTCGGACCAGATCATAAATCAGGCTAATTGCAGTGCCGGCCAGCAGACTTCGTAGGTCAAAGGATTTATGACCGACAAACTTCAAACTTTAACAAGAACAGTTCACTCAAAATTGGTAAGAGGTCAGAGGTCTGGTACCTTTCTCATTTATCATATAAAAACAAGATTCATCCAACAAAATATCCAACTCCAAGAAAGGATTTGATCAATCATATGCTCCTGGAAAGATCCTGTGATTATTTTGTCTCTTATCATCTCTTTTGGAGTTTGCACACAAGCCTGCAGTTCTTACATGCAGCCCTGATATCATGTTTTCTAAATGCTGGTGTTTTCTCTGCCATTCTAGCTTCACACTTTCTTAAAAGAAATCCAGCTTTCCAATTCATCCATAGGAGGGCTGTATTCTGATAAGAATGGGGAGCTGACTGCCAACTTTGATATTGTGAACTGGGTTGTATTTCCCAATAAATCTCACAGCAGAATGAAGGTTGGGAGCATCGAGGGACAGGCATCCTCCGACATAAAATTCACCATTAAACCAGAAGCCATTTTGTGGCCAGGGAACTTCTGCAAGATCAATGCATGAATTCGTTTATTTCATGGGCGTAGGCAGGGGGGGCAGGATGGGGCAGTTTCCCCCCCTAAAAGCAGGGCCGGCTGTGGGGCGGGTGGAGGGAAAACCCCAGAGCCGCGCAAAGCGTTCGGCTGGCTTTCACTCCGCCCGCCCCACAGCCAGCAAGGGAGAAGGGAGATGTCCCTTTTAGCCGGCTGGCTGTGGAGCGGGCAGAGGGAAAGCCAGGCAACCGCTTTGCGCGGCTCTGGGGCTTTCCCTCCACCCGCCCCGGCGATCATAGAGGGGGAGGAGGGGATCGGAGCAGCCCGATTTCGGGCTGATCCTGGCGCCCCCTCGCCCCTGCTGTTCGAGGAGGGGGAGGAGGGGGTCGGAGCAGCTCTGTGATCGTCAGGGTGGGTGGAGGGAAAGCCCCAGATCTCTTTCCTTAGCTATGGCTTATTATTCCTATCCTGTTACTCTGGAGTCTTTCAGACAGTCTTCACGTTGGTCCAGCAGCTTCACATTCTCAGCAATCCTACTAACACATGGATCTAGTGATTTCCTGAAACCACAAGCTCTTCCAAAAACCTTCTCAGCTCTGGCCCTTCATTGGTCTATAACTATGATGTAATATGATGGGGCAGAAGCTGGCACCAACTGACCAATTATAATTTTCTAGTTTTTTATTCACTGTGAATAAAAAGACACACCTCTCTTCTGCAACTATGCTTAGCTGTGATACATGATAAATGACAGCTAATCTGTCACTCAGTCCACCTGCTGGCCCTATCCTGATAGGCTGTGTCTCCAGCAGAAAGACACAACATTTTAAAGTCATTGTTGTTATTATTTACTAAATTTCTATACCACGGGGCGGTTTGTTTGTTGGTAACAAACAATAATATAGTTTAAAAGACCATTGTTTAATTAGTTAACCCTTTACCCTCAAACAATGTATAAATTCCATTATGTATTTAAAAAATGAAACCTTATGGCTTTGAGCCACTTTTTTAGTCAAGGCCCTCAGATGATGTCTGTAGTTTACGCTGGTCTCCTTTTGGTGCTCCTTCTCCTTGTTTTTAGCTCGTGCCTCGTTCAAGATGCACTGAAAACTGTCACCCTGGATATGCCAGGGTGGCTAAAGAAGGGGAGCCCATTTGCTGCTACGATTGTGCTCCTTGTGCGGAAGGGACCATCTCCATTCTGGAAGGTGGGTGATACCAGAGGAAAGGGAGTTAGAATCCTACCATTTATTGATTTCAAGGGTTTAGGTGGATCCACGCCAAATCTATTACACTGCATTCATAACTGAAGGGTTTCTTCCAGATTCCCACTCTTCCTGAAATTTGAGGGGTAGTGACCGGACAGTGAATAACTTTAGCTGTGGTATCCTGTAAAGAAAGGTCCCTCCTCAGGGATACTCAGGTACAGCTAGCACTGATGTCTTTCCAGCACCTTGTTATTTGTGGATTTCATTTTGATTATGGGTTTACATGCTCTCCTGAATTTTGATGCTGTGGTTCTTTACTTTCTTTTCCTTGAAGCATTGTTATATTGTCCCACTGTATTGGAACACAGACAATTAAGGATGTGAGAGATTTCTTAGTGATACTAAAGTCCGTCTTTTTCTCTTCAGATGCAAAACATTGCACCAAATGCCGAGAAGATCAGCATGCAAATCAAGCAAGAGATAAATGTGTCCCCAAAACTATAACATTTCTGGCTTATGAAGAACCATTGGGGATTGTCCTGGTTTCCTTTGCCCTCTTTGTGTCCTTAACCGGTGGCATTGTGCTAGGAATCTTCATTAAATACAAGGAAACACCCATAGTCAAAGCCAACAATCGAGATTTATCCTATATCCTCCTCAGCTCCCTCCTGCTTTCCTTTTTGTCCTCCTTCCTGTTCATTGGCCGGCCAAGCAAAGTGACCTGCCTAATCCGACAAACAGCCTTCAGCATCATATTTTCATTCGCTGTCTCTTCTGTGTTGGCAAAAACCATCACCGTGGTGCTGGCCTTCTTGGCCACAAAGCCAGGGAACAAGGCAAGAAGATGGTTGGGGAAACGTCTGGCCAACTCCATTGTCATTTTCTGTTCTGGTGTCCAACTTGTCATCTGCACCATCTGGATGGGAATCTCCGCACCCTTCCCTGACTCCGACATGCACTCCCAAGCTGCAGAGATCATCCTTCTATGCAATGAAGGATCTGTTGCCATGTTTTACACTGTCCTTGGCTACATGGGCTTCCTGGCGGCCATCTGCTTCACGGTGGCTTTCCTAGCCAGGAAGCTACCTGGGTCCTTCAATGAAGCCAAGCGGATCACCTTCAGCATGCTGGTCTTCTGCAGTGTTCGGGTGTCCTTTGTGCCCACCTACTTGAGCACTAAGGGGAAGTACATGGTAGCTGTGCAGGTCTTCTCTATCTTAGCCTCTAGTGCTGGGCTTCTGGGCTGCATCTTCCTACCGAAGTGCTACATTATCATACTCAGACCTGATCTGAACACAAAGGCACATCTAACTACAAAAAGTGAAGGTAGTTTCTGATAGCTTCTTTGAAGATATGCTTCACATAAAATATGCTATTGTTAGGGATGACCACACCTTGGTTTGTGGCAGGACAATTGGAAAAACTATTAAGTCATAGAATCGATGATGATGATGATGATTTATCTATACTCCGTCCATCTGGCTGGGTTTCCCCAGCCACTCGGGGTGGCTCCCAACAAAATATTTAAAACACGATAGATGACCTAGGAATGTTTGGAATTGTCTTGCCACAAACCTCTCCACTTTTGAAAATGACTCTAGAGAACAATCTTACATTTGCAGAGGAAACTATCCTTTTGAATTATATACCCAACACATGTTATCTAATAAGGACAATATGAATGGACTCTCCATGCCTATTCTACAGTAACAAGACTGATAGTGATGAAATAGAAAAATAAAAATGCAGCTTCCTTTAATGATTGTATTGAAGTTATGTACAAACTCGCTACACATGAACAAGTTGGGTACAAACTTTAATTTGCCAGGAACCTATGCAAAAATCCGGTGAACTGCAACAAGTGTTTTCTTCCCTTTTTGCAATGTACACAGTATTATTATTATTATTATTATTATTATTATTATTATTATTATCCTGCCCATCTGGATGGATTTCCCCAACCATTCTGGGCTGCTCCCATCAGAATATTAAGAACAGAATAAAACTTCAAACATTAAAAACTTCCCTAAACAGGGCTGCCTTCAGATAGCTGCTTATTTCCTTGACATCTGATGGGTGGGCATTCCACAGGGCGGGCCCCACTACCAAGAAGGCCCTCTGCCTGGTTCCCTGTAACCTCACTTCTTGCAGTGAGGGAACTGCCAGAAGGCCTTTGGCGCTGGACCTCAGTGTCCGGGCTGAGCAATGGGGGTGGAGACGCTCCTTCAGGTATACTGGGCCGAGGCCGTTTAGGCATTAAAGGTCAGCACCCACACTTTGAATTGTGCTCGGAAATGTACTGAGAGCCAATGCAGGACTTTCAGGACCGCTGTAATATGGACTCGGCGACCATTCCCAGTCACCTGTCTAGCTGCTGCATTTTGGATTAGTTGTAGTTTCCAGGTCACCTTCAAAGGCAGCCCCACATAGAGCACATTGCAGTAGTCCACGCGGGAGATAACCAGAGCATGCACCACTCGGGCAATACATAGAATCATAGAGTTGGAAGAGACCACAAGGGCCATCCAGTCCAACCCCATGCCAAGCAGGAAACGCCATCAAAGCATTCTTGACATTCACAGAGGACTTCGACAGTCCACGGGCAGGTAGGGTCTCAGCCTGCTTAACCAGATGGAGCTGGTAGACAGCTGTTCTGGACACAGAATTGACCTGTGCTTCTATGGACAGCTGTGAGTCTAAAATGACTCTCAGGCTGCCAACCTTTTCCTTCAGGGACACAGTTACCCCATTCAGAACCAGGGAGTATTCCACCCCCACCCACCCCCTGTCCCCCAAGGACAGTACAGTGGTATCTCGCAAGATGAATGCCTCGCACAACGAAAAACTCGCAAGACGAAATTATCGCAAGACAAAATTATCGCAAGACGAAATCATCGCAAGACGAAGTGACTCGTAGAACGAATTACTTTCATCTTGTGAGGTACCGCTGTACTTCTGTCTTGTCTGGATTCAACCTCAATCTGTTAGCCGCCATCCATCCTCCAACTGCCTCCAGATATTCACAGAGGACCTTCACTGCCTTCACTGGTATCATCCGCATACTGGTGAACACCCAGTCCAAACTCCCTGATTTTCTCTCCCAGAGGCTTCATATAGATGTTAAAAAGCATAAGGGAGAGGATAACAGGAACGTCCACTTGTAGAAGTCCCGTAAACAGCAACAGCACACATCCGGAAGATGTGATCACGCAATCAGCAGAGTCAGCGAAAGCAAAATTGTTTAGGTAATGTGGCATCAAGCATTTATTTTCAGCAAATAAAACAACTGAAACATGGTGTTCTGTGTGAGTGTCTTCTCACATATTCTCCTTGTCTGGAAGAGAGAACAAAGAGTGGAAGTTGTCAGCCTAATTTCCGCTTATGCACACAGTGATAAGAAATGAAAACATCCGGTCATGTGACCCTCTGCAATAGTAGCAGTGAAATACTGACAGAGGACAGAACCCTGAGGCACCCCACAAGTGAGAGCCCAGGGGTCTGAACAATTCATTCCCGAAGAAGAAGAAGAAGAAGAAGAAGAAGAAGAAGAAGAAGAAGAGGAGGAGGAGGAGGAGGAAGAAGAGGAAGAAGAGTTTGGATTTGATATCCCGCTTTATCACTACCCTAAGGAGTCTCAAAGCGGCTAACATTCTCCTTTCCCTTCCTCCCCCACAACAAACACTCTGTGAGGTGAGTGAGGCTGAGAGACTAGCCCAGCAGCTGCATGTGGAGGAGCGGATTTCCCAGATTACGAGTTCCCCAGATTACGAGTCTACCGCTCTTAACCACTACACCACATTGGCTCCACAACACCACCTTCTGGACACAGCCCAGGAGGAAAGGGTGGAAAGACTGTATAACAGTGACCTAGCTCCCGGCCCCTGCACTAGATAAGTTATCAAAACCATGCTTTTTATAATTATGGTTAAGAAGGTCCCTGGAATTGGTGTGTGACTCAATGGGCAGCTGCAGAGCCAAAGCAAAACATGTTTGTAAGAACTCAAAGATAGGGCTGTCAATCTGGGCCCTCTAAACCTGAGGAAAAATGAACTTCAGTAAAGTCCATAGAATAGCTATGATGGATCAAGACGACCACGGCAAGACATGATAGAGGTTTATAAACTCCCATATGGTGTGGATGCTCACTGGAAGGACGGATCATGAAGCTGAGGCTCCAATACTTTGGCCACCTCATGAGAAGAGAAGACTCCCTGGAAAAGACCCTGATGTTGGGAAAGATTGAGGGCACAAGGAGAAGGGAACGACAGAGGACGAGATGGTTGGACAGTGTTTTTGAAGCTACGAACATGAGTTTGACCAAACTGTGGGAGGCAGTGGAAGACAGGAGTGCCTGGCGTGCTCTGGTCCATGGGGTCACAAAGAGGCGGACGTGACTAAACAACAACAAAAATGGTGTGGATAATATGGATTGGGAAAAGTTTTTCTCCCAATAATATTACTAGAAGTTTTGACTTCAAGGAGGAACCTGAACTCTGGCCTCCTAGGCCCTTGTCCAACACCCTGATCACTACACCACACTGCCTCAGAACTATAGATTCATTGACATGAGCTAATAGAAGTCCCGATTCCAACCAGCTAACAGCTCCATTGGTTTATACAGTAGCAATAATATCTGGCCTTACCTTAGTAATACCGCATGTGTACTGGCAGCCAACTAGAGATTCAATTCTAATTCAATTCAGCTTTCAATGAAACTGAAAGTTGGAAGAGCCAGGTCAGAGAATTCTGTTATAGACCTTGAAGATTGCTCCTTTCCTGGAAGAATTTCAATCATAAGTGGACTGAGGAAGGCCATTAACATAAGTGTTCTCTATATGGTCCAGTATATAACGATCTATTCATCCAAGAACAGTGTGTTTTACTGCAGGTGTTAGTGGACTTGGGGGCACCTTCTGAAGTGACTCTTACTGCTTGCAAATGAGGTTTTCAGCTGTTGAGGTTCTATTGCTCTTTGAAGCACATTCAGCATTTAAAGACAATATATGTTTTCACCAGTGCAGGTCAGTGATGTCATCTGCACCATCTGGCTGGGAATCTCCCCACCATTCCCAGACTCCGACATGCACTCCCAAGTTGGAGAGATCATCCTTCTATGCCAGGGGTCAGCAAACTTTTTCAGAAGGGGGCTGGTCCATTGTTCCTCAGATCTTGTGGGGACCATATTTTGAAAAATATATATGAATGAGCCCTATGCCCCACTAATAACCCAGAGATGCGATTTAAAAAAAGGACTCATTCTACTCATGTAAAAACATGCTGATTCACAGACCGTCTGCAGGCCGGATTTCAAAGGGCGATTGGGCCGCATCCGGGCCCCGGGCCTTAGTTTAGGGACCCTGTTCTATGCAATGCCATGTTTTACAATGTCATTGGCTACATGGGCTTCCTGGCGGCCATCTGCTTCACAGTAGCTTTCCTAGCCAGAAACGTAGCTGCCAAGTCCCCCGTTTTTTGTGGGAAACCCCTGGATTTTAATCCGTTTCCCGCTGTTCTCCCGAATGGAGAAAAATCCCGGAAATCGACCGGATTTCCTACTTGCCAGGGAGCTTCCATTTTGGGTGCTGCTTTGCCCATGTGTGGGCACTGGAAATAGGGCTGAGCGGCACCAGAAGTCGCTTCTACGCGTGCCCGGTGGCCATCTTGGTGGTGGCCGTAGTCGCTTCTACGCAACTTCCGGTGGCGCGCCGCCGCTGATCCCTAGTAGATATGGCCAGAAAGCCAGAAAGCTTCCAGGGTTCTTCAATGAAGCCATGTGGATCACTTTCAGCATGCTGGTCTTCTGCAGTGTTTGAGTGTCCTTTGTGCCCACCTACCTGACCACAAAAGGGAAGTTCATGGTAGCTGTGCAGGTCTTCTCTACATTATCATACTCAGGCCTGATCTGAGCACAAAGCCACATCTAACTACAAAAAGTGAAGGTGCCAGTGTCTGATTCTTAGCTTCTTTGATGATTCTTAGCTTCACATAAAATACGTTGTTAAAGTGGAAACGAGCCTGGTGTCAGAATGCTGTTAGTGGCTTTTGGCTGGTTGCCTAGGAAAGTATAAAGGCAAGGAAAGGTTTCTTACAGTCCTGTTCCTGCCCTAAAGACTTCAGGATGGTTTGCAGATGTCAAGAATTGAACCCAAGACCTTCAGCAGGTATATAGTCCATGTTCTGAATATTATTGTTTCATCCATCTAATTCATTTTTGCTCTCTAGACAACTGCAACCTTTGGTAAAAGATACCATAGCCCCCATGTTTTAACTTTACATCATCTGCCATGAATACCCACAGCATTAAGACTGTTAACTGTCTCTCACTTTGCTGGTGTTTGAAGCTCATTCTGTCTGTGACATCATACACTGATGTCACAATGATACATTTGCATTCATCCATGGTAACATCACTGGCCAATAAACTCCTGCACCTAGATCACCAGCAGCCTGGCTCTCCAGCAAGCTTGATGTTTTAGTTCATAGCCTGCGCATGAAGAAGAATATAGAGATCATCAGGTGGTTTGGGCTGGGTGTTCGTCGGTTTGAGGTTGATACCCAGCTCTACCTCTCTTTAAAATCGGAACCAGTTAAGGCGGTGAATGTCCTGTGTGAATATCTGGAGGTGGCTGGAGGATGGATGGTGGCTAACGGATTGAAGTTGAATCCTGACAAGACAGAAGTATTGTTTTACGGGGGCGGACATGGGCGACCCCCTGGTTTTGAATGGTCTTGAATGGGGCAATTGTGCCCCTGAAGGACCAAGTGCCCTTGAAGGACCAGGTATGCAGGTGAGTCATTTTGGACGCACAGCTGTCCATGAAGGCACAGGTTAACTCTGTCTACCAGCTCCATATGGTATGCCAGCTGAGACACTACTTGCCCATAAGCTGCCTAGCCAGAGTGGAGCATGCTCTGATTATCTCCGCCAGGTCCATATAACAGCGATTCTAAATTAACTTCATTGGCTCACAGTACATTTCTGAGCACAATTCAAAGAGTTGGTGCTGACCTTTAAAGCCCTAAATGACTTTGGCCCAGTATACCTAAAGAAGCATCTTCACCCCCATCATCCAGCCCAGACACTGAGGTCCTCCTACAAGGGTCTTCTGGCAGACCCCTCACTGGGAGAAGTGAAGTTACAGGGAACCAGGCAGAGGGCCTTCTCGGTACTGGCACCCTCCCTGTGGAACGCCCTCGTTTCAGATGTCAAAGAGATAAAGAACTATATAACTTTTAGAAGACATCTGAAGGCAGCCCTGTATCAGGAAGTTTTTTATGTTTGATGTTTTACTATGTTTTTATATATTCTGTAAGCCACCCGGAGTGGCTGGGAAAACCCAGCCAGATGGGCAGGGTTGTAATTATTAAAATGGTTGTATTTATAAAATCTGCTTTTAATAGTTAAAAAATCAAGGAAAACCCAAAGATGCTGTTTCATTTATTTCAGACCTCTCGTGGGTCTATAATCTTGTTTTGTTCTTTGTGTGCTCCTGAAGCAGAAATATCAGTGGGACAGCTTCTCCTAGCATGAAGATACAGTGATGGTGGTAGAATATTTGCTTGCTGCAGCTGGCTCCTTTCAGGAAGCAGAATGTGTGTTTTGGGTGGAGACACTGTTTAAAGATCCAGCAACTCCATTTAAGGCTTGGTTAGGTTTATAAACTCTGTCATGTCCCAAGAAAAAATTCCAAATTCCTTGCTTTCGGACACCTGCCTGGCTAATGTCATGCTTGAATTGGAGTCATGGCCCTGTCTCAGAGCATACAAACAAATAACAAGTAAGTGAACAAGTCCAGAGTGCTCATGGCCTTAAATGAGAACAGCTTGGATCAGCTATGGCAATGAAAATAATGAGTAGAGTTGGGGCAATAACACAACCCTGTTTAACACCTGATCCCACTATGAATGGTTCACTTTGAGAGCCATTGTTATCTGCGATTGCTGCTGCCATATTATCATGGAGGAGCAGGATGACGTTCACAATTTCATCTGGGCAGCCAATTTTCAGAAGGACAGTCCACAGGGCATTACGATTGTTGTTGAAAGCCTTAGTCAGGTCAATAAAAGCAAAGATCACCAGTGTTGAAGCAATTATTCTTCAACATCAACTTCGTTGGACTGGTCATGTTGTGCGGATGCCTGATGGTTGTCTTCCAAAGCAACTACTTTATTCCGAACTTAAAAATGGAAAGCATAATGCTGGTGGTCAACAAAAGAGGTTTAAAGACTGTCTCAAAGCAAATCTAAAAAAAGTAGTATAAACACTGATAACTTGGAAACACTGGCCTGCGAGCACTCCAGTTGGAGAGCAGCCTTTACCAAATGTAAATATTATTGCTACTGTATAAAGCCAATGTTTTGCTTTGGCTCTGCAGCTGCCCATTGAGTCACACACCAATTCCAGGGAGTTGTAGAGCAGGTGGACCTTCTTATCCATAGAATCATCAAGATCATGATAATTGATTTACTCCAGGGATTTCCCCAACGGTGGAAGCCGCCCAGAGTGGATGGGGGAACCCGGCCAGATGGGCGGGGTATAAATAATAAATTATTATTATTATTATGGCCTATGAATCCACAAATAACATAAACATCAGAACCACAGGCAGAATGATATATTATTGTCACAAGCCTGTAAGAAGAACTGGGTCATAAATGTCAGAAGCTTGACCTGAGAGATTTGGGGCTGGCAGGGTTCATTTCTGCAGGCGGTTTCCTTTTTCTACCTTTGCTTCTGAAGCTACTGTAGGAGTCCAGCTGTGCTTCTAATGTCCCTGCTGTCACAAGAGTGTATGACTCTTGCAAGCATAGCCAGGATGATATTAGTGCCGCTGCTATTTGTGCTGCTTATGCCCCATGGAACCAGAGGGATGCTGAAAGCAAAATGCCCTCTGAATCTGAGTGAGGAAAGTGATCCGCTGAATTATTTCAGCCCAGGAGACCACCTCATTAGTGGGGTCATATTTCCAAGTTATAGAACTTACCCATTCAAGTTCTCCATTCCTCCCCAAAACACTGTTAAGACGTAAGTGACTTTATGTTCCCCAGCCTTCGTTCACATTTATGGCTGTTTGCCAGAGACATCATTTAAGATCTGGCCATCCCTGATGAAAGCCTTCTCTCTCCATTGCCCCCCTCTTGCCTCTGGAAGAAGATTTGGGGATTGAGAGTCAGCAACCAAGTACCTAGTGACCCCTTGGTATCCTGCTAACAGAGAGCTTAATTCTGAACCGTTTCAATATTTTGGAATTCAGTTTCATTAATACAAAGGCAGCAGCTAAAGCACTGTCCATCATCTCATGTCTCATTTTGTATTTTTATGCAAAAAGGGTGTTTCTTCCTAGTCAAGTATAAAATGCCTTTGACAGCTTCACCTATTCCTGTATTCCAAAGGTGACCTTTGTGCCCACCTACCTGACCACAAAAGGGAAGTTCATGGTAGCTGTGCAGGTCTTCTCTATGTTGGCCTCTAGTGCTGGGCTTCTAGGCTGCATCTTCATTCCCAAGTGCTACATTATCATCCTCAGGCCTGATCTGAACACAAAAGCACATCTAAATACAAAAAGCAAAGGTGGTAGTATCTGATTTTTAGGTTCTTTGAAGACTTTTAACTGGCTCATTCTGTCTGTGACATCATACACTGATGTCACAATGATACATCTGCATTCATCCATGGTAACGGCACTGGCCAATAAACTCCTGCAACTAGATCACCAGCAGCCTGGTTCTCCAGCAATCTTGATGTTTTAGTTCATAGCCTGAGCATGAAGAAGAATATAGAGATCATCAGGGGGGTTGGGCTTAGTGTTCACCAATGTGCGGATGACACCCAGCTCTACCTCTTTTTAAAATCGGAACCATTGAAGGGGGTGAATGTCCTGTGTGAGTGTCTCGAGGCGGTTGGTGGATGGATGACAGCTAACAGATTGAGGATGAATCCTGACAAGACAGAAGTACTGTTATCGGGAGACAGGAGTGCGGGTGGGGGTGGTGCTGGTCTTGAATGGGGTAACTGTGCCCCTGAAGAACCAGGTGCACAGCTTGGGAGTCATTTTGGACTCACAGCTGTCCAAGGAGGCACTGGTTAATCCTGCCTACCAGCTCCATCTGGTACACAAGCTGAGATCTTACCTGCCCACAATTCAAAGTGTTGGTTTGGACCTTTAAATCCCTAAACGACTTTGGCCCAGTAAATCTGAAGGAGCTCCTCCACTCCCATTCCTCAGCTCCAGCTCTGAGGGCCTTCTGGCAGTTCCCTCACTGCGAGAAGCAAAGTTACATGGAACTAGGCAGAGGGCCTTCTCCGTCGTGGCACCCTCCCTGTGGAACACCCTCCTTTCAGATGTCAAGGAGATAAAGAACTATATAACTTTTAGAAGACATCTGAAGGCAGCCCTGTATTAGGAGGTTTTTAGTATTTGATGTTTTACTATGTTTTTATATATACTGTAAGTCACCCTGAGTTGCTGGGGAAACCCAACCAGATGGGCAGGGTTATAAAAATGTTTATAAAATCTGCTTTTAGTATTTAAGAAAATCAAGGAAAACCCAGGTGCTGTTTCATTTATTTTAGACTTCCAGTGGGTCTATAATCTTGTTTTGTTTTTAATGTGCTCCTGAAGCTTTAGCATGAGAGGCAGAATTACCAGTCAGAAAGCTTCTACCAGCATGCAAATATAGTGATGGTGGTGGAATATTTGCTTGCTGCAACTGTCTCCTTTCATGAAGCAGAATGTGTGTATTGGATGAAGACACTTTTTAACTATCCAGCAACTCCATTTAAGGCTTGGTTAGGTTTATAAACTCTGTAGCATCCCACTAAAACATTCCAAATCACTTGCTTTCAGACTCCTGCCTGGCTGATGGCATGCTTGAATTGGAGTCATGGCTCTGCCCTAGAGCATACAAACAGATTACAAGTATGTAAACATGCGCGGAGTGCTAATAGCCTGAAGTGAGAACAGCTTGGAATAGGTATCACTCCCAGAAGGTACACTTATTCTGCCCCCCTGCAATTTATTCTCCTGCATGTATGGAAAAAGGATCACTGTTTCCTGTCTGCATTAGGAGTGAGAGGGTTTATCTCAGCAGAAATGGGCAATGTAACATAAAAACCATGTTGGACTTAATGTATGTGGGGTTTTTTGTCAGTGCTGTTGGGGTTGGCTTAGGGTATGGTTGTTCATTTATGGTTGGCTGTGGTGGTCTTTGTTTCATGTGTGAGTGGGCAATGACTCAACAAATGAAACTGACTTGTAAAAATGGTATGAGAGACATTGCACATATTTTTGTAAATCAAGAAAATCTTTAATAAAAAAACACATTTTGGTGTCCATTCAAAAGTTTAAAAGAGAGGTTGATATATATGCATGCTTAATCATTACTGGCATATTAATCCTGTTCCACAAGCAGAAATGCCCACCTTTTCTCTACGAAGCTCAAAATGCTATATATGGTTTGCTGCCTCTTTGTTTTATCGCCACAATAACCCTGCGAAGCAGGACATATTCAGAGGAAGTGAACGGCCCAAGGTCACCCAGGAAGCTTCATGGCTGAGTGGCAATTGGAACCTGGGTCTCCCGAGGTCTTTTCCAACCCTCTAACCCCTACACCACACAGGCTAAATTTGCTAAATTTGGATAATTTCCCACTAGGGGCCCATTTTATATTATCCCTAAGGTGGCCATTCCCAGGAAGACTGCCACTTCCCAGATGGGTACATCTCTGCTCTTTTCCTTGCTTTCTCTGTTTTGCATAGGAATTCAGTTGGAGAGGAGCAAAGAGTGGAGAGGCTGCCCTTACACTTTCCCCTTTTCATCCACTCAGAGGGAGAGATGACAATGCATCAATGGGCCCAAAGTTGACAGAGGAGCCATACCTGGCATGTGGACTTTAACAGCTGCCCAATAATGCCAACTGCTTATAAAAACACAAAAAGACATATCATAGCAGCAAACAGGAACAATAAATCCCACACACAGTTAAAAAGGCAATAGAGAGTTTAATTAATTGACCTTTTCTAAATACCTTTATTCTTTTTAAAGATGAAACTTTATGTCAGAAACAAGATGACCTCTGCACAGTCCTACAAAATTTGAAAGGGTCTCATTACCATTTTTAAGTTTTCTAACCTGGCATCAGTATTCTAAAAAAAATTATTTCAGCACTTTCTCCAGTCAGGGCCTTCAGATGATGTCTGTTATTTCTGTTGATCTCCTTTGATCCCCCTTCTCCTTATTTTGTAGGTCATGCCTCATTCAAGATGCACCGGAAGCTGTCGCCCTGGATATGCCAGAGTGACTAAAGAAGGAGAGCCCGTTTGCTGCTATGATTGTGCTCCTTGTGCGGAAGGGACCATCTCCATTCAGGAAGGTGGGTGACTCCAGAGGAAAGGGAGAGGGCATCTAGTTCATAGCCCTGTTCTCACAGTGATGAACCAGGTAAGTGCAGCACTCAAGAGCAAGGCATCTCTCCCTGCCAGCCTTCAGTCAGCCTGTCCAAGAGTCATCTTCTTCCCAGCACACCTTGCTAAAAACCCTCTTTTCCTGACTCCTCAAATCACAGCCCATCACCAAGGCAACCTCTGTCAGCTCATGCAAATAATTTATCTTAGATGGGTCATCAACAGCATTTGTCACGTGAAGCCCTGGCTTGGATGGAAGATTCATGGGTCGGGTGGGGCCAATCACAGGGGTGAGCCACAGCAACGCGTGGCTGGGCCAGCTAGTTCCTTATATTATCTTTCATCTGGCAGCCAGGAAGAAAGCCAGCCTGATCTTGGTGAATTAAATCTTTCAACACACCAATCATACAGTGTGTCAATATATTGGCGAATACATCTGAAGGCAGCCCTGTTTAGGGAGGCTTTTAATGTTTAATAGGTTATTTTATTTCATTTTTCTGTTGGAAGCTGCCCAGAGTGGCTGGGGAAACCCAGCCAGATGGGTGGGGTATAAAGGCCCTGTGGATACAGAGTACACATGTTCCATGGGGCCTCTTTTAAAAGACTCACCCTGTATCTTATATTCATTATTTAATAAAGATATGGGCCTGTAATTTTTAACTGAAAGTAAATCTGTGTCTTGCTTTGAAATTAGCGTGATATATGTCTCCTTCCAAGAATCTGGCAATTTTTCATTCATTCTATCTTGTGCCAGAAAATCTTGTAGTTTCTTTTAATACTTATAATACTTAGCTGATAGTCCATCTGGTCCTGGCAATTTCCCTGTTTTAGTTTCGACTGTTGTACTTCCATCATTGTTATTGGTGCGTTTAAATAATTGATTGTCTCTTTCAGAATTTTAGGTAAGTTATTCTGCTTTAAGTAGTCTTCAATTCTATCTTTGTTCTCCTTACGGACTCGATATTGTTCTGTATAATATCTTACAAATTGTTTTCTTATATCTTAAAGGTAAAGGTAAAGGGACCCCTGACCATTAGGTCCAGTCGTGACCGACTCTGGGGTTGCGCGCTCATCTCGCATTATTGGCCGAGGGAGCCGGTGTATAGCTTCCAGGTCATGTAGCCAGCATGACAAAGCCACTTCTGGCGAACCAGAGCAGCACACGGAAACGCCGTTTACCTTCCCGCTGTAGCGGTTCCTATTTATCTACTTGCATTTTGACGTGCTTTCGAACTGCTAGGTGGGCAGGAGCTGGGACCGAGCAACGGGAGCTCACCCCGTCACAGGGATTCGAACCGCTGACCTTCTGATCAGCAAGCCCTAGGGCTCTGTGGTTTAACCCACAGCGCCACCTTACAGACCAACTATTATTTTGCCCTCTATTTTTAATTTATTTACAAAATTTAATCCTTGTTTCTTCATTAGTTGCCATGCTAGCAGCTTCCCAGGTTTGTTAGGAAATTCAAAAAATAAATAAAATGTCTTAACATTTCTATATTCCATTTGATTTCTTGGTTCACTAACATTGAAAATTGTGGTTGTAATTAGAGGAATACTGAATGGACAGTGAATTCATTTGGCTGAGGCATTCTGCTCACGGAAGTCCCCTCCACAGGGACACTCACCTACAGCCAGCAGGGCATTTGTGGATTTCATCTTGATTGTGGATTTCATCTCCTGAATTTTGATGCTGTGGTTCTTTACTTTTCATAGAAGTATTGTTATAGAGATTTGTATGGGAATGGGAAATAAGAAAATGTAACAATAATGTTATGGTTGTATATTCTTTTATTTAATTGTAATTATTACTTTTTGAAACCAATAAAGTTTATTTTATATATATATATATATATTTAAAAAAGGAAAGGGAGAGGCTTTTTGGATCAGGCCAAAGGCCCAGGTAGTCCAACATACTGTTCTCAAAGTGTTGAACTAGATGTCAATGAAAAGCCCACAAGCAGGGCCTGAGCACAACGGGCGTCAGGGGAAGGGAGCAGAGTTCATAACTGAAGGCTTTCATCCAGCTATCCACACTATCTGAAATTAGAGGGGTAGTGACCAGAGAGTGAATCTCTTTGGCTGTGGCATCCTGCCAATGGAATGCCCCTCCCCATGGTACTCCCCTGCAGCCAGCAGTGAGGTCATTCCAACACCAAATGGACTCTCCTTCTTTAGCCACTCTGGCATATACAGGGCATCTCCCGTAAATCCCCCAGAAAGCAGCTCCTGCCGGCGGCCATGTTTCTGGCGCCGCTCTGCCCATTTCCAAAATGACCACAGTGCCAGAAATCACTTCTATGCATGTCCAGAAGTGTGTAGAAGCAACTTCTGGCGCCGCTCTGCCCATTTCCAAAATGGCCACAGTGCCAGAAGTCGCTTCTACGCATGTCCGGAACTGCGTAGAAGTGACTTCTGGCGCTGCGGACATTTTTGGAGAAGGGCAGAGTGGCGCCGGAAGTTGCTTCTAGCACGCATGTCCGGAAGTTGCGTGGAAGCGACTTCCGGTGCCGCGGCCAGAGCAGAATTTTAATGGCGGAGACTAGACATGTGTTCTGTGAGTTATTTACGGCTGCAGCTCATACACTAGATAAACAGAAGAAGAAATGGAATGGACCTTGTACCATCCAGATAAACACTGCAATGAACTGAACAATGGAGGATAGTAATTAACTCTCCCAGCACACCAGGTCTGGAACAACAATATATATGAAGGACTAGACACGTGAAATGGATTTTATATTCATAATATGTAAAAGAGGTGCTAACTGCCTCCAATTAAATATCGCAGACCCACCTCACATTACACCAGTTATATGAATGCCTACTATATCTCCCAGAAGATTATGTGGTGGAATTGTGTGAACGAAAATTTTGTGATTTCGAGTCTTAGGAAGGAGTTGATCAAATAAAAAAAGTTTTATTTACAGAAAGAAGAAGTTTGTGAAGCAAAGTTGGGTCTGGAGATGCGTTCTTTTAGGTAGAAGTTGACTTATTACTTAAAGCAAATGAAAGGATGTCACAGGCTTAAACACAGTACTATATGCACAGCTTTTCTTGAACTTCAGTTGCTAAAAATCAGTGGTACACTTCAGGTAGATGTTCAGGTTTCTAGAATATGTAGATGGTAAAATGCTTTACTTAGTTTCTGTTACTTCACTCTTGTTCCTTTACTAAGTTATGACAGGTGTTACAGATAAAATACCATTGACATAGCACAGCTTCCTTCACAGCTCAATCCTTGCTTCATTGAGGAGGATAGTTAGTCTTAGTTGCCCTGAAATATGTGATTTGACCACTCCTCAAAATTTCCAACCTGAACTCATAGGTTTTATTATTATTACTACCAGGTTGTTAAAACCGGTTGTTTGGGAAGTATAGATGATGGAGATATTTGTGGCAAGACTCTTAGGTCATCTATGATTCCATAACTTAATGGTGTTTCCAATTATCTTGACAGAAACCAGGCTAGGGTCCACCTTAACATCATATTTTATATGAAGCTAAGAATCTTTTAAAAAGCTAAAAATCAGACACTACCACCTTCAATTTTTGTAGTTAGATGTGCCTTTGTGTTCAGATCTGGCCTGAATATGATAATATAGCACTTGGGAATGAAGATGCAGCCCAGAAGCCCAGCACTGGAGGCCAACATAGAGAAGACCTGCACAGCTACCATATATTTCCCCTTTGTGCTCAAGTAGGTGGGCACAAAGGACACCCAAACACTGCAGAAGACCAGCATGCTGAAGGTGATCAGCTTGGCTTCATTGAAGGACCCTGGAAGCTTCCTGGCCAGGAAAGCCACCGTGAAGCTGATGGCCGCCAGGAAGCCCATGTAGCCAAGGACAGTGTAAAACATGGCAACAGATCCTTCATCGCATAGAAGGATAATCTCTCCAGCTTGGGAGTGCATGTTGGAGTCTGGGAAGGGTGGAGAGATTCCCACCCAGATGGTGCAGATGACAACTTGCATACCAGAACAGGAAAGGACAATGGAGTTGGCCAGACTCTTCCCCAGCCATCTTCTCACCTTGTTCCCTGGCTTTGTGGCCAAGAAGGCCAGTACCACCGTGATGGTTTTTGCCAACACAGAAGAGACGGCAACTGAGAAGATGATGCTGAAAGCTGTTTGTTGGAGAAGGCAGGTCATTTTGCTTGGCCGGCCGATGAACAGGAAGGAGGACAAAAAAGAAAGCAGGAGGGAGATGAGGAGGATATAAGAGAGGTCCCGATTGTTAGCTTTGACTATGGGAGTTTCCATGTATTTAATGATGATTCCTAGGACAATACCAGTGGTCAAGGACAAGAAGAGGGCAAAGGAAACCAGGAGGATCCCCAAGGGTTCTTCATAAGTGAGAAATGTTATAATCTTAGGGACACATTTGTCTCGGGCCTCATTTGCATGCTGATCTTCTGGGCATTTGGTGCAATGTTTTGCATCTGAGGAGAAGGAGAAGGACTTCAGTATCACTAACAAAACTCTCCCATCCATAAAGTACAGAACTAGAGCTTCCACTTTCAGGAGAGCATGTAAACCCGTAATCAAAACTAAATCCACAAACAAAATGATGCTGGAATGACCTCATCGCTGGTCTCAGATAACTGACCCTGGGGAGGGGCATTCCATTGCCTGGATGCCATGGCCAAAGGGAGTCACTCTCTGGACACTACCCCCTTTTACTTTAGATAGTGGGGACATCAAGAAGAAATCTTTCAGTTATGAATGTCGGCTTAAATATTGAAATATCTGCTTTCCCCCTGACAGCTGTTGTGCTCAATTCCTGCTTGTGGGCTTTTCATAAGCATTAGATTCAACACGGTGAGAACAGGGCTTTGGACCACCTGGGCCTTTGGCCTGGTCAAGCAAGCCTCTCCGTTTTCTCTGGAGTCACCCACCTTCCTGAACGGAGATGGTCCCTTCCGCACAAGGAGTACAATCATAGCAGCAAATAGGCTCCCCTTCTTTAGCCACTCTGGCATGTCCAGGGTGACAGCTTTCAGTGCACCTTGAATGAGGCACAACCTAAAATCAAGGAGAAGGGGGATCAAAGGAGGTCAACATAAATTACAGTCATCACCTGAAGGCCCTGACTAAAGGAAATGGCCAAATAAAAATGGCTTAAAAATGGGAATGAGACCCTTCCATATTTTGTTGGACTGTGGATACATCATCTTGTTTCTAATATAAAGTTTCATTTTAAAAACACATAATGGGATTTATACTTTGCTAACTGTAAAGGGTTAACTAGTTAAGCAAAAGAAAAGATGGGAAAGAAAGAAAGAAAGAAAGAAAGAAAGAAAGAAAGAAAGAAAGAAAGAAAGAAAGAAAGAAAGAAAGAAAGAAAGAAAGAAATGGAGTGACCTTGCTGGACTTCCCTGGCCACATAATTGCTTCTGGTTTAATGGTGAATTTTATCTCAGAAGATGCCTGTCCCTCGATGCTCCCAACCTTTATTCTGCTCTGAGATTTGTTGGGAAATATGACCCAGTTCCAAATATCAAAGTTGGCAGTCAGCTCCCCATTCTTATCAAAATACAACCCTCCTATCGATGAATTGGAAAGCTGGATTTCTTTCAAGAAAGTGTGGAGCTAGAATGGCAGAAAAACACCAGCATTTAGAAAACATGATATCAGGGTTACTTGTGAGGACTCAAGGTGTGTGTGCAAGCTCCATAACAGATTATAGTAAACTATGTTTAATCAAAATATTTGTGTATTATGGGCATATTGATGATCAAATCCTTTCATGAAGTTGGATATTTTGTGGGATGCCGTCTCGCTTTTCTTTGATAGTTGGAAAAAAAGTACCAAGCTTCTTACCAATTTTGAACAAACTGTCCTAAATTGAGGACCTAGAAGGAGTGGTCTTGTATCAGCTATGTATGACTTTTTCAACATTACAACTGGTCCTTTATCAGATTTTAAATCCTCTTGGAGAAATGAATTGAATATTCATATTGTTTGGAGGTTCTAGCAGGGGAGCACAGCTATCGTATACGCTTGACCGAATAACAGTACACTCCGTCTATCTGGGATGGTCGTCCTCTTCCACCAAGTGCGCAGCTTCAGGAGGGATGCACATGGAGCTGTGAGGGAGGAAGGGGGACACCCGCCTAGCCAACCAGATCAGCCGAATCAACCCTGGCGATCAATGGGGTGACAGATGTCGCAGCCAGATCGCCCTCACATCATACCTGCCAAGTTGCTGTCGGAGAAATAAGGGACCGGGCGGAAGTAGCAGACCGGAAGTCACACTGCAGCCATTTTGGAATTGGGCAGGGCAGCATCAAAAGTCACTTCTGAGCATGCTCCGCCCAGTTCCAAAATGGCCACCGCGCCAGAATAAACCGGGAAAAAACAAAAAAAATCCCTTTTTTCAGCTAGGAACAGCTGGAAAAACGGGGATTTTGTTTAAAATGTTTTGTTGCCCAATTAAGCAATTGGTAAACAACTATGATTGCAGCCGTGTCAGGCAATCTACCTGCCTGCACACAAATCCAGCTGCTTAGCAGAGTGTCCAGCCCGCTTCCTTCTGCGTCCCAAAGTCAAGCCTCATTCCTAAACGTCCAGGAATTTCCCTTCTGAAGTTTAGATAACAGCTTCGTAGCAGTCCATGCTGCGGAAACTTATTCAGCTTTCAGCGCCTGTAAATAAATCACTTTCCACTCCCTTGTTCATTAAAACAGAGAATTTATTGCTTAAAACAACTCCAACCTGGGGAAGACAGACCCATCCCGGCTTGAAGCTTCAACACAACAGACAGAACAGAAACATACGGTGTCATATATTCCAGATACACAACAGCAAACAGGTACTTCCTGTTTCCTGTTTATATGACACGTCACAAGCCCCGTGATCCAGGACGACTGCTGAGCTATTAACCCCTCAGCTCACAGATTTCCCGGGGAATACAGGAGACTTGGCAGCTATGCCTCACATCCTTTTTATAATGAATTTATTGACAAGAAAAAGAATGCATACCATCTGAAAAAATGGTCACGTTTAATTAATGCTATCAATACGAACGACCATAAAACCTTTTGGCAAATAACTTCCGGCCATCTAAGCAATAATTCCCTTTCTATTGCACCTACTATTCCTCCCCAATTCTGGGTTGACTATTACAGTAAAATATTTAACAATTCATCTTGCTCTTCACTTAACGATGATCAGCCAGCCCCCTTAAAGATTCCAAAGTGGACTTCTTTAGGCATTGATGAAATTATGGAACTGATTGAAGAATTAAAATCTGGTAAGGCCCCTGGTCCCAATGGGATCCCCACTGAGATTCTGAAAAAGTATGCTGGTTGGTGGGCTCCACCACTTGCCAATCTTTTTACGCTTATAGATCAAAAGGGAATAATACCGAAATCATGGCTGACTTCTATAATAATTCCAATCTATAAAAAAGGTGATCCAGGGCAACCATGCAACTATCACCCCATTAGTCTTCTTTCTACCATAAGCAAACACTATTCAAAATATCTGGAGCATTATCTATTGGATTGGATCAAAAAGAATAAAAATATTGGTCCTGAACAGATTGGTTTCACAAAACAGAAATCGACTATAGATCATTGCCTATTATTGGCATTTCTAGCAGACAAATATATGAAATCTGACAGTGGAAAGTTATATGTGGCCTTTATTGATTTCAAGTGCGCCTTTGACTCAATTCCCAGAGGGCTGTTATGGGATAAATTGAAAGCTTCTGGGATAGAACCTCATCTACTTTTTCTGAGATGGACAACGTATTTGCAAAAAGGGGAGGGGACAGACGTGCCATGGCTGCAGCCTTTGAATTTCCAATCTGTCTCGTCCAGATTGGAGCCAGCTTTGCGGCTCTGGGCCCCCTCCAATAAACAACACGTGATCCAGTTCCTGCTGAGCGATGACTCTCCTGTACTTGCGTGCCGAGGTTCCAAGACATCCCCCCAATAACTCACACTTTACACAATATTTTAAGTTTAAGGTTTTTGGCATTAATTTTGGCCACAACTTTATTTAAATACAACTGAATGTGAGTGGTTGCTTAGGCATTGGTTCTTGCCATCTGTCCCCGGCCTGGGACAGATCTGACTCCCACTAGCCTAGTAGGGGAGCCAGTAGGTAAGCACCCTCTGGGAGAGATCGGGGCAGGGGGCGACGCCCTTGACCTCATCCCTCAGATGCTCCCCAAGGCTCATGTGTTATATATATGCCAATAAAGGTGTTGAGTTGAGTTGATTCATATTGACAACATGGACCACAAACACTTTGGAAGTCGAAACTGTGAGAGAATGTTCCTTAGCACTTTTTCATACCCAACTTCGTGCTTTGAAGGAAATACTCTTTTCTAACACCTCCTGAAATATACTCGGAGTCGAGAGTGAATTTCATGCTCTTTATTCAGCTCATAGTCATCAAGGAGGAGAAGAGAAGACGAATGCTCTTTTCCCAAAACCATCTGCTTATATACATTATTTACACAATGGGCCTTGCGTGTTTGGCTACTTCAGGGCTACACCTGTGGGCCAATTATATTGTGGATTGACTTCTGCCTGCAGCCTGATTGGCTGCTCCTACAGGCCAATCAGGTAGCAGATTCACTTCTGCCAGCCGCCTGATTGGCTGCTCCAGCAGGCCAATCAGGTTGCGGATTCACTTCCACCTGGAGTTGGATTGGGTAGCTCCCGCTGATTCTGAATCCTATTGTTCTAGGATTCAGCTCAGTACATAACACCTCCCATATAATTTTTCTGAAAATATACATTTTAATTAGTTTTCACATTATTATGGAAACAAATGGAGAGACGAACCCTAACAAGAATTTCATAACATATCCAACTAAACATAGGGCACACAAAATCTAAACATCCTATATAATAATGTCCATGTTGTCCCTGCGTCCAGTTGTCCCGTGTGTCCCTGGGGTACTGCGCATGTACCCCAGAGACACGGGGATTGGACGGAGGGACAACGGCCAACCGCCGCTCCGCCAACCGCCGCTCCGAAGCCCAGTCTCATGCTGGAGGTGCGCGGCGAGGCGGCGGGGGAAAGAAGCGCTCCCCCCGGCAGCCTTGCCGCGCACCTCCGGCATGGGACGGCGCTTCCTCGGCCGAAGCGGCAGCAGGCGCCGAGGGAAGCCGGCTTTGGCTTGGCGGCGGCGGGAAGAAGGGGAGGAATTCCTCCCCTTTTTCCCGCCGCCGCCAAGCCAGTCCCCGAGCCGAAGTGCGGCGCGGCGGGGGCTTTTCGCCATTTGCCTTCCCGGAGCGAAGGGGGAGGCAAACAGCGAAAAGCACCCGCCGCGCCGCACTTCGGCTCGGGGACTGGCTTGGCGTGCGCGGCGAGGTGGCGGGGGGGGAGGAGAAGCGCTCCTCCCCCCCCCGCCGCCTCGGCACGCAGCGCCGACATGGGACGGGGCTTCGGAGACCTTCTCCGAAACCCCGTCTCATGCGGGAGGTGCGCTGTGAGGCGGCGGGGGGGGGGAGAAGCGCTCCTCCCCCCCGCCGCCTCACCACGCAGCACCGACATGGGACGGGGCTTCGGAGACCTTCTCCGAAGCCCCGTCTCATGCGGGAGGTGTGCGGCGAGGCGGCGGGGGGAAGAAGCGCTCCTCCCCCCCGCCGCCTCACCACGCAGCGCCGACATGGGACGGGGCTTCGGAGACCTTCTCCGAAGCCCCGTCTCATGCGGGAGGTGCCCGGCGAGGCGGCGGGGGGGGGAGAAAAAGCGCTCCTCCCCCCTGCCGCCTCGGCACGCAGCGCCGGCATGGGACGGAGTTTCGAAGAAGGTCTCTGAAGCCCCGTCTCATGCGGCAGGTGCGCGGCGGGGGGGGGAGTGCTTCTCTCCCCCCCCCGCCGCCTCGCCGCGCACCTCCCGCATGAGACGGGGCTTCGGAGACCTCCGAAGCTCCGTCCCATGCCGGCGCTGCACGACAGCAGCGTTCTAGCGCCCGTTTTTAAACGGGCTGAATTCTACTAGTATTAAATAATCATAGCTGCCAAGTTATCCCTTTTTTAAAAGGAAAATTCCCTTATGCTGAATAGGCTTCCTCGCGAGAAAAGGGAAAACTTGGCAGCTATGCATATTAAATAATTAGAATGATACGAGCTACAAATGATACAGACTCTAAGAGGGATCCCAGAGATGGAAAACTTATTGCAAAAAGGGGAGCGAACATACTTGCCATGGTTGTAGTCTTTGAATTTCCAATCTGTCTCTTCCACCCACCATTAACATCAATTTGGATCTGGATGAATATGCAGCATTCAAAGCCTGAGCCATAAGTTGGACACTGTAGTAAGTACTGAAGCTGTCTTGGGACCAGATTGCCTCAACCACCTCCTGGGACAAAGTTCCCCATTCTTCCCTTTCTGTGCATCTTGTCCAACCCTCCATGGACAACACATCCTTTGAACATGAACAATGGAATGCTCTTGACCAAAACTGTGCAGCTACAGCTTTATCTTCAGATGAAAGTTGAGTAGAGTAGACATGTTCTGTCCTTTTTTGGGTATTCATTACAAAGGACAAAGAACCTTGGGTAGGGAGGAAGTTATTCATATCGCCAAACAACATCGCATCAATGTCCAGAAGATCTGCCGTGATCCAGACTATCCCCTGAGGTTTTCTCACATCATGAATGTATTGTAACAGTATGATTGGATAAACTCTGTGTTTAGAGTCCCCATGGTAAATATACACATTCACTTGTCTCAGGACAGCTGGTTTACAATGTAATGGTGACCTTTTTCTCAGAGATGAAAGCACAAGTCTTTCCAAGAAAGCCACACAAATCCCACTGCGGATCATCAGAGGTGTGAAAGCACTCAGGAATCTTTCTCCATTGTCGTTGTCTGGAACAAAGAGACCGATCCACATCCATCCAAAATGGAGCAGCAATTTGACAATCCCCATGTACTGAGTTTCTTTCTTTGGGACCATCCGGTAGATGAAATGGAACTGGGTGTTGTCATTAAGGATTTGCGAATCAATGCCATAACTGACCTAATAAGAAAAGCATCGGTGTCTTGTTTTCAGGAATACTTGAGAAGAGCCTTGTTGCAAGATCATGTTAAAGGTCCATTTAGTCAAACATCCTGTTCTCACAGTAGCCAACCAGATGTCTCTGGGAAGCCTATTATGCCTCTGATGGAGGAACTCTCTTCAGAGGAGGACTGGGAGCTCCCCATGATATGTAAATGTGACCGAAGAGGAAGTCATTCCAATGGACACTGGGGCAAAGCAGAGTATCTGGACCTTCGGGGGTCTTCAAAGAATCACAGCAAGTCACTGTACAAAACCAGAGGCAGAAACTAAGCAGCTACAAACTCTGTGGGGAGCTCAGGCACCTAAACCTGCCTGCTCAGTTGGCTGCCAGACACCCACTGCTCTGAGAAACAAGAACTCCTCAAATACCGGTATAAGGAGCCTCTTATGAGTAATATACTCCTTTCACCTACTGCCAATCTAGGGAAGGGGAGAGAAAGAGGCTGAGGTCTTTTCAAATCAATTCCAGTGTTCTTATCATGTTCTTTGATTATTATTTTTTGGTAAGTTCTCTTTTTGGGTGCCCCCCTTTTGACTTCTCTCTTTTTTTAAAAAAAACAATTTTATTAAATTTTCAAATAAACAACATTCAACAACAACTAAACAATAAACAACAAACACAACAAAAAACAACATTATCTCATTTTATCATCTATTCAACTATTCTACTTCTCTTGCCCTGCCGAGCTTTGACTTCCCTCCCTCCTATCATTCGGTTTTCTTTCCCACTTCTATCTCGCAGTTCCTTTTAGTCCACCTACTTAAAGTAAATTCGTAGGATTTATTTCAGTCCTGCAAGTGTTTTCAGTTTTCTACAGTTTTTCTCCATATAGTCCACAAATTTACTCCATTCCTTTTGGAACCTTGTCTCTCCCTGGTTTCGGATCCCGCAGGTCAACTAAGCTAATTCTGCATAGTCAATCATTTTCATCTGCCACTCCTCGATCATCAGTATCTCCTGTACTTACCATTTTGGGGCTAATAAAGTCCTAGTCGTGGTTGTAGCATACATAAATAATTTTTGATCTCCCTTTGCAATTTCCTCTCCTATGAGTCCTAATAGAAAAGCCTCCGGTTTTTTGGGAAAGGTATACTTAAAAATCTTTTTCAGTTCATTATATAACATTTCCCCTTTGACTTCTCTGTAAAGTAGGGATGGGGTAAAATGGGTCCCAAGGATGTGGCTGAACTGCAATTCTCATCAATCCCAACAAACATAGCTGATAGCCAAGGGTAGTTGGCTTTTTAGTTTCAAAACCTCTGGAGGTCTGAAGGCTCTCCAACATTGCTGGAGAGGCTGCAAAGAGGAATGAAACATAGCTGGTCTCCCTTCCCCTCCCAATTCATACCTGGGGCATTTTGTAGATTCCCAACATGCCGGAAATTTGGCTGGAGATTGCAGAAGTGGTTTCTTCAAAAACACCCAACACGTTACCCTGTCTTCCACATCTGTAGCTTGGAATATTATCTAGCATGGCATCGGTAGTCGTTCTGGCATCATAAGCAGCCTCATAGATGCTGTAGCCCAGGGTGACATTGGGTAAGTGTGTGGGATGCTGGTTAATCTCCTGGATGGCAAACAAGAAGGACAGGATCCTTGTGGTGTCCATCGATGACAAGCTGAAAATAAATTAATAAAAAACCCGTCATTTCAGCCCCTCATCTTCCTGTCAATAAAAACAATACACCATGTTCTATAGGAACGTCGGTTCATACAAATGGTTCATACCAGTGGCCCTTTCAATCTAATGGGTCAAACTCAGCATGCAAGAAAGAACAGAATTTTCTCCAGGTGCCTCCTGGAAAATGGGAGGCACGTTCACAACCTGCAGAGAGGCAAATTAAAGACACTATTAGAAATGTATTGAATACCTGGAAGTGAGAAATGAGAAGAAAGCAGTGCTGATGTTTATAGATGCAGATAAAGCACTTGACGATGTTTCTTGGGACTTCATGGAGAGGGTGATGGAGCAAATGGGTTTTGGAGTAAACTTTAGCAGGGGGATGCAATCTGTCAACTCAGAGCAGCATGCAAAAATAATCATAAATTCGGTAATAACAAATAAATGTAATATACAAAAAGGAACCAGACAAGGTTGCCCATTATCAGCATTGTTGTTTATTCTGGTCCTGGAAGTGCTGGAAAGAAACATAAGAGAAGACAAGGAAATAGTAGGAATAAGAGTAAAGAAGAGTGAAGATAAACTGAAGGCCTTTGCAGATGATTTGGGAATTACTGTAGAGGACCCCAAAAGCTCTCTCCCTATAGTAATGGACAAAATCCAAGAGTTTGGTGAGGTGGCAGGATGTAAATTAAAAGTAAGACCAAGTTGCTATTAAAAAATCTTAAAGAATTGGAAAAGAAAGAAATAACAGAAAGGATAGGAATAGAAGTACATAAAAAAGTAAAGTATCTGGGTATATGGTTAACGGCAAAAAATAGAACATATATAAAGGATCACAGCAATAAAAATGAATGTACTCCCAAGAATGTTACTTCTTTTTCAGACAATACCAATAATAGTAAGGAATGCTTGCTTCCAAGAATGGCAAAGAGAAATTTGAAGATTTATCTGGAATGGGGGAAAACCGAGGATAAAAAATGAGATACAGATGTGAACGAAAGAGGTGGTTTCTTACTTCCAGATTTAAAATTGTATTATGAAGCTGCATCCCTAATATGGATCCGGGATTGGATCAAACTTGACGAAGAAGAGACTCGGAAGGAGATGATAATAAGCATGCCATCCTATTATCATCTCAGAGTTTGGTCAAACTCATGTTCGTAGCTTCGAGAACACTGTCCAACCATCTCATCCTCTGTCGTCCCCTTCTCCTTGTGCCCTCCATCTTTCCCAACATCAGGGTCTTTTCCAGGGAGTCGTCTCTTCTCATGAGGTGGCCAAAGTATCGGAGCCTCAGCTTCACGATCTGTCCTTCCAGTGAGCACTCAGGGCTGATTTCCTTCAGAATGGAGAGGTTTGATCTTCTCGCAGTCCATGGGACTCTCAAGAGTCTCCTCCAACACCAGAATTCAAAAGCATCAATTCTTCGGCGAACAGCCTTCTTTATGGTCCAGCTCTCCATACGGACCTTTGTCGGCAAGGTGATGTCTCTGCTTTTTAAGATGCTGTCTAGGTTTGTCATTGCTTTTCTCTCAAGAAGCAGGCATCTTTTAATTTCATGACTGCTGTCACCATCTGCAGTGATCAAGGAGCCCAAGAAAGTAAAATCTCTCACTGCCTCCATTTCTTCCCCTTCTATTTGCCAAGAGGTGATGGGACCAGTGGCCATGATCTTGGTGTGTTTTTTTTATGTTGAGCTTCAGACCAACATCAAATAGCTCAACAAATAGCTTGGCTAAATATGGAAAACCCAAATGAACAGAATTCGATAAGAGGGGTCCTATTTTGGCAACTTAATATTTTTTTTTTTTACTGAGATAGAAAAGCCCTTTTTATTATCTAAACTAAAAGTTTATAAGAAATGGTTCCCACGGATGGCCTCTCAGCCTTCCCCCGTAATACCATTGGCATTTCACCCTACTTTCTATAATAGAGACAGAACATTCCCCTTTGAAAAATGGGAAAATGTGGGCCTGTTTTGGCTTAAAGACTTTTACAAAGAAAACAACCCTTTGTCTGGATTAATACTACAAGAAAAGGTTCAAAACTTTTCCCACAATTGGATGGTAATCCATCAAGTCATCCATTTTATAAGTAGCACAAAAATCCACAAACAAGGGACAAAGTCACTAACTGCATTTGAAAATATTTTATATACCACAGACCCTAGAGGTAAAGGTCTAATTGCTTTAATCTATAAAGCGATTGCAAATTTATCAACCTCAAAGCCCTCCAGGTTGAAGACTAGATGGGAAAGAGACTTGGGAGAAGGGATTGATGATGGTTTGTGGGAAGGAATGTGGCAAAAAGCCCCCTTTCGAGCTATTTCTGCCCGAATAAGAGAAAACACCTTAAAGCTAACCCACAGATGGTACCCGCACCCCACATTGCTAAGCAAAATAGACAAAAATATTTCTCCACAATGTTGGAGAAATTGTGGGAATGAAGGAACGTTTATACACATGTGGTGGAAATGCCCATTGATTAAAAACTTCTGGTTAAAAATATTTCAGGAAATGGAACAAATTACATCTCAATCGATCAATTTAGATCCCAAAATAGCACTGCTTTCTATATTTGAGATGAAGCACAAAGTCTTAGAGACAAAGACTTAATTGTACATCTTATAACTGCAGCACGTCTTGCTGTTGCTAGACACTGGAGAACATTAAACGTGAACCTATATGAAGTTTGGTATGCTTTGTCTGGGAATTAATTTTGATGGAAAAGTTAACAGAAAGAAAACAATGTGAGAAACTATATAACTTTTACAAAATATGGTCCTCCTTTATTACATATGCATCAAAGAAAGAACATGCATTTAAACCACCTAAAACACGTGGGAGCATGTGGAATGATATTTTTTAAACCAGCAACTGTAGAATTTTTTTTTAAAAGTCGATTATATGACTAATGTAATTACCTGGATGTAGTTGGGGCTGTTTTTGGGGAGGGGTAGGGTGAAACTGTATTTGTTTGCTAGTATTTGATGATATGTTGCTCTTATGTTCAATAAATAAAAAATATTTTTTTAAAAAAAAATCAAAGGGCAGGGTAAGTAAGTGTGTCTTCTGAGTGCACGGAAAACTGTGCGGTGAAGATGGCAGTGACACGTCTGTGAGGAGGGAATTCCACAATTTAGGAACTGCCACAGAGAACGCCCTCAGTTGGGCCACCCTCCCTTAACTTCTTAGGGTGGTGGAACTACCTAGTAGGGCCCCTATCCTGATTTTAACATTCAATAGAGTTTGCAGGGAAGGAAGTTGTCCCCTTACATCAGGCATCCTCAAACTTCGGCCCTCCAGATGTTTTGGACTACAATTCCCATCATCCCTGACCACTGGTCCTGTTAGCTAGGGATCATGGGAGTTGTAGGCCAAAACATCTGGAGGGCCGCAGTTTGGGGGCATAGCTGCCAAGTTATCCCTTTTTTACAGGGATTTTCCCTTATGCTGAATAGGCTTCCTCGCGAGAAAAGCGAAAACTTGGCAGCTATGTTTGGGGGTGCCTGCCTTACATGCTGAGTTTCACACTGCCATCAATCCCTGAATGTTAGCACTTATTTAAGAAACCATGTAACCCAAAAACATTCAACAGCACTTGGAACATTTAGGTTAGGCAGTCCTGCCGGGAATAGGTGGGGGAAGCTGTGCAATGGCATTTAATTGTAGACCAGGAGGAAAAACCTTTTTTTGCATAAAACTATGTTTAAAAAACCTAGTATATAATCATCATCATATTGAGCTGTTCAGAATGAATCTACCTCAGATTAGTACATGTGCTCTAGATGCTGCCTTTGTACTAATTAAACTCAGGCTCAAAACAAGGAAAGTGCTCAGAATCAACCTCCCTGTTTGCAGGATACCAAGGGGCTAGTATGCTCTTGGATGCTGACTCCAGATCACCAAATATTCCTCCGGGGTTGAATTTGGTATTAAGGCACCCTGAGCAAGGATAAAATTTGACCCATCCCCAAGATTCCTTATTTCCACAACAATACCTTTTTGGTACAGTTTTTAAATTTAATCTTCTCAGTAGATAACTGTACAAATACAGGATTCAGAATTGCTGCTTGGCACCCTCAGTGGGGGAACCCTCCTGCACAACTTTTAATATGGCAATGCCTCCTCCAAAGGCAATAGGGGAAGAAAGGAGGGAGAAGGTTTTATCAGGGATGACCAGAAATTAGGGGATGTCCCTGATAAACAGAAATTCTTCGGAATGCAGGTTGGGTAGCATAAAGTCACTTACTGCAGGATTGTGTTTCTGGGGGGTTGGGAAAAGTCGTATGGAAAATCCTTCCAAGCTTGTGGACAGATGACCCCACTAATGAGGTGGTCTCCTGGTCGGTAATAATTTAGCGGATCATTTTCCTGTTCCAGATTCAAGGGGCATTTTGCTTTCAGCATCCCACTAGTCCCATGGAACCTTAGCAGTAGACGTAGTAGCAGCAATATCACCCTGGCTATGCTTGCAAGAGTCTTCCTGTATTGTGACAGCAGTGACATTAGTAGCACAGCTGGACTCCTACAGTAGCTTCAGAAAAAAAAAGTAACAAAATGAAGACTCCAACAAAAAGGAGTCCTCTGCCCCCAATGTCTGAGACCAGGATCTCAGTAGTATTGGGGATATTTATGTCCCAGTTCTTCTTTCAGGCTTATTACATAGAATCATAGAATCATAGAGTTGGAAGAGACCACAAGGGCCATCCAGTCCAACCCCCTGCCAAGCAGGAAACACCATCAAAGCATTCCTGACAGATGGCTGTCAAGCCTCTGCTTAAAGACCTCCAAAGAAGGAGACTCCACCACACTCCTTGGCAGCAAATTCCACTGCCGAACAGCTCTTACTGTCAGGAAGTTCTTCCTAATGTTTAGGTGGAATCTTCTTTCTTGAAGTTTGAATCCATTGCTCCGTGTCCGCTTCTCTGGAGCAGCAGAAAACAACCTTTCTCCCTCCTCTATATGACATCCTTTTATATATTTGAACATGGTTATCATATCACCCCTTAACCTTCTCTTCTCCAGGCTAAACATACCCAGCTCCCTAAGCCGTTCCTCATAAGGCATCATTTCCAGGCCTTTGACCATTTTGGTTGCCCTCTTCTGGACACGTTCCAGCTTATCAGTATCCTTCTTGAACTGTGGTGCCCAGAACTGGACACAGTACTCCAGGTGAGGTCTGACCAGAGCAGAATACAGTGGTACTATTACTTCCCTTGATCTAGATCAGGAGTGTCAAACTCAAATTCATTGGGGGCCGCATCAGCAGTTTGGTCACCCTCAAAGGGCCGGTTGTATCTGTAGGACTATGTGTCCACTCTTTATTATCATAAATTATTGTCACTGCATTCAATTATTACTGTTTTTTTGTAATATTGTAAGTAATAACTAGCTCTGAAAGCAGAAACATAGTCAAAATAATGGCAAGTAGATATTCAAATGTACAATTATTGTACAATTTATTGAAAAATGATTTTTGGTAACTGCACTGGGTGGTGGAGGCTCGCTAGGGTTTCATGCAGGAGCTTTGCAGAGCTACTGGTACCTGGAGATGCTGGGGTCCTTCTGCATGCAGGACAGTGAGCCACCACCCTTCACCAAAGGGACTGGCTGAGGTTGACTCACTGGAGCTGCTCTCCTGGTTCCAGGGTTTAAGGGCCAGAAGTATAAAGCAGCATCCTATGTTTCTGAGGAGAGGGAGAGGGAGGGGAGGGAGAAGGGAGGAAGGAGGGAAAGAGGGGAGAGAAAGAAGAGTAGGAAATAAGGAAGGGAATAAAGAAGGAAAGAAAAAGAAAGAGGGAGAGAAGACGGAAAGGGAGAAAGAAGGAAGGAAGTAGAGAGGGAAAGAAAAAATAAGAATGAGGAAGAGGAAGAAAGATGGGAAGGAAGGAAGGAAGGAAGGAAGGAAGGAAGGAAGGAAGGAAGGAAGGAAGGAAGAAAGGAAGGAAGGAAGGAAGGAAGGAAGGAAGGAAGAAAGAAAGAAAGAAAGAAAGAAAGAAAGAAAGAAAGAAAGAAAGAAAGAAAGAAAGAAAGAAAAGAGGGAGCAGGAGGGGAGAGAAAGAAGAGTAGGAAAGAAGGAAGGGAATAAAGAAGGAAAGAAAAAGAAAGAGGGATAGAAGACAGAGATAAAGAAGGAAGGAAGGAGAGGCTGAGCTGCGGCAGGAGGAGGAGGAGGTGAGGCAAGAGGAGGAGGAGGAGGCGGCTTGCCGGGTCGGTGCCCGGCAGCGCCATACGGAGAGTCCCGAGCCTCTGGGACGCAGCAGTGCTCTGTAGCACTTTGAATCATCCTCCTCCTCCACGCGGCGCAGCTGGGTGCTTTGTCTGTGCTGCTGCAGCAGCAGCAACAGCCGTTTCCAGGCGCCGAGCCGTGGCAGGAGGAGGAGGAGGATTCAAAGTGCTACAGAGCACTGCTGCGTCGCAGAGGCTCGGGACTCTCCGTGCGGCGCTGCTGGGCGCTGACCCGGCAAGCTGCCTCCTCCTTCTCCTGCTGTGGCTCGGGGCGCTCCACGCTCCACGCGCTACCCCCCCAGGCCCCAGCTGTTTGTCGGCGCTTTGTCGGCGCGGCGCTTCAGCAGCAAGGTCCCGTTGCTGGGTCCCGCTGACTGGGGCGCTCGGCGGGCCACATGACGAGGTCTGGCGGGCCGGATTTGGCCCCCGGGCCTTGTGTTTGACACCCGTGATCTAGATGCTATACTCCTATTGATGCAGCCCAGAATTGCATTGGCTTTTTTAGCTGCTGCATCACACTGCTGACTCATGTCAAGTTTGTGGTCTACCAAGACTCCTAGATCCTTTTCACATGTACTGCTCTCAAGCCAGGTGTCTCCCATCCTGTATTTGTGCCTTTCATTTTTTTTGCCCAAGTGTAGTACTTTACATTTCTCCTTGTTAAAATTCATCTTGTTTGCTTTGGCCCAGTTGTCTAATCTGTTAAGGTCATTCTGAAGTGTGATCCTGTCCTCTGGGGTGTTAGCCACCCCTCCCAATTTGGTGTCATCTGCAAACTTGCTCAGGATGCCCTCAAGCCCATCATCCACGTCATTGATAAAGATGTTGAACAAGACTGGGCCCAAGACAGAACCCTGTGGCACCCCACTAGTCACTACTCTCCAGGATGAGGACGAGCCATTGATGAGCACCCTTTGGGTTCGGTCAGTAAGCCAGTTACAAATCCACTGAATGGTAGCATTGTCTAGCCCACATTTTACCAGCTTCTTTACAAGAATATCATGGGGCACCTTGTCAAAGGCCTTGCTGAAATCAAGATAGGCTACATCCACAGCGTTCCCTTCATCTACCAGGCTTGTAATTCTGTCAAAAAATGAAATCAGATTAGTCTGACATGACTTATTTTTCAGGAACCCATGCTGACTTTTAGTGATCACAGAGTTTCTTTCTAGGTGCTCACAGACTGTTTGCTTAATGATCTGCTCTAGAATCTTTCCTGGTATTGATGTCAGGCTGACTGGGCGGTAATTGTTTGGGTCCTCTCTTTTCCCCTTTTTGAAAATAGGGACAACATTTGCCCTCCTCCAGTCTGCTGGAACTTCGCCTGTTCTCCAGGAATTTTCAAAGATTATTGCCAGTGGTTCTGAAATCACCTCTGCCAGTTCTTTTAATACTCTTGGATGTAGTTCATCTGGCCCTGGAGACTTGAATACATCTAAACTAGCCAAGTATTCTTGTACTACCTCCTTACTTATTCTGGGCTGTGTTTCCCCTGCTGAATCATCTGCTCCATATTCTTCAGGTTGGGCGTTGTTTTCTTTCTTGGAGAAGACTGAGGCAAAGAAGGCATTGAGGAGTTCTGCCCTTTCTCTGTCCCCTGTTTGCATTTCACCATCTTCTCCTCTGAGTGACCCCACTGTTTCCTTGTTCTTCCTTTTGCTACGGACATACCCATAAAAGCCCTTTTTGTTGCTTTTAACCTCTCTAGCGAGCCTGAGTTCATTCTGTGCTTTAGCTTTTCTGACTTTGTCTCTACACGTGCTGGCTATATGTTTGAATTCCTCTCTGGAGATTTCCCCCCTTTTCCATTTTTTGTACATATCCCTTTTAAATCTTAACTCAGTCAAAAGTTCTTTAGATAGCCAGCCTGGCTTCTTTAGGCACCTTCCATGTTTCCGTCTCATTGGTATTGCCTGAAGTTGTGCTTTTAATATCTCCCTTTTAACAAACTCCCAACCATCATGAACTCCCTTCCCTTTTAGTATTACTGTCCATGGGATTTCACCCAGCGTTTCCCTAAGTTTTCTGAAGTTGGCTTTCTTAAAGTCTAGAATTTGGACCTTAGTATGCTTGGTTGCTCCTTTCCGCTGGATAATAAACTCCAGAAGAGCATGGTCACTCCCACCTAATGATCCTGCCACTTCTACCCCACTAACCAAGTCATCACTATTGGTTAGGACCAGATCTAAAATGGCTGATCCTCTTGTTGCTTCTCCCACTTTCTGGACAATGAAGTTGTCTGCAAGGCCAGTGAGGAATCTGTTCGACCTTATGCTCTTGGCTGAGTTTGACATCCAACAAATATCAGGATAGTTGAAATCCCCCATTACTACTATCTCACTTCCTTTGGAATGCTTGGCCATCTGTTCCAGGAAGGCATCATCTGTGTCCTCAGTTTGGCTTGGGGATCTATAGTAAACTCCCACAATGAGATCACTGTTGTTTTTCTCTCCCTTAATTTTGACCCAGATACTCTCAATTTGGCTTTGAAGTTTTAAATCCTGGATCTCTTCACAGGTATACATATCCCTAACATATAAAGCTACTCCTCCTCCTTTCCTGTTTGGTCTATTTCTCTTAAATAGATTGTATCCCTCTATTACTACATTCCAGTCATGAGACTCATCCCACCAGGTTTCAGTGATGCCTATTATGTCATATTTAGTTTGCTGTACCAAGAGCTCAAGTTCATCTTGTTTATTTCCCATGCTCTGTGCATTAGTATACAGACATTGAAGACCGTTGATCATTCCCCCATGTCTCTTATTTAAGGATATTTTCGTCCCACCACTAGGTCTGCATGCTGCTTGCTCCATTTGGTCCTTGACATTTGGATGATCATCTTCAGCATTTGATAGACTCCTACCTTCAGGACCACTGTCTCCCTCCCCCACATAAGTCAGTTTAAAGCCCTCCTGATGAGGTTTTTGAGTTTTGTGGCAAAAACATTCCTCCCAACTTTTGTGAGGTGCAGTCCATCACTTGCCAGAAGTCCATCTTCAAGAAACTGCAGACCGTGATCTAGGAATCCAAACCGTTCCTGTTTGCACCATTTGCGAAGCCAGTTGTTCACTTCCCCTATTTTTCCCTCTCTCCCTGGGCCATGTCGTTCAACTGGGAGGACAGAAGAGATGACAATTTGTGCATCTAATTGCTTCAACTTCCTGCCCAGAGCCTCATAATCATTTTTGATCTTCTGTAAGCTATGGCTTGCAGTGTCATTGGTTCCCACATGCACCAAAAGGAAGGGGTATTTGTCGGTGGGTTTTATGATTCCTTGCAGCCGTTCTGTTACATCTTTGATCTTGGCCCCAGGTAGACAGCACACCTCTCGAGACATCTTGTCAGGCCCACAGATCACTGCTTCTGTACCCCTCAGTAGGGAATCCCCTATCACCACTACACGCCTCTTCATAGGCTTGGTTGGGATTCTTCCATGTGCTGTCCCTTCCAAGGTTACCTGCATATTCCCGGAGGACTGACTTTGCTGCTCGTCTTCATATTCCTCATCAACTGTGATGAGGGAGAGATCCTCAGGTGGAGTCTGTTCCTCGTCTTCCATCAGCACTTCAAAACGGTTGTGTAATTCTAAGCACTCAGAGCGATCCCTGGGCCTTCTACTTCTATGAGTCACGTTCCTCCATACATCTGGCTGCTGTGTTGGGGAACTGACCTCCTCCTCAGGGAGATCCCCTGTCTCCTCCTTGGTGCAGACAGTGTTTTCTGCTGCATCCAAGAAAAGCTCCAGCTCCTTAATTCTCTGGAGCGTAGATACACGCCCCTGAAGCTGCTGCACCTTCTCTTCCAGAAGTGCAACCTTGTTTTCTAGTAGGGCAACCAACTTGCAATTGTTGCACGTGTAGCTACCCAGATCCTTTGGCAAGAAAACAAACATTGCACAGGAATTGCAGGTGACAACGGTTGTTCCCTCCACCTCCATATTGAAAACCTTGAAGTCAAGGGGGAAAGAGGAAGAGGCCTAGGTCCCCCCTAACAAACGTGTCAGACTTGCTGCCCTAGATCAAAAAGATGGGTCAAACTGCGGCGCGCGCCGCTGCACTCCAAGCTCTGACTAGCTCCGCCCACAGCTAATCACCTGAACTTCCTGACTCACACTTCTAGGTGAAAGGTCACAGCCAGAAACAAACAAGGTCACAGCCAGAAACAAACACCCACACAAGCCTGAACAGTCACCCAAATCCAAGAGGCAGCAACCCTTCTGCTCCTTCCTCAGTCGCTGCACTCCAAGCTCAGACTTTGAACTCATACTGCCTTCGAGTCTGATGTTTATGACTCAAAGGCCACCTTTGGGGAAATCCCTGGACTAGAGGGGGGGGGGAATCAGCATGATTTTGTTAATGAGAAGGTTGAGAAGGTCCCACCTCCTCTGCAACCAGAGTTGTAGCCAGAGAAAAACAGCTTTGAGAGAACTCACAGATGGGGCTGCCAATCTGGGACCTGCTAGGTCTGATGAAACCAGCAAAGTTCAACTATCAGTAGAGAAGCCATGATGGATAAAGGCTAGTAAGGCAGGAGAGGATAGTGTTTTATAATCTGAATTATATTATCCTTACAACAAACCTCTGAGGTAGGTTAGGCTGAGAGACTTGCCCAAGTGAGCCTAATAAGTGAGCAGGGATTTGAACCTTGGTCTCCCAGGTCCAAGGCATAAAACGAAGCTGGATGTTGCATAATTTAGGACAGTCACAAGGAAGTACCATACCTTCCAATATTTCTCTGATGAAAATAGGGACACCCTATTCCATCATAATTTTATTATTTATATTCCCCCCCCCAATATGACTGGGTTACCCCAGCCACTCTGGGTGGCTTCCAGTATATATAAAACCATAATAAAACATGAAACATTAAAAAAAAAACTTCCCAAACAGGTTTGTCTTCTAAAGGTTGTATCCACTTGGCTCAGGGGTCACATAACTCCATACCCTCTAACATTTCTCTGATGAAAATAGGGACATCCTACTGCCTAACAGCAACCACAGCATCCAGGAGACCACGGCTTCAGAGATTAGAAAAGATGAGTCGTTCCATTGTCTGAAGAGGTCACTTCCTGGTTCGCATAGAGAAGCCATTTTAAACAGATCCCAGTGATGGAAGCACCCACCTGTATTGAGGCAGCACCGGGTGCTGGCATTTTGCACCCCTAGCAATTGTGTACCAGGGGCAGCCACCAGGGCCGGCTCTAAAGCAAGGTTGGGTGGCGCAAGGCGCCAGACAGCCGGGCCGCCAGGGGGGTGCTGCGCTGCTGTGCCTGCAGCAGCCGCGCTGCACCCGCCAGACAGCCGCGCTGTGCAATGGGGCGGGGGGAGGGCGCCGGAGGGATCTTCGCACCACTGTGCCAGGACGCCAGATACGCTTAAGACGGCCCTGGCAGCCACCCCTGTGACCCACCCACCCCCGCCATGCTAAGGCACTGCCAGTTGAAGTGGGGAAAGAACATGACCAGATAAAGTACCTGCTAGTTCCTGCTAGTGGGCTTCCCTTGTTTGTTTGCTTATTATCCAGCTTTCTGGCAGCTAACAACAATACAATATACCAGGAAATGATACATAATGAATTGAAAAGGATGTTTAAAATAACTTTTGTAAAAACAAACAAACCCAGAAGCTTTTCTTTTGAGATTTATAGGGACAGAACTACCTAAATTGTATAGACATTTATTTATGTATGCTACTACAGCAGCAAGAATGTTACTTGCCCCAAAATGGAATGAAGCAGAAGTTCCAGCAAAGCAAGAATGGATACAAAAACTTATGGAATATGCAGAAATGGCAAACCTTGCTGGAAGAATAAGAAATCAAGGGAACAAACTTTTTATTTAAAAAAATGGAAATGGTTTATTGAATATTTACAGATGAATTGCAAACAGATAAAAACATTGGGAGGGTTATTGTAATAACCTGCAATTTCATACGAGTATATATTTAAAGTAGATAAATAAATGAGCAAATTAAATGAATTTGGATACGCAGAAGATATTAAAAAATAAATTTAAGGAACCGCAGAAAGAGAGAGAAGGAAGTCAAGTTTTGAAATGTATAAACCTGAAAAGTATAAATATTTTTTTTAAAAAACCACAGTGCAATATACCATTATAAAAACAGGTGACTCTATTACAATTATTAAACAGGCCAAACTATTCCAAATGGAACAGAACAGTACCTTACAAGCAAAAGTGGTGGGTCTCAGAAAACAGAACAGCTCAACTGTTAGAGGCCAAGGTAAAGAGATGCAGGATAACTTTAAAAGGAGTTCAGAAAATTTCATATAAGATAAGGCTATCAGTAGCTACTAGCCGTAATGTCTATGTAATCACTCCATTATCGAAAACATCTGCCTCTGAAGACCAGCTACTGGGCATCAGAGGAGGGGAGACAGCTGTTGTGCTCAGGCCCTGTTTGTCGGCTTCTAGTTTGCCCTGATTCTGCAGCTCTTCCAACATTCTTCTGACTGCACTGTTAATACAAAAAAAAAAAAAAAACCACAACATCGACTAAGAGATTTCTCCCCTGGGTGCAAGTCTTAGCAGGGCCGGCTCTAGGTAGACTTCCGGTGGCGAGGAAACCATGCTGCGCCCTGCGAGGGCGGGGGCACTGGAGCGATCTCCGCCCCTCAGCGCCAGGGCGCCCGACCTGCTCAAGACTGCCCTGAGTCTTAGAATTATTTCTCCAGGCGCAAGTATGTCTTAGGGCTATCCAGAAGCACTTCATCTCAAGCCAAGGCCTGCATCATTAAAAAAGAGAAAGATCCAAAGTATATCTGGGTCCCATCAAAGCTCAAGGAATCCCCGGAGGACAAAATTGAGTTCAGAGCATGGATGAGCTCATTCTCCCTCTCTCTCTCGTTGTCCCAGAATCACATCCCCATTGTTGGTCATACTACAAGGAGAGAGATAAAACAGGGAGTGTTTTCTGTGCATGGAGCCAAACAGATGAAACCAAAATATTTCTCTTGGCAGAGAAGAAGAAGAAGAAGAAGAAGAAGAAGAAGAAGAAGAAGAAGAAGAAGAAGAAGAAGAAGAAGAAGAAGAAGAAGAAGAAGAGGAGGAGGAGGAGAAGAGTTTAAATTTGATATCCTGCTTTATCACTACCCGAAGGAGTCTCAAAGCGGCTAACAATCTCCTTTCCTTTCCTCCCCCACAACAAACACTGTGAGATGAGTGTGGCTGAGAGACTTCAGAGAAGTGTGACTAGCCCAAGGTCACCCAGCAGCTGCATGTGGAAGAGTGGGGACACGAAATCCGGTTCACCAGATTACGAGTCTACCACTCTTAACCACTACACCACACTGGCTCTCAGGTGAGAGGTGGGGGATTTATCCTCAAATGACAGAGAATCCTACAGAATCTGCAATGTGGTCCTGCTTGAGGGCTCTCCGTTAAGACACCCAGTTGGCCACTTTGAGGACAGGATGGGGGCAGGATAGATGTGGCTGTTTCTTGCTACAAGTGCCATATTTTTCTGATGTAAAACTTTTTTAAAAAAATTAATACACAATCTTTTAAGATTGGCTCATTAAGTCCTTGCATGGGCCAGACTCAAGGGGAGACTTCCTGCTCATATTCTGTGGTTCTGTGGGCCTAGATAATTTGGTTTCAAAATGGTGGGGGTAGAGGCGGATTTAGGGGAGCACGTCCCCTTCTACATCATAGTTGCAGAACCTCGGGGGCACTGCAGGGGGTGCCACAATTATGGAAGGTGAGAGGTGGGGTGTGTGCCAAACTTTGGCATTGCACAGGGAGCCACTGAAGTTTGAGACCCCAAGGTCCATCACGTGGGGACGGACGGACGTGAATTTGATTGAGGAAACATGTAGCTGTGGCATAGCACCTCATCAAATTCTGGGGTGTGCTCCATTCATTCATTGTTTGGCAGCTGCGGCAGCACCACCAAAACCACAACCCAGCAGGAGGAAGTAGTGAAAGCCAAAGACTGGATGTGCTGATATTCTTCTCTCCCACTGGGACTTCCCTGAGTTCCTATTTTTAAACAGTTTTGGGTCAACCTTAGTTCCAAACTAAACATCTGTACCTTAGCTGCCAAGTACCCCGTTTTTCGCAGGAAACCCTCCGGATTTTAATCCGTTTCCCGCTCTTCTCCCGAATGGAGAAAAATCCCGGAAATCCCCCGGGTTTCCTACCTGCCAGGGAGCCTCCATTTTGGGTGCTTCTCTGACCATGTGTGGGCACCGGAAATAGGGCAGAGCGGCACCGGAAGTCGCTTCTACGCATGCCCGGTGGCCATCTTGGTGGGGGCCGCATGGCGGTAGCCATCACCAAGATGGCCTCCGCCATGTGGCCACCACCACGATGGCCGCCAGGCATGTGTAGAAGCAACTTCCGGCGCTGCTCTGCCCTATTTCCGGTGCCCACACATGGTCACAGTGGCCCCGGAAGTTGATGATCCAGGCCGGCCGGAGGGCGAGCGCCGCATGCTTTCTCCTGCTTCCCCCCCCCCCGCACTGCGCTCGCCCTCGAGCTGACCCAGGAGCGGCTGTTTCAGCGCCGCCACCGCTGAGGTGAGTGGGAGAAAGCACATGGTGCTCGCCCTTGGGCCGGCCCGGATCAGCCTCCTCAGCACCGCCTCCTCCTATCGGGAAAGCGCCCTCTCTCCCTGCCTCCCTCTACCCACCGTACCTGCTGCCCGCCGTATATCGCCTGCTTGGAGTCGTTGGCGATCCGGCAGTAGCAGCAGTGGGGCTCGCCAGGCAGCCCTTGGCGGCAACAGCGCCGCCGCCACAGCCTTAAAAACTCCCTGAGCAGTCGTGGCAGGTGAGTAGGCGCCTTTTTGTGCTTTTTTGACCATAGGAACGCATTAATTAAGTTTCAATGCATTCCTATGGGAAACCGCGATTCGCAGGACAAATTTTTCGTAAAACAAATTGACCCGTGGAACGAATTAAATTCGCCTTGCGAAGTACCACTGTATTAATATGTGAGTAACAGAACCCTTAGAGGGTTTTGCAAAGATAATTTCACTTGAGCAGCCTCAGTGAAAGACAGAATTGCTCTTCCTCACACACTTGCCCCCACTTATCCACACACACTTACCCCCACTGGAGCTGCCAGACCCTTGTTTCTTAGCTGCAAAAGAGGGAAAGGAGAAGGGGGTTAGTGTCTTTGGCTAGGTGAGCAAGGATGGGGGACGCTTACACACCTCTCTCTCTCTCTCTCTCTCTCTGACACATGCATGTCCTTCTCTGATCAGCTGTCTAACTGTTTTAAGTAAAGGACCCCTGACAGTTAAGTCCAGTCGCGAACGACTCTGGGGTTACGGTACTCATCTCACTTTACTGGCCGACGGAGCCAACATTTGTCCGCAGACAGTTTTTCCGGGTCATGTGGCTAATATGACTAAGTCACTTCTGGCTAAACCAGAGCAGCGCACGGAAATGCCGTTTACCTTCCCGCCGCAGCAGTACCTATTTATCTACTTGCACTTGTCTTACTGTTTTAGCCAGAGACAAAACCCATGAGAAATACACATACCATATATACTTGAGTATAAGCCTACTTTTTCAGCACATTTTTTGTGTTGAAAAAGCCCCCCCCCCCCGGCTTATGTGTGAGGCGGGCAGCAGCTGCACCGCGCCTCTCCGAACCGTGGCTCCTATGCCTGCTCTTGTGAGCGGCAGTGGGGGCGGGGGAGGAACGAGCAGCCTGAAAGGGCTGCTTTCGGGCTGCTCCTTCCTCCTCTTGTGGTTTGTGGTGTGGTGAACCGGCTTATACTCAAGTCAAAAAAAGTTTCCCCCGTTTTTTGGGGTAAAATTAGGTCCCTCAACTTATTTTCGGGTCGGCTTATACTCGAGTATATACAGTATATGCTAAGAGAGAGAAACCTTTAAATTAATGCATCAGTGGCGGGGGAGATAAGCTGGGGAGGGTCAGCAAAGGGGAACAGCAAAACTGCCCCCCCCAACTGTAAACCAAACGGATGCATCCTTCTCAGAATGGAGAGCCTCAGTAGGAAAGGGAATCAGAACTGGGCTGCCACTCGGTAGCAAATGCAGCCACAAACATACTTACTGATGTACACATAGATCCCAGCACTCACAGCCGCCAGGAAGAAGATTCCGCCCAGGATGCAGCCAATAATGATCCCCATGTGGGAGCCTAAAGTTGAATGATTGGGAGGGGAGGAAGAGGAGAATAATTGAAGGGAAACCAAGAAGAGTCTTTCCCTTTCATGGGGGAAACCAAAGATGGCCACAGGACTCAGGAGCTCATGAAATTCAGAGAGGTTCAAAGGTACAAAGGGGGAATAGTGGAGAGTGGGCCACCCCATCCCTCATCACTTGCCCAGTTTTGCAAGAGTCTAGCTTTGCAGAGCTGGAGTGAAAGGTCATTCTCTCCCTATAGAGGGGATGCATTAATAAGGTTTTACTCATCAACATCTGGCTGACACGTTCACCTTCAATATACTTCAATATACATAAAATATTTGTGAACATTCCAGGACATCGCAACCACTCAGGCTTACCAGGGGAAAGATGGCAGCAGTTGGAGTAATAGTTTAGTTTTATTACAGCAAAAGCCAGTAATACAAAATACCATAATTCCAAACAAAGAATCTGCAATAACATCACCAGAAGCAAAACAATTACACAGAAGGAATTTGCCATACAGTGGTACCTCGACTTACGAATGACTCGACCTACGAATGTTTCGAGTTACGAACAGAGTTCCGTTCGCCATTTTGGATGCGGTTTAGATAGGATTTTTTCGACTTACGAATTTTTTAATCCCCCCCCGATTGGCTTCGACTTACGAAGGTCCGTTTGGAACGGATTAAATACGTAAGTCGAGATACGACTGTAAATTATTCAATAGGAGAGATTTATGTTTCTTAATAGCTAAAGTGCAGAATTTGGCCACATCATATGATACTGGACGTGAGGAATCTTCCAGAAGGAATTTTTGTAAAATTTCGGGGGAGAATTCCAAATAATAATTTAAGGGTTTAAATTTTGACAAAAGGGGTAAAATAAGTCGAGCTCGTTCTTCACTGTAAAATTCTCAAAATAAAAGAATGTTAGTGACAGATTCTACCTTATTGGACATGCAAGGGCAAAGGTGTTCATGGATTGGTACCCGCATAAATTTGCCGTACAGCACAGCTGAGGGCATTGCCTCAAATCGGGCTCTAGAAAAGGCCCATCTATAGGCTTCATTAGTGATGTTAGATAAGTAAGGGGCAGCTGCAAAGTTAGGCCAAGATTTTAGACATCTGTAATTCTCCGGGAGTAAGGCATCTTCTTGCTGTAATTCAACATTGTAAAGTCTCTGAGTAATAATTATTTTTGCCTTATTCAGAGTTCCATTAAAAAGATATTCAGGGTTTAGGCCAATTTGTTTGATCTTAATAGTTATTTGCGTAAGCCAGGGTGGATGGGGAACTGCGGCCAGGAAGTGAGGTAACATTCCCTTTGGATTGTAATGAATTTTCAGCCAGAGGGATATTGCTTGCTCCCAGACTTTTAATTCGACTCTGGGGAGTCCTGAAAGATGGCAGCCAACTTTTGGCAGAACTGTATACTTGAAGGAGCGGCTCCACCCCCATCGCTCAGCCCAGACACTGAGGTTCAGCTCCAAGGGCCTTCTGGAAGTTCCCTCACTATGAGAAGTGAAGTTACAGGGAGCCAGGCAAAGGGTCTTCTTGGTAATGGCACTCTCTCTATGGAATGCTCTCCTATCAGATGTCAAGGAGATAAAGAACTACACAACTTTTAAAGACATCTGAAGGCAGCCCTGTACTGAGACGTTTTGGATGTTTGACATATTATTATGCTTGAATATGTGCTGGAAGCCGCCCAGAGTGGCTGGGGAAACCCAGCCAGATGGGCAGGGTATAAATGATAAAAGTATTATTATTTAGAATATCTAATTTGAGTACAGAGCAGATTGGGCATACTTCCATCCCATTCCCCTCCCTGCAATCTCTCACCAGGTTCTTCGGAGGGCACGTCCATAGGCTTCTGTAGGCCAATATGCTCCACATGGCACCAATAGTGGTTCCTGTCTTTGGGGTTGATCTTAATGCTGAGCCAGTTGTAGTAGGTTCCATCTGAGTTGGGGAGAACACCCCCATGAACTGTATCCTGCCCAGAAGCCTCCCCATCCTTTCTCCAGGTAGAGTTGATCTCCTTGGGATAGAAGCTGTGGGCCCGGCAGATGAGAGTTTCCATGCCATCATTGTTTGGCTTCCTAGTTACCTTGACTACTGGGGGCTCTGCAAAAATGGCAGCACTTTAGTTAACACATGAGGCTCTCCAGCGGCTGACAGGACAAACACTGAACTATGCCCTACCCCAGAGATTTACGATCTCAGGCCTACAGCACCCCCAAGAGACATTTTTTTTCCATAGCAGCTATTGTACAAAGTAGCTTCCTTGCAATAAACACATGAGTACCTAAACACATGAGTAACTAAACAACTAAATGAAATATTGAAATATGTCATTTCCCCCCCCCACCTCTGTTGTCCTCCTCACCTTTCCGCAGCAGAGCCTCCTTGGCGTAGGCTTCATATTTCTGCAGCCATTCAATGAAAACCACCTCTACTAAGAACTTGAAACGTGGGATCATGGAACTGTCAGCCTCCCACATCCTCTCAATCACTTGGGCCACTGCATCTGCTCCAATCCAGGTATCAGTCTCCTTGTCAAGGCTGAGAAAGTCCCTCCCATCATAGCCAAACGTCCAATATGCTTCATTGCTCCCATACGGACTCACCTCAGAGCCAACCATCATCTGCCAGGTATGAAACCCTGAAAGAGATACCCATGATGACTGATGAGGTCACAATGGAGGCATTAGAACAGGTGCAAACCAGCCCCTCCAACAGCAGCAGCAGCAGCAGCAACAACAACAACAACAACAACAACCACTTTTCACCATCAGATCTCAAGCCCTATTTGGTTCTTCTAGATAGATTGAATTTCTCTGACAGTGCTCCATTCATCACTATTTGTGTTTCTGGGTATTGATACCAAAGTCAGATCCAGTTGATAAATTCCACACCCAAATTGAAATATTCTAATACTTTAAAAAAATTCCTTCCAGCAGCACCTTAAAGACCAACTAAGTTTTTATTTTGGTATGAGCTTTCATGTGCATGCACACTTCTTCAGATACCTATCTGATGAAGTGTGCATGCACACGAAAGCTCATACCAAAATAAAAACTTAGTTGGTCTTTAAGGTGCTGCTGGAAGGAATTTTTTTATTTTGTTTCGACTACGTCAGACCAACACGGCTACCTACCTGTAACTAATCCTTTGAGCAACTAAATCAATTCTACTCTATCAAATGCTTTTCCTGTAGAAACAGAAAAGCATATGGTTGTTTGCTCCTATTTATGATCTGTATTCCGTTTCTCAGTCTTCTAATACTTGTTGCAAGTTTCCTACCTTTCAACCTGCTTGATCTAAATTTATATATTTTACAATGATATCATTCAGCCTTATTGAATCAAAACTATCTTTGCTTAAATCATGGAAGGAATCAATCTGTTAATGCGCGTGACTTCTGTTATTATTTGCAATGAGGGTTTTTCTATGTCATGAAGAAAGACCATCTGTATCCATTGATTCACAATTTTTAAAATAGATTATTTCATCACTTTTCCAGCATCTTCTAATTTAATTTGTGCTTGCAATTTTCCTAAATCAAATTTGTCAACTTTGGGATTCTTTTTTAAAAAGAACTTTTCAATATTTTGTATTACAGGGTTATCTGATTTATATAATTCACAATAAGATATCTTAAATTGCTTTACTGTTGCCTTTGTCATGCTAGCTGCTACATTTTTATAGACAATTGATGAAATTATTTTCTTTTTGCTCTTTGCTTAGTAATTTTGCTAAGACTTTGGATGGTTTGTTACCAAATCCAGAAAATTTTTATCTAAGAAAGAATACAGATCTCTCCGAGGTCTGAACAACTGATTGGTTCAAAATTGTCATCCTGTACTTAACAGAAAGATAACATAATCATAAAATTGTAGAGTTGGAAGGAACCTCAAGGCTCATCTGATCCAAGGACCTACAATACAGGAATCTCAGCTAAAGTATCCCTGAGTGGTGGCCATCAAACCTCTGCTTAAAAACCGCCAAGGAGGAAGTCCATTCCACTTTCAAACAGCTCTCACCACTAGTAAGTTCTTCCTAATGTTTAGTCAGAATCTCCTTTATTCTCATCTGAATCCTTTGGTTCGTGCCCTACCTTCCCGAGCAGCAGAAAACAAGCTTGCCCTCTTCATGTGACAGCCCTTTAGATATTTGAAGCTGGTTATTGCATTATTGGATTATGGAGAAAGCTAGAGAGTTCCAGAAAAACATCTACTTCTGCTTCATTGACAATGCAAAAGCATTTGATTGTGTCGACCACAGCAAACTATGGCAAGCTCTTAAAGAAATGGGAGTGCCTGATCACCTCATCTGTCACCTGAGAAATCTGTATGTGGGACAAGAAGCTACAGTTAGAACTGGATACAGAATAACTGATTGGTTTAAAATTGGGAAAGGAGTACGACAAGGCTGTATATTGTCTCCCTGCTTATTTAACTTATATGCAGAATTCATCATGCGAAAGGCTGGGCTGGATGTATCCCAAGCCGGAATTAAGATTGCCGGAAGAAATATCAACAACCTCAGATATGCAGATGACACAACCTTGATGGCAGAAAGTGAGGAGGAATTAAAGAACCTCTTAATGAGGGTGAAAGAGGAGAGTGCAAAATATGGTCTGAAGCTCAACATCAAAAAAACCTAAGATCATGGCGACTGGTCCCATCACCTCCTGGCAAATAGAAGGGGAAGAAATGGAGGCAGTGAGAGATTTTACTTTCTTGGGCTCCTTGGTCACTGCAGATGGTGACAGCAGTCACGAAATTAAAAGACGCCTGCTTCTTGGGAGAAAAGCAATGACAAACCTAGACAGCATCTTAAAAAGCAGAAACATCACCTTGCCGGCAAAGGTCCATATAGTTAAAGCTATGGTTTTCCCAGTAGTGATGTATGGAAGTGAGAGCTGGACCATAAAGAAGGCTGATCGCCGAAGAATTGATGCTTTTGAATTATGGTGCTGGAGGAGACTCTTGAGAGTCCCATGGACTGCAAGAAGATCAAACCCATCAATTCTGAAGGAAATCAGCCCTGAGTGCTCACTGGAAGGACAGATCCTGAAGCTGAGGCTCCAATACTTTGGCCACCTCATGAGAAGAGAAGACTCCCTGGAAAAGATGTTGGGAAAGATGGAGGGCACAAGGAGAAGGGGACGACAGAGGATGAGATGGTTGGACAGTGTTCTGGAAGCTACCAACATGAGTTTGACCAAACTGTGGGAGGCAGTGGAAGACAGGAGTGCCTGGCGATGGGGTCACGAAGAGTCAGACATGACTAAACGACTAAACAACAACAACAACCGACGTCTGAACTTGCATTAGCTCAAGCTGTTGTCTAGCACCCTTTCATTGGTCATATATTTGTGAATCTCTATTTTGCTTATGTAGTCACTCCAAAGTGCTAACCTTATTTCTTAGAAGAGTCCCTTGTTGAAATATTCTTTTTAGGAATCCCTTGCCTGCATCCTATATAGGCCAAATGGCCTTCAGTCACAAGATCTACCAGGAATGATAGAAATGTTCTCTAGTTATGCATATTATCCAATATAGTTGGATTGTTTATCTTTCCCACCTCCCCAGAAAAAAATCTTTCTGAAGCCCACCTCTCTCTCCACCCTCCCAACCAGCATTCATTGTGCATCGTGTGGGGTGAATTCAAATCCCTCTCACCACCAGGGAGGGGGAGTCCACTTCTATAGGTGAACCTACTTAAACTGCACTGTATATGAGGGTCGCAACAGACTCATCCTTCAATTTTGCAGTTCTCCTAATATTGCTATGGAGTTCTCCAGCCAAGGAAAGTGAATAAAACTACAACACCTGGGCAAAGTGTGCATAAAAATGCATAAATTCGTGAAATGGTCATATATTTGGAGAAACGACAAAAAGGTGCATTGTTTGGGTGTGTGTGTTGATGTATTAGGAGAAATTCACACTAAAATGTTAATGAGGACTTCCTTTTAAAATGCAAACTTACATAGAAACAAGAATGGAATTTAAGATTGGAAAAATAAGAAACAGAGGGAGCATGAAATTGACAGATTTGCCCCTTTCTTACTCACCCTTGCTGTGGTTGTAGTATTGCCTTATGATACTGTGGTAATTTTCAAACCACCGCTCACTGACCTCCAAGACCTTGATGTACCTTTCCCAGTACTCATGAATATCCTCCTTCAGTTTTTTTGCCCAGGAGACTTGAGGCACTCCCTCTTCTGTGTTGCTATCATAGCGAGTGACGAGCTGGTCGTCTGCATACCCCAAAGTGGTGAACTTGGGCATTCTCTGATCAGGCTCCGACACAGATATGTAGATAAGCCGGAACTCATGGAAGGAGGAGCCTGGAGAGGAGAGAGAGGGTCAGATTTCAAGTGATCTGCAAAGGGACAGTGCCATTGGCTCCACCACCAACCCTGGAGAATAATAATAATAATAATATATTATTTATACCCCACCCATCTGACTGGGTTTCCCCAAACACTCTGGGCGGCTTCCAACAGAACATTAAAATACAGAAATCCATCAAACATTAAAAGCTATTAAATATTAAAAGCTGCCTTCAGAGGTCTCCTAAAAGTCTGGTAGCTGTTTTTCTCTTTGACATCTGGTGGGGGGTGTTCCACAGGGCGGGTGCCACTACCGAGAAGGCCCTGAGAAGGCCTGGTTCCCTGTAAGTTCACTTCTCGTAGCGAGGGAACTGCCAGAAGGCCCTCGGCACTGGACCTCAGTGTCCAGGCAGAACGATGGGGGTGGAGACGCTACTGCAGGTATACTGGACCGAGGCCGTTTAGGGCTTTAAAGGTCAGCACCAACACTTTGAATTGTGCTCGGAAACATACTGGGAGCCAATGTAGGTCTTTCAAGACCGGTGTTTTGTGGTCTTGGTGGCCGCTCTCAGTCACCAGTGAGGAGAAGTGGTGGCAGTGGCTTCCACGTTCCAGCAAGAGCTCAGAGAGACCCTGTGAAATCTTGCCAGAGCCCAGAAGCCAGAGCCCAGCCACACAACCCCAGTAAGTAAGGCCTCAGTAAGTAAGCCCAGCCACACAACCCCAGTAAGTAAGGTGCGGAGGGAGCGGTCTGCCCCAGGTGTCATAGAAGCATAGAATCATAGAGTTGGAAGAGACCACAAGGGCCATCCAGTCCAACCCCCTGCCAAGCAGGAAACACCATCAAAGCATTCCTGACAGATGGCTGTCAAGCCTCCGCTTAAAGACCTCCAAAGAAGGGGACTCCACCATACTCCTTGGTAGCAAATTCCACTGCCGAACAGCTCTTATTGTCAGGAAGTTCTTCCTAATGTTTAGGTGGAATCTTCTTTCTTGTAGTTTGAATCCATTGCTCCGTGTCCGCTTCTCTGGAGCAGCAGAAAACAACCTTTCTCCCTCCTCTAGATAACACCCTTTTATATATTTGAACATGGCTATCATATCACCCCTTAACCTTCTCTTCTCCAGGCTAAACATACCCAGCTCCCTAAGCCGTTCCTCATAAGGCATCGTTTCCAGGCCTTTGACCATTTTGGTTGCCCTCCTCTGGACACGTTCCAGCTTGTCAGTATCCCTCTTGAACTGTGGTGCCCAGAACTGGACACAGTATTCCAAATGAGGTCTGACCAGAGTACAATACAGTGGTACAATACAGTGGTACTATTACTTCCCTTGACCACTGAGTGTCACCACTGAGCAGGGTGACAAAATTCCGGGGGGGGGGGCACTCACCTCGGGACCTGCAGCGCACCCGAGCCACGCGTCTCTCCTGGGAGTGACATGGTGGCTTGGGCACCTGCAGGCTCCGTGCTGCCCCAAATGGTCCGCCCACCACTTCCCCATCAGCTGTAGGGCAGCGCCCTGCCCCGGCTCGCCCCTCACCCGTGGGAGGCTGCCCGGTCCCTGGGCACAGGGCACACGCGCCGCCCCAGGCACCCGATGGGCCTGCTTCACTGCTGGCCAGTGGCAAAATATTTACAGCAGTGGGGGGGGGACAGAAGTTTTGGCTATCTAGACCAGGCACCCCCAAACTTCGGCCCTCCAGATGTTTTGGACTACATTTCCCATCTTCCCCGACCATTGGTCCTGTTAGCTAGGGATGATGGGAGTTGTAGGCCAAAACATCTGGAGGGCTGCAGTTTGGGGATGCCTAATCTAGACATTGTGTGGCATTTTGTTTGTTGACAGCTCTTTCTGGTTTACAGGAATAAAAAACTGTATGAACACAGAAATCTGCTTCTCTGGGGCCGTTTTATTGGGGTTCAGTTGCAACTCCCCCCCCCCAATCTCAGACACTTTTTGAAACAAAACCATACTGATTAAAACAATTGTAAATGACAAGTGGCAGAAATTTGGGGGCACCACCTACTATCGTGCAGTTGACAGAGGGACATAGTTGTAGGTCTACATCTGTGTAAATTCTGCAATGAAAAGTGCACTAGGTGGGGTGGATTTTACCCCAAGTGGCTGGGAGGAAACCGCAGGAGATTCGGCTGTGAACTGCACACACCTGGGGAGCTTCTGTGACTTCCTATGTCATTGTCCCCCTCCCATTCAGCTTCCTTTCAGGGTGCAACTGCAGTTGGGTTCGGCCAGCCTGCGGAACATCTGCCACTTTTATTTTGAGAGAAAAACAGCCTCTCAGAAGCTGCAGGTGTTGCAAGGCGGCGGACGCAGTATGCAGCAACTTCTCCTCCCCTCCCCTCCTTCTACCTGAAGCCGAAGCTGAAAAAGAGCAACGAGGGGGGATTTTCCACCCCCCCAGGTTGAGAAGCCCTGAAACTCACCCAACCCTCCTCACCAGCAGTACTCTGTCTGTGCTGCTCTTTGTGGTGTGTGGCAGAGGGAACACGCAGGAAGGAAAAGAGAATAACTGCTTATACTTCCTCTTTCTGGTGTCTTAAATGTGTGGTTATTTATGCATCAACACACACACACACACCCAGTCCCAAGGAAAATCAAAAGTCAGTACTGGCACAGTTATGTAAAAACATAAAAGAGCCCAAATGGAAGCTGAAACCCACAGCCATCAGATTACAGAATTGTACCATTGTCACCCAAGGGTCAATGAGTCCACCCCCCCTGAAATGTAGGAATCACAGCTAAAGAATCCTTAACAGATGGCCATTACGGTGATGAGTTTTTCCATTTCCACCCCTCAAAAATTATTTCCTGTAGCACAAATGGATGAACTTTTGCCTATTAATGACTAAAATGAGGTATATTCCATTGAAAGATTTAAAACGAACCGCTTTTAATTTTTTTGTATGCCGTTTTACCATTTCATAAAATTGTATTAACAATTCTATATATATATTTCACATCAAATTTGGACACAACGCCACATTCCACAATGGGGAGTGTTCTTAGCAACATAGGGTATACAAATGTCACACCTGCGCAAGGTAAAAGCCCCTTTTTGGGACCTCAGAACTCAGCCAGCAGACCCTGCCGGACATGCTGGGAAAAGAACCTACAGGAGAGGTAGCAAAACATCCCCCTCTAGCGGCGTCTATACTGTTATTGAAGCTTCCTTGTGTGTTTGATGACCCTATATAATGTGGTATATATGTGACTCTAAAGCTTGGGTTCAATTTTATATCTGCTTACAGTGACTTCAAAAATGGTCAAAAAACTGATAAATAAAAATTTTAAAATCATTTTGTGCATGAGGTTTTTTTCCAAATCAAATCTCTTTGAAAGTCAGATTTTATCTAATCTTTAATGAAAGCTCATCAAATTATGATGCAGGGAAATGAGGTTGTAAAAATGTCATCGCCCTAATGGCCTCCAACCTCTGCTCAAAACATCCAAGAGAGGAGAGTTTACCAACTTCCAAGTTTGCTCCATAAATGTTAAATTAAACCTTAATAGTTCAGATCCAAAGCTGGGCAACCCCTTTAACAAATAAAAAATACGTTTTTCATCAGGAAAGATGCTATACGAACTTAATTCGTTCCGGAGGTCCGTTCTTAACCTGAAACTGTTCTTAACTAGAGGCATCCTTTCGCTCATGGGGCCTCTTGCCGCCGCTGTGCCGCCGGCACACTATTTCCGTTCTCATCCTGGGGCAAAGTTCTCAACTCGAGGTAACTCTTCTAGGTTAGCGGAGTTTGCAACCTGAAGCGATTGTAACCTGAGGCGTTTGTAACTCGAGGTACCACTTTACAAAGCAGGGGTGAAGTTTCAAGGGGAAGGAGTCCTGCTTTATATACTATTGCTGAACCACAAGCTTCTAAGGAGCGGTTAGCAATGACCACAGAGTCTGTTATGATGGACCTCCTCCCCATCCCATCTCTCTCTCTCTCTCTCTCTTACACACACACAAACACAAAACTGGTCCTGCTAGTTAGGGATGATGGGAGTTGTAGTCCAAAAACAGCTGGAGACCCAAGTTTGGGAAACACTGCAGTTTGAAGGCACATTCTGAGCCCAGCCAAATAGGCAGAGATTGCCCCACAACAACTACTAGAGGGACCTGCAAAAGCAAAACTCCCCAGAGACAGTTTCAAGGGAAACACAAAACTTAAAACCTCCTGGGCAATTACATTTTTGCATACTCTGAAAAGCTGTCAGGGCTCATCGTTTACCACTACTCTGAAATATTTAAATGCCTTGGCAAGAGCTCAGCCAGATGTGTGGAAGGTGGTGTGTGTGTGTGTGTGTGTGTGTGTGTGTGTGTGAGAGAGAGAGAGAGAGAGAGAATGATGTTCAGTCCAGGACCAGAATCCAATCAACACCAGTTGAATGGAGCAATGTGCATTTGTGTTTGCAGAGATAAAAGTATTGTGGGGTGGGAAACTCCTGTTTGTCAGAAGTTCTGTATGCGCCCTTTCCTATGGCAAAGCCTAAGACTGGTGCTTCTTCTATACTTCTCCTGGCAGCATTCACGACTTTACAGCGCAAGGGATTATTATTATTATTATTATTTATATCTAAAAGACAGTGGAATGGACTCGCTCTGGAAGAGGTGGACTCTCCTTCCTTGGAGGTTTTTAAGGCTTAAAATTTAAGCAGAGGTTTGAAAGCCATCTGTCATGGATGCTTCAGCTGAGATTCCTGCGTTGCAGGGGGTTGGACTAGATGACCCTTGAGGTCCCTTCCAACTCTGCCATTCTATTATTCTATGACACAAAGGTAAAGTTGATCAACTGAAGATTTGGAGGCGGGAAAATCCCCCAAACACGTTCCCCAAAGAGACACCTCGAGGCTTCCCCCCTGCAAGGCTAGCTTTTGGTGGGAGGTGGGGAGTATGGGGCTCCAGAACAAGGAGATTTTTCCCGTGATGGCAACAGCAGGAACTGATCGGGAAGGGAGACTTGTGTTTGGGATACGAGGTGATCAAATCCGCCTGCCCTTCGCCTCCAGTAAATGCGTTGAGCAGAGGAAATTACCCGCTCGCAATTCCTGTTGCGTGCGAGGCAGCTTAGCCCGCAAAGTCACTCACCGGCGCAGCCGCGCAGCAAAAAGTCAACAGTCGCCACTAGGATGAAAACGCATCGCTGATGCAGCCGCAACTCCATCCCTTCCTCGCCCTCTGCTCTCCTCCTCTGAAACCCGCTGAGTTGCGGCCGCTGGAATCCGTGGCAAGAGCAACGATTGGGCGAGGGGGAAAACATTTCTGCCAATCAGGAAAGTGCGTGCAGGTTCCGGGCAGGGGTTGCCGTGCCTTCGCGGCCGGAGAGCGCGGAAAACGAAATGAAAGTTTTTAACGCTGAGCTCCTGTCTGGATTTGGAGGCGCAAGAACGTGAGGACAGGAGCTTGGCTCCTGAATCAAAACAAAAGCCCTTCTCAGGACAGTATTAAACCTTTAGAGCTCCTAAGCACTTAAAAGATTTTGGTGCCCCCATATGTACCTAATTCAAAATTAATAATAATAATAATATTGTTCACCTGCAGCATGTGGACTCTGCTTTGCTAGAAGTTTTCAAACAGGTGATGGATGGCCATTGCAGGGGGTTGGACTAGATGACCCTTGGGGTCCCTTCCAATTCTATGATTTTATGAGTCTCTAAGTGACATTTTGCTCTCCCCATATTTATTTACCTCCTTAATTTACATAGCTGCACCATAGCAGAAGTATTCCAAGAAGCCAGTGTGGTGGAGTGGTTAGAGCAGGCACCCCCAAACTTCGGCCCTCCAGATGTTTTGGCCTACAACTCCCATGATCCCTAACTAACAGGACCAATGGTCGGGGAAGATGGGAATTGTAGTCCAAAACATCTGGAGGGCCGAAGTTTGGGGGTGCCTGGGTTAGAGTGTTGGACTAGGAACTGGGAGTTCCAGGTTCAAATCCCCACTCAGCCATGAAGCTCACTGAGTGACTTTGGAGTCAGTCGCAGCCTCATAACCAAGCTAGCAGGGTTGTTGGAGGGTATAACTGAGGAGCGGGGTGAACCATGCACTTCTTGTAGAAAAAGGTGGGCTATAAATGCAACAAATAAGCTCTTCCCCTTACTGGAGGGGCCAGCCAGGTGGAGATGTCAGTCACCAACCCAGCATCTAGAGAGCTCTACATGGTCTCAATTAGGCCCACACCAGTTGCAAAATGCCCCTGTCACCTAGCTAATTTCTAACACTGAGGGATAGATCAAGGACCATTTTGGGTACGGGGAGCTGTTGGGGGTGGATGACCAGCAGAGCCCAAAACTTATGATGGGTGAAGTCAGAGTTGAAACGGTTTTGGATTAACCTGATACAGAAACCTGTTTGCTCCCATTTGAACATGCCTACCTTGGATTAGAATCATAGAATTGTAGAGTTGAAAGGGACCCAACCCTCTGCAGTGCAGAAATATGCAGCTGCCTCATACAAGGATGGAACCTGAAACCTTGGCATTATCAGCACCATGCTCTAACCAACTGAGCTATCCGAGCACAATCTAGAATTCCCAATTCTGCATAGGATTGCTAGACACCACTTGCTAACAGATGACTTTGTTCTCTGCTTTTTATATGTGTGGTTGCTATTATTACATTTCTATTCCACCTTTTGGGACCCAGGTGGCGCTGTGGGTTAAACCACTGAACCTAGGGCTTGCTGATCAGAAGGTCGGCGGTTCGAATCCCTGTGACGGGGTGAGCTCCCGTTGCTTGGTCCCAGCTCCTGCCAACCTAGCAGTTCGAAAGCATGTCAAAGTGCAAGTAGATAAATAGGTAGCGCTACAGCGGGAAGGTAAACGGCGTTTCTGTGTGCTGCTCTGGTTTGCCAGAAGCGGCTTTGTCATGCTGGCCACATGACCTGGAAGCTGTACGCCGGCTCCCTTGGCCAATAATGCGAGATGAGCGTGCAACCCCAGAGTCGGTCACGACTGGACCTAATGGTCAGGGGTCCTATTGATGCAGCCCAGAATTGCATTGGCATTTTTAGCTGCTGCATCACACTGTTGACTGATGTCAAGTTTGTGGTCTACCAAGACTCCTAGATCCTTTTCACATGTACTGCTCTCAAGCCAGGTGTCTCCCATCCTGTATTTGTGCCTTTCGTTGTTGTTTTTGCCCAAGTGTAGTACTTTACATTTTTCCTTGTTAAAATTCATCTTGTTTGCTTTGGCCCAGTTGTCTAATCTGTTAAGGTCATTCTGAAGTGTGATCCTGTCCTCTGGGGTGTTAGCCACCCCTCCCAATTTGGTGTCATCTGCAAACTTGCTCAGGATGCCCTCAAGCCCATCATCCAAGTCATTGATAAAGATGTTGAACAAGACTGGGCCCAAGACAGAACCCTGTGGCACCCCACTAGTCACTACTCTCCAGGATGAGGAGAACCCTTTGGGTTCGGTCAGCCAGCCAGTTACAAATCCACTGAATGGTAGCATTGTCTAGCCTGCATTTTACCAGCTTCTTTTCAAGAATATCACGGGGCACCTTGTCAAAGGCCTTGCTGAAATCAAGATAGGCTACATCCACAGCGTTCCCTTCATCTACCAGATCAGATTAGTCTGACATGACCTATTTTTCAGAAACCCATGCTAACTTTTCGTGATCACAGCGTTTCTTTCTAGGTGCTCACAGACCATTTGCTTAATGATCTGCTCTAGAATCTTTATCACTGAGTGAATCTGGGACTGGCAAGTATAAGTCCTACACAGATACAGGATCCCAAGAATTGGAAGGGACTCAGGGCATCATCCAGACTAGCACCCCTAACTCATACCAATATTTTGGAATCTCACTTTTCCTGGTTATCTCCTGATTCTGGCTTTTGTGAAGCTCTTAGATCAGTAAAGGTCGGGCCAATGTCACCTTTCTCCTCACTGGCTCTGTTGAGGTTTCTTTAACTGCTGTTAGGGGGAAAGTATGTGTTTTCCTAATCTTGTACCTACAGGTCTCGTGGTCAGTGTTTGATGGTCACTGTGACCTGGCAACCAGCCAAGATAGATAGATAAACTTTATTTCAGCCATAGGCCCTTAATACACAGCAAACAAGGATAAAACAGTATAAAACCGTCATACATACTTATCTACAACATATTTAAACATTTCAAGTAATTTTGTGGGGCTTTTAAAGGTAAAGGTAAAGGGACCCCTGACCATTAGGTCCAGTCGTGACTGACTCTGGGGTTGCGCGCTCATCTCGCATTATTGGCCGAGGGAACCGGTGTATAGCTTCCAGGTCGTGTGGCCAGCATGACTAAGCCGCTTCTGGCGAACCAGAGCAGCACACGGAAACGCCGTTTACCTTCCCGCTGTAGCGGTTCCTATTTATCTACTTGCATTTTGACATGCTTTCGAACTGCTAGGTTGGCAGGAGCTTTTAGCTCCTTTTAAAGGTTGGCAGGAGCTTTTAGCTCCTGCCAACCTAGCAGTTTGTGGGGCTTTTAGCTATGGTTAAAACGTTAGTACATTGCAGGCCTTCATTGTTCATTCATCTGATCTGAAGGTTACTCGAATGATGTGACTTGATATCAGTAATCATAAAGTAAATCATGCTGCTTTTCGTAAGATAGAACTGAAATCAAATATCTTGCTACAAGTAGTGTTCTGGTTGAATCATCATCTTGCAGCAGGAATGTTCATTGGGACTCTGGCTGCTTGTCCATGATTTCCAGAATTAGAGGATACAAGATTCTAGCCCGAGCGGGCATGAGCAGGGGGCAACAGAACAGTATGTGGTAGAGGGATTCTATTGTTCTGTTGTCACATGTGCATAAAACTGAAATTTGACCTTTCGAAAACCTCTGCCCCAGGACATTGGATGGGTAGACATTAAATCTTGCTTTAATGAAGGCGAATCTGTGGGCTGTGACAGAAAGAAAAGACAGATAAGATGGAATCTGAGGCGTGGGCTGTATGCCTCGATTCAATGGGGAACATGTACCACCACCCGTTATAATATTTTGATGGAAATCAAAGTTATCTAGTTTTTGAATGATAGTTCTTTTGGCTGAGGGAACGTCTAATTTCAATAGGTCCGATAGGAACAATCCGTAGGACATGATTTAGGTATGAATTTTTTGCCCAGGGTCTCTCCAAAGACATTGAATGAGACGGTGTTTGGGCAATCTATGCCACAAGGACAGCCAATAGCAGAAAATACGCTTCCATAAGGAGTTTTCTAATGAGGGCAATTTTAAGTTCAAGGCGAATAGCTGCATTGCTCACACACTGGGGCAATTTCAAAAGGCGTCTCAGAAATTGATTCTGAATTGTTTCTAAAGGCGCCAGATTTACTGAAGCTCCCCCCTAGCGGGGCAGCATAAGCCATTGTTGCCACCACTTTAGCATTAAATACCTTTAAGGCAGATGGAACATGTAAGAAGCGCAGTAATGCGTTCAAAAGGGCTCTGGCCTTATTTTGGAGGTAAGCAATATGTGCTTTCCAGCCCATGTTGTATTGAAAATGCGCACTCAGGTACTGAAATTTTTGAACTTGTTCGATAGGTTTCCCATCCAACATCCATTTGTACAATTTCCGACTTCTGAAAAAAAAATAAGCACTTTCGATTTAGATTGATTAGCAACCAGCCAAGAATAAGATAACCCTTGGGTATGTTAAGAGGGGCTGTACATTGCCTTTTGCTTTGCTGCCTGCTAACTCTGCCAGATTGGTATTGAACTCTGTGTTGAATGTATGCAGGGAGTTGATGTTCTTGCTTTGCATTTGAAGCTTACATTGGGTGGAAGCCTGTACTTTTATGTACAGTATATAGTGAAACTGCCTTAATGCTCTGGACCTGTCAGTAAAGAATTGAACTGACTGAAAAGTTGCAGTCTGAAGAAATTCAAAATTTATTTAAAGAATAAGCATATAATAGATTAGAACTAGTGGAAGTGAGGGAGATGAAATAGAGGTTGTAGATAATACAATGGTGTAAAATAAGTATTGTTAGAAGTTGATGATAAATTAAGTAAGAAGAAAGATTTGGAGAGAATGTAAAAGGTTAAGATGTAAAAGATATAGAAATAAGGTAATATTAAGTAATAACTAGAATTATATAAGATTTAGAGTTTACTACTGAAGAAATGTAAAGAATCGCAGGAGGAGGAGGAATGAGGAAGTCAATAGATTAGCAACAAGGGTTATAAGCTTGAATTTTTGTTTTTACATTTTTTTGTATTGTTGTATTTTTTGCGTTTTGTGTGTTTTTTAAATGTTTTTTTAAATTGTTTGAAAAAATCTTAATAAATATATTACAAAAAAAGAAAAAGATAAGTTGCAGTCTGACTAAGTTTCTTCCACCACAAACGTACCCGCTTTGGGAGGCGCACATGCTTGGCACAAGCCCTATGGCAACAGGCTCATGTAAGAACATGGAACTGTGAGTTGTAGAAAACATGTTTTCTGTTAACTGTGCTCTTGTTCCTCAAGCCACACAAGAGAGTCCATGAATTTGCAGGTATCCTGCTTTCCTTTATAATTACCAAAATAACAGTGATTTGTTCCTCCTCTTCTTGGAGGAAGTTCAATGGACTAACCCACCCCACCCCCGCCCACCCTGATCGTTTGCATTTCAGTCCAACAAATATCAGAGGGAACAGCATCATGAGGCAACTTCTTGCACAGAAGAAGTTAAAAACCTCCAGTTCTGCTGAAACCGTGGCCTGAGATTTAGGATTGTTGACAGGGAGTATGTCTATTTGAGGTGTCATAGAATCCCCCTTTGGCTCTGAAGCCCTGTCTGGGTTTCTCTTGAATTTGAAAAGCCACGGTAGCTTTGATCTTGCAAAAGGCGATTTAGTTTCTTCTCATTAGCTGGAACTGCAGTGGAGAGCAGTGCATGGTAGCTTGTGGCACTGTGGTGAAAGCAGAGAGGTGACCGTAGCAAGCATAGCCAGAATGTCTCCCCACATTCTCTTGCTGCTGCTGTTTCAAACACTCCCTGCAGCCTGTCGCAAGCTGAAGGCGAAATGCTCTTTAGGTTTTGCATTGACTCGAACTGACAAATTTAATTATTACAGCCCAGGGGACCACCTCATCAGCGGGGTCATATCTTCAACGAATGCTCTGCGTTTTTCGCACAAATTCCACAATTCTCCTTTTATCTCACTTACCCGGTAAGGAAATATCTCGCAACATATTTAAAGCTCCTTTTCCTGGTTTTGACTCCGTAGGGTCCCCCAATCCTCCTGAAACTCTAACCACCAGACCACACTGTCGCTGCTGCTGAATTTGGTTGTGCTACAGCTCTACCGTAGTAAGTAGAAGCATGTTCATTGTGGAAAATTTAGGTTCCTCCAGAGCATATTTATCAGGTATGGGATGTGGTGGTGGAGGAGAGCCAATATCTTATTTAAATGCATCTTAAATGAAAATAGATCTTAAATTAAAAGAACAGCATGCCTTAAGAGACACAGAATGCTGGTGCTAAAGTTCATGCACCCTTTTTTCCTACAGCAAAGCTCTGGTTGATACCAGCAATGCTTTGATAGCCACGCCACCAACTTCCCCCTTCCTTGGAAGCTATAGCGCTCTCTCTCTACTGCCCCCCCAAGGCATATTACGCCACAACTCCCACCAATACTTTGGGGGGTGTCTGGCAGGAAAAAACTAACATATGTACTGCACAGCCATGAGTTTGCTGCCCTAGACTTTTTTTAAAAAAAACACCCATAAGGAGAAAGCAGGGAAATACTACTTGCTATTATTTTTTGCTGCAATGTGGCTGCCATGTAATGCAATGTTGTTGTTTAGTCGTTTAGTCGTATCTGACTCTTCGTGACCCCATGGACACGCCAGGCACCCCTGTCTTGCACTGCCTCCCACAGTTTGGTCAAACTCATGTTCGTAGCTTCAAGAACACTGTCTAACCATCTCGTCCTCTGTTGTCCCCTTCTCCTTGTGCCCTCAATCTTTCCCAACATCAGGGTCTTTTCCAGGGAGTCTTCTCTTCTCATGAGGTGGCCAAAGTATTGGAGCCTCAGCTTCACGATCTGTCCTTCCAGTGAGCACTCAGGGCTGATTTCCTTCAGAATGGATAGGTTTGATCTTCTTGCAGTCCATGGGACTGTCAAGAGTCTCCTCCAGCACCATAATTCAAAAGCATCAATTCTTCGGCGATCAGCCTTCTTTATGGTCCAGCTCTCCACTTCCATACATCACTACTGGGAAAACCATAGCTTTAACTATACGGACCTTTGTTGGCAAGGTGGTGTCTCTGCTTTTTAAGATGCTGTCTAGGTTTGCCATTGCTTTTCTCCCAAGAAGCAGGTGTCTTTTAATTTCATGACTGCTGTCACCATCTGCAGTGATCATGGAACCCAAGAAAGTAAAATCTCTCACTGCCTCCATTTCTTCCCCTTCTATTTGCCAGGAGGTGATGGGACTAGTGGCCATGATCTTAGTTTTTTTGATGTTGAGCTTCAGACCATATTTTGCACTCTCCTCTTTCACCCTCATTAAAAGGTTCTTTAATTCCTTCTCACTTTCTGCCATCAAGGTTGTGTCATCTGCATATCTGAGGTTGTTGATATTTCTTCCGGCAATCTTAATTCCGGTTTGGGATTCATCCAGCCCCACCTTTTGCATGATGAATTCTGCATATAAGTTAAATAAGCAGGGAGACAATATACAACCTTGCCGTACTCCTTTCCCAATTTTGAACCAATCAGTTGTTCCATATCCAGTTCTAACTGTAGCTTATTGTCTCAAATAGAGATTCATCAGGAGACAGATGAGGTTATCAGGCACTCCCATTTCTTTAAGAGCTTGCCATAGTTTGCTGTGGTTGACACAGTCAAATGCTTTTGCATAGTCAATGAAGCAGAAGTAGATGTTTTTCTGGAACTCTCTAGCTTTCTCCATAATCCAATAATGCAATAACCAGCTTCAAATATCTAAAGGGCTGTCACATGGAGAGAGCAAGCTTGTTTTCTGCTGCTCGGGAGGGTAGGGCATGGACCAAATGATTCAGATGAGAAGAAAGGAGATTCTGACTAAACATCAGGAAGAACTTACTAGTGGTGAGAACTATTTGATAGTTGTGGCAAAACCACATGGACATAAAGACAAAGGACACAGAGATTCAACCAGCAAATCTCTGGGAGGGAAAGTGCGTGCCTCTTCCCCTTCGCCAGATCTTTTTATTACAATATCAAAAGGTTACAAAGATTCAAATCATCCAATAGAATTCATCCTAAATTCTAAAACCCCTCCCAGGTTTCCTCCCACCTTGAATCTGATACTGTTGGGAAGATCTGGAACTAACACCAAGATGCTAAAAAGACTTCCTGAACTTCAAAGAGACTACATCTAAAGACAGGAAAGGGGCCAGGAATTCTTGTAGAGATTAGCACTGTCGTGGTAAAAAAACAGGTTTCACAGGTTTCCAAAGGCAAGCAGGAAGGAAGATTTGCAATTGACCTTTTCTCCCATACAAACACCAAATGGCTATGGCAGCTAGAAGACAAACAGGCACAGATGCCTGATCTTTTGAACTCAGCTTGGAAACGTGATTCCAGCACCAAGAGAAATGGATTTTAGCAAGGAATTTAATTCTCAGAAATCAGAATCCCTCAACCCAGGCAGAAAAAGTCTGTCCGAAGAACCCTTGGTTCTAGACCTCCTTCTCAACCACCACTTGGTTAAGTTTTCCTGGTTTCATACACTAAATTCCTAAAAGAGAACACTACAATAGTGGAATGGACTCCCTCCTTGGAGGTTTTTAAGCAGAGGTTGGATGGCCACCAGTCAGGGATACTTTAGCTGAGATTCCTGAATTGCAGGTCCTTGGATCAGATGAGCCTTGAGGTTCCTTCCAACTCTACAATTTTATGATTATGTTATCTCCAGATGTTTCTGTTAAGTACAGGATGACAATGTGATGCATTTGTTTTGTTGCAGGATGGGAGATGTTAAATACTCGGATATCCTGTCCTTCCTGTTTGCCGTTCATGAGGTCAATCAGAATCCCAGGCTCTTACCCAATATCAGCCTTGGATGCAACATCTATGAGAACTATTTTGATGCTCGAATTACTTATGATGCCATGATAGACATGCTCTCTACTGGGCAGAAGAATGTTCCAAACTACATCTGTGGAAGGGAGAGTAAGCTGGCGGCTGTTATCGAAGGCGTTGACTCTGAAGTCTCTACCCAGATTTCAGACATGTCAAAAAACTATAAAATTCCACAGGTAAATGGGATGGGGGGCGGTTCTGAAATACTGAGGATACAGTGGTAAAGATTAACTGAGTTTCTGAAACAGTTTTCATTTCACTGTATCTGAAGAAGTGTGCATGCACACGAAAGCTCATACCAAAATAAAAACTTAGTTGGTCTTTAAGGTGCTACTGAAGGAATTTTTTTTATTGAGTTTCTGAAAGACTGAGGATACAGTGGTAAAGATTAACTGAGACCAGGGGGGTGGGGCATTGAATTTGGGTATTGTCCATCCAGGCCTGCTGATAGGACTTGTTAGGTGAATCCCCCTGTATTGCTACAGCATGGGAATTAATGGCAGGACAGCAAAGGTGGAATCTGTGAATGTATGTGGTTGCCAAGAAAGTTATAATCATACATCGTGTTGTGTCCGCTTCAGGTTACGTCTTTTCATGTTGCGTCCCGCGGCAACCCGGAAGTACTGGAACGGGTTACTTCCGGGTTTCGCCACTCTTCGGCGCTAGCGCATGCGCGGAAGTGCTAAATTGCGTCGTGTGCATGTGCAAACACGTCGCTTCTAGATGCGAAAGCTTTGAGTTGCGGACGTGCCTCCAGGGTGGATTATGTCTGCAACTCGAGGTTCCATTGTACTTTGAGCAGTTTCAGCTCCTTGGTCTCACGGTGGCTGGCAAGATGTCTGTGAGGAACTTATAAGCAGGGCTAAAGCACAAAAGCATTATTGTGCTGCCATTTCCAGCAACTGGTGTCCAGAAGCATTGCTGCTTCCAGCTGTGGAGCATCGTCATCGTGGCTAGTAGCCACCAATAGCCCTCTCCTCCATGGCTTTGTCTAATTCTCTTCTGAAATATTACAAATTATTATTATTATTATTATTAATTTATTATTTATACCCTGCCCATCTGACTGGGTTTCCCCAGCCACTCTGGGCGGCTTCCAACAGAAATATTAGAATACACTAATTTATTAAAGATTAAAAGCTTCCCTAAACAGGGCTGCCTTCAGATGTCCTCTAAAAGTCTGGTAGTTGTTTTTCTCTTCGACATCTGGTGGGAGGGCGTTCCACAGGTAGAGGGTGCCACTACTGAGAAGGTTCCCTCCCTCCATAAGGTTGACAAGCATTTTCTGGATTAATGTTATGAGTTTGGGGGGGGGGGTGGTCTGGATGGTGCCCCGAGTCCCTTCCAATTCTTGGGATCCAGTATCTATGTATGAGAGCAAGCATGTTCAACCAGTCCCTTTGTCTGGGTAATAGCTCTGGCTGTTGAGTTAAGCACCTCAATGAGCAAAACCAAATTTAATTCCCCTGCCCCAACAAAAGCCAGAGAGCTGTGCATGAGCGGAGCTGGAAGCCGGCTGGAAGCATGCTTGATCCTTGCTAGATCCAAAGCTGCGACTCGTGGAGAGGCAAAATTTTTTTTGGGGGGGGGCTAATGCTGTGAGTCCCTCCCTAGTAACATCAGGTGGTTGTTGTTTAGTTGTTTAGTCGTGTCCGAATCTTCGTGACCCCATGGACCATTGCACGCCAGGCACTCCTGTCTTCCACTGCCTCCCGCAGTTTGGTCAGACTCATGTTGGTAGCTTCGAGAACACTGTCCAACCATCTCGTCCTCTGTCATCCCCTTCTCCTTGTGCCCTCAATCTTTCCCAACATCAGGGTCTTTTCCAAGGATTCATCTCTTCTCATGAGTTGGCCAAAGCCTTCTCCATAATCCAGCGCATTTTTGCTATTTGGTCTCTGGTTCCTCTGCCCCTTCGAAATCCAGCTTGCACTTCTGGGAGTTCTCGGTCCACATACTGCCTAAGCCTGCCTTGTAGAATTTTGAGCATAACCTTGCTAGCGTGTGAAATGAGCGCAATTGTGCGGTAGTTGGAGCATTCTTTGGCACTGCCCTTCTTTGGAATTGGGATGTAGACTGATCTTCTCCAATCCTCTGGCCATTGCTGAGTTTTCCAAACTTGCTGGCATATTGGATGTAGCACCTTAACAGCATCATCTTTTAAAATTTTAAATAGTTCAGCTGGAATATCATCACTTCCACTGGCCTTGTTATTAGCAGTGCTTTCTAAGGCCCATTTGACTTCACTCTCCAAGATGTCTGGCTCAAGGTCAGCAACCACACTACCTGGGGTGTACGAGACCTCCATATCTTTCTGGTATAATTCCTCTGTGTATTCTTGCCACCTCTTCTTGATGTCTTCTGCTTCTCTTAGGTCCTTACCACTTTTGTCCTTTATTATGGTAATCTTTGTACGAAATGTTCCTTTCATATCTCCAATTTTCTTGAACAGATCTCTGGTTTTCCCCATTCTATTGTTTTCCTCTATTTCTTTGCATTGCTCATTTAAGAAGGCCCTCTTGTCTCTCCTTGCTGTTTTTTTGAAATCTGCATTCAGTTTCCTGTATCTTTCACTATCTCCCTCGCATTTTGCTTGCCTCCTCTCCCCCACTATTTGTAAGGCCTCGTTGGACAGCCATTTTGCTTTCTTGCATTTCCTTTTCCTTGGGATGGTTTTCGTTGCTGCCTCCTGTATAATGTTACGAGCCTCCATCCATAGTTCTTCAGGCACTCTGTCCACCAAATCTAAATCCTTAAACCTGTTCCTCACTTCCACTGTGTATTCATAAGGGATTTGATTTAGATTGAATCTTACTGGCCCAGTGGTTTTCCCCACTTACTTCAGTTTAAGCTGGAATTTTGCTATTAGAAGCTGATGATCTGAGCCACAGTCAGCTCCAGGTTTTGTTTTTGCTGACTGTATAGAGCTTCTCCATCTTTGGCTGCATAGAATATAATCAATTGATCCCCTTCATGGATCAATGCCTTGTCGTGGCGAAGGGCCTTGAATAACTCAGAGAAGCTATGAGCTATGCCATGCAGGGCCACCCAAGATGGACAGGTCATAGTGGAGAGTTTTGACTAAACATGGTCCACCTGGAGAAGGAACTGGGAAGCCACTCCAGTATCCCTGCCAAGAAAACTCCATGGACAAAGACAACAGGCATATAAAAGTTATGACGCTGGAAGATGAGCCCCTCAGGTCAGTAGGCGTCCAACATGCTACTGAGGAAGAGCAGAGAACAAGTACAAGTAGATTCAGAACTGATGAAGCAGCTGGGCCAAAGCCGAAAGGTCGCTCAGTTGCGGATATGCCTGGAAGCGAAAGGAAAGTCCGATGCTGTAAAGAAAAATATTGCATAGGAACCTGGAATGTAAGAACCATGGATGAAGGTAAGCTGGATGTGGTCAAAAATGAGATGGCAAGAATAAATATTGACATCCTGGGCAACATCAGACTGTATACATGTGTAAAAAAACACTAACCCATATATCCTGAAGACCCCACATTCTTCACTGATCTTCATTCTAAGGAAACCAAGTTCTCAGCAAGTATAGGAACCCCTGGACTCTCTCACCACTCAGAGATTGGGGTAGCGTGTAAAAACAATGTTAATTTTAGCTGAACAAATAATGTTTTTGGGGGGTTTAAAAATGTAAAAAGTTTGCCATGAAAACTGAACACCCACCTCCTCCATTTCTCACTAGGTCAGCTATGGCTTTTTTGGTGGTGTTTTAAATGATAAAACACTGTTCCCTTTTGTCTACCGGGAGGTCCCAAAAGAAAAGTATCAATATCTGGCAATTGTCAAATTGCTCCTGCATTTCAGATGGACATGGGTCGGTCTTTTTGCTCCAGACTCTGACAGTGGAGAAAGGTTTGTGAAGGCCTTGACCGCAGCGTTCAGCATGAGCGCGATATGTGTTTCTTTCTCAGTCAAAATCACATCGCTGACAACTTTCATGTATAATGTTACAGCAAAGTGGTCACGCCTGCTTTCTGGCTTTCTGGCAGGAAAAGCCAATGTATTTGTTCACTATGCAGATTATGACTCCATGTCGTGCCTAGCCCTCTGGGTTCAACTATCTGCAAAGTCAGTCAAATCAGTTGAAGGGAAAGTTTGGATCTCTACAGTTCTGCTAGACACAACCTTGCGCTTTTCCTACAACATTATCAACCTGCAGTTCATCCATGGTTCTTTGACCTTCGCAATCCAGGCACACAAAAGGCCCAAACATGATGCTCTCCAACCACTTCTCTCTGCTGTCTATCTGTTTGGGGAGAAAGCATTTGCCTGTTTGGATTCAAAGCGCACATTCTCTGTCAAAGGTCGGAAAAGATGTACACAGAAGGACATGTTGATTCCCCGGGAAATGCTTCAAAGAGTCGTATCTCTAGCTGGCTATAGTATTTACAGAACTGTCCAGGCTGTGGCACATGCCTTGAACACTGCATATTCATCCCGATCCAGGAGGCTGGTGATGAAAGGTGGAGGCAGGTGGAAACATCAGAGGGTTCAGCCATGGCAGGTACCCCTTTTCCATTGCAGACATCTCTGCTGAATACTGCAGCGAATCGAGTAATTCTTATAGCCCTCCTCTGGCACCGTGAGGAAAAAAGTGGGATATAGAAATGAAACATATACCGTAAATAATAAAAAGCTGGGTTGGGGGCAACTTGTGGCCCTTCAGATATTGTTGGAATGCAGCTCCCATATTGGATTAGTTTGATGAGATCCAGCAGGGGCAGATCTACTAAGGATAAGGATAATCTTGGAAGGATAAGCTTCCAAGCCCCTCATCCCAGAGGGGTCCCAGAAGTGACTTTAGTCCACATTGTTTAATTGCATCTTGTAGACCCAATTTGATTTGGAATTTGCTACCAAGGAGTGTGGTGGAGTCTCCTCCTTTGGAGGTCTTTAAGCAGAGGCTTGACAGGCATATGTCAAGAATGCTTTGATGGTGTTTCCTGCTTGGCAGGGGGTTGGACTGGATGGCCCTTGTGGTCTCTTCCAACTCTATGATTCTATGATTTGCGTGACTCAAATTGATTAATTTGTTGTTGTGTGTTTTTCAACAATCCCAAAGTTTCAAAGGCGGTAGCACAGCTGTTGTAAAGATGTGGTGATCTGTCGTGGAACCAGTCCATTGAAGAAGAGAACAGTGGTTACCCAGACTTCATTGCTGGTTGCGAAGGGGCTCCCATGACTGTTTAAGGGTCCCCAATAGGGTGATGACTTTTTTACAACCTCATTTCCCTGTATCATAATTTGATGAGCTTTCATTAAAGATTAGATAAAATCTTACTTTCAAAAAACCTCTTGCACAAAATGATTTAAAAATTTCTATTCATCAGTTTTTTTGACCATTTTTGAAGTCACTGTAAGCAGATATAAAATTGAACCCAAGCTTTAGAGTCACATATATACAACATTATATAGGGTCGTCAAACACACAAGGAAGCTTTTTTAAAGCTGCAGTAACAGTATAGACGCCGCTAGAGGGCGATGTTTTGCTACCTCTCCTGTATGTTCTTTTCCCAGGGTCTGCTGGCTGAGTTTTGAGGTCCCAAAAAGGGGTTTTTACCTTGCGCAGGTGACATTTGTATACTCTATGTTGCTAAGAACACTCCCCATTGTGGAATGTTGTGTCCAAATTTGATACAAAATATATAGAGAATTGCTAATACAATTTTATGAAATGGTAAAACGGCATACAAAAAAATTTTAAAACGGTTTGTGCGTAACCTTTTTAAATATTTCAATGGAATATACCTCATTTTAGTCATTAATAGGCAAAAGTTCATCTATTTGTGCTACAGAAAATAATTTTTGAGAAAAAAAAGAAAAAGTCATCTCCCCTAGTCCCCAAAATTTCAGTCAAGCACTGTTCTCCAGCCTGCCTCAGAGGCTGCTGGGAATATCTCCACAGGCTTTCCACTTCCACCTGGACTGAAAGCTGAAATGAGGTGCCCAGAATTTGAAGCCAGAGATGGTCCACCTTCTGCTTACAGAATTCTCTCAAACCAAGCTTATATATTTCAAGGACTCTAATGCTAGTTACTCTTTCTTGAGAAAGAGCTAGAGCGGACCAGTCAGAGCAATTTGTGAATATAGCAGGGGAAATGCGCAGCCTTTGTGAGTCCTGGATCAAAGGAGAATGAGAGCTCAAACTGGGCAGGGCTGGAATATCCAACCTTCTTTTCCTGCTTCCTAAAAGTTGGTGTTTTCTCCATCATTCTAGCTTCACCTTTTCCTGGCAGATGTCCAGCTCTACAATACTTCCGTGGATGGGGCATATTTGGATGAGAATGGGGCCCTGGCAGCTGACTTTGATATTGTGAATGTATTGGCTTTTCCCAATAAAACCACCGTTCAAATGAAGGTTGGCAATATAAAGAGACAAGCATCCGGTCCAGATGTAAATCTCACCATTGACCAGGATGACATTGCGTGGCCCAGGCAATTTCACCAGGTGGGGGAAACCATTTTTAAAATTATCTGTGAGGCTTTCATAATGGGTTGGGATATGGACTCTGATGCAAAAAGGGGCACAGTTCCTACCAAATTTGGTTCCGCTACAGCAACATGCTGACTAGGAATGGAGGAAAGGGAGGACCCACATGCAAGAGATGAAGGCCACACTAGCTCTTGATTCTGATAATTTCACAATATCCAAGGACAACTCAAGGCCTCACAGATGAATGGAGTGAGTAAGCCGTAAGCAGAAGATCCTTCTCTTTTGAACAGGCGAAGGCAGAAAGTCAGTCCTCCAGAATTTATACCAGGGCTGGATCTAGACACATAAAAGAAGCGATTCAGTTGAACACATTGTTAACTTCCTACAGGGAAATCCCGTTGGTGATAAATGGGACTCCACAGTGCCATCTGGTGTCACAATGCTATAACACATATAAAGCATTTTACCTTTATGAACGTAGCTGAGTCCCAGGCCTTACTTGGCTAACTCACTGTTTGCCAAGTACACACAGTCTATGGTAGGGTGCTAGGCCAAGTGTTCGCCTAAGGCTGGGAGATTGTTTGCCCAAATCAAGGAGTTCCCAATAAGAAGTGGCTGGGAATAGCTCTTGAAAGAAACAACCCAGTGGAATTTGCTACCATGGAGTGTGGTGGAGTCTCCTTCTTTGGAGGTCTTTAAGCAGAGGCTTGACAGCCATCTGTCAGGAATGCTTTGATGGTGTTTCCTGCTTGGCAGGGGGTTGGACTGGATGGCCCTTGTGGTCTCTTCCAACTCTATGATTCTATGATTCCTGAGCTGCCATGTCCCCTGCAGCTCTCATCGCATCCCTCACTTTGCGACCTGCTCATTTCCAGTCTCCTTTTTTCTCGCCTGCCACCTTCAGCACACCAGGACTTCTGTGGGCTGCCTCCAGGTGGCATCGGAACACCCAGGGCAGCAATATTCAAGCTGACCCTCTTGATACGCACAGCAGAAAATAAAGAGGTACCAATGGAATATGTTTCTTTTCATTTTGAAAAAACAATGCATAAGTAATTTATTTGTAATACTATCTAAAAAACTTTTTTTCCAACAACAACAATCTTTATTACGGTCCATGTACCCATCAATTCATTTCAAAGCGATACCCAATAAGGACATCCTGCTTTCAGGTTTCAGAAGCATTTTGTTCAGAGTTGGGATCATTGATTCTTGCAACCACCGATCTTTTTTTCTCTTAATGAGCAGCATTCATTATTATTGGATTTTGATAACGATTTCTTATCAGGCAAAACATATAAACAGTATATATCAGGGGTCCCCAAACTAAGGCCCGGGGGCCGGATGTGGCCCAATCGCCTTCTCAATGCGGCCCCCGGACGATCCGGGAATCAGCATGTTTTTACATGAGTAGAATGTGTCCTTTTATTTAAAATGCATCTCTGGGTTATTTGTGGGGCATAGGAATTCGTTCATATTTTATTTCAAAATATAGTCCGGCCCCCCACAAGGTCTGAGGGACAGTGGACCGGCCCCCTGCTGAAAAAGTTTGCTGACCCCTGGTATATATAAACAGTATTCAGAAAAGGTAAATAAACGAACAGTAGTAAGGCTGGAATATGATTCAAATGTTTATTTTGTGTTCTGATTTCCGAAACAATAGCTTCTAAGGAGATACATTCCCAACTCATGTGTCCTGGCTTTATTGCTACCTTGCTGGCTATCAATTGCAAAAAACCAAAAACATATTCTAGGAATCAGGTGCTATATTAAGTCTTTGTAGTCAGGTGCTCCTTTGTATTCAGACTTGGCCTGAGTATGATAATGTAGCACTTGGGAAGGAAGATGCAGCCCAGAAGCCCAGCACTGGAGGCCAACATAGAGAAGATCTGCACGGCCACCATGTACTTCCCCTTGGTGCTCAGATAGGTGTGCACAAAGGACACCCAAACACTGCAGAAGACCAGCATGCTGAAGGTGATCAGCTTGGCTTCATTGAAGGCTGCAGGCAGATTCCTTGCTAGGAAAGCCACCATGAAGCAGATGACAGACAGGAAGCCCATGTAGCCAAGGACAGTGTAGAACATGGCAACAGATCCTTCATTGCACTGCAGGATGATCTCTCCAGCCTGGGAGTGCATGTCAGAGTCTGAGAATGGAGGAGAGGTACCCAGCCAGATGACACAGATGAGAATTTGGATACCGGAACAGGAAATGACAATGGAATTAGCCAGACTCTTTCCCAGCCATCTCCTCACCCGGTTTCCTGGCTTAGTGGCCAGGAAGGCCATCACAACGGTAATAGTTTTGGCCAACAAAGAAGAGACAGCAACTGAGAAGATGATGCCAAAGGCGGTCTGCCTGAGAAGGCAGGTCACTTTCCTTGGCCGGCCTATAAACAGAAAGGAGGACAAAAAGGAAAGGAGGAGGGAGACAAGGAGGATGTAGGAAAGGTCCCTGTTGTTGGCTTTGACTATGGGAGTGTCAAGATATTTAATGAATATTCCTAAAACAAGGCCTGTGATTAAGGACAAAAACAGGACAGTGGAAGCCAAGAGGGTCCCCAGATATTCATCATAGGACAGGAAGGTGATAATTTTGGGGATGCATTGATCTCTGTCCTTGTTAGGGTGTTGATCTTCTGGACATTTGGTGCAGTGGTCTGCATCTGGAAAAAGAAGAGCATCTGCATGAACATATTCATGTACACTAGGGGGGGGGGAAGCACGTCAATTTTGGATCCAGCCATCCCCTACAAATGGAAACAGTGATGGGACTTGCTGTTTCTGCTAATCAACACAGAGTTGGTCCTTTCCATGCAGTTCCCTATTGTAGATACCCCCTTATTCCCCTCCCAAGGAAGAGCTTGGAGTGATCTAGAAGCTCCAAGTTATTAATTGCAGCTACATCTGCTCTCAACCCCAAACCAGGTGTTCTCAGATGGGTGTAATTTACAGAAAAAGGTTCCTTGGAGGAACATGGACTGGAACTCTGGTCTTCCCAGTACAAACCAAACATCCTAGCTACTTTGCCACAATGACTGGTTCAAGGGAGCCTACCAGATGCAGCAACCCTGCCTAATTCTTACAAACTCAAGCCTGTCTCGTTGGTACCTGGAAAGCTTTATTAAGACTATGTAAATCACTGTTGAAACTTTATTAAGATTATGCTTGAATATTCCTCAACCAAGGACATATATTATTGCACTTTTTGCTGCACATTCCTCTGAAGTCTCCTACCTTCCTGAGTGGAGATCATCCCTTCCGCACATGGAGCACATGCATGGCAGCAAATGGGTTTCCCTTCCTGAACCTTCTTGGCATATCCAGGGCGACAGCTTTTGGTACACCTGCCATGAGGATGGGTCTGGCCAGAAAGACAGAAAAGGATCAATGAAGGACTGTTAGCAAGTAACTTCTGGGCCAGTGTACAGTCTCGGTCTATGTGGAGTGCTTCGATGGTGTTTCCTGCTTGGGGGTTAGACTGGATGGCCCTTGTGGTCTCTTTCAACTCTATGATTCTATGATTCTTCATGGAAGAAACTCTAGCTCCAAGAAGCTCTGAGTTTCAGCCCTCTTGAGAGCTGGGCTGGTGTCTTATTCCCTTTTCTTGAGAGGCTTGAGGGCATTGGGCAGCAAAGACAAGCATAACACTAAGGTTCCACTCAGTTTCTATGGCTGCTGCTGCTGCTGCTGCTACTACTACTACTAATTTATTTATCTGCCCCTTTGCAGAATGTCAAGGGCTTTAGATGTGCTTTATATATGTGGTATGTGGTATGTGGTATGTACCTATCCGAAGACTTGCTCCCACGGGCAAAAAAGCCTCCAATACTTTGTGTTTGATGGTCTTTATCTTTGTGGTTAGGCTGTGCCTCGCTCGAGATGTACCAATAGCTGTCTCCCTGGATATGCCCAGGAGGTTCAAGAAGGCAAGCCCTTTTGTTGTTACAGCTGCTCTCCTTGCCCAGAAGGGACCATCTCTGCTCAGGAAGGTAGGTGACTGACTGCTGAGGAAAGGGCCTCTTTCTGGAGAAAGTGTGAAAGTTTCTTAGTAGACCACAAACTTAACATGAGTCAACAGTGTGATGCTGCAGCAGCAGGAAAAAATACATACCAGTAAATAAAACAACTAATGTTATTCTAGGCTAATGATATTCTGGTGTCCAGGTCAAAGGAAGTAATAGCACCTCTCTATTCAGCCTTGGTCAGACGCCACCTGGAGTACTGTTTCCAGTTCTGGGTACCAAAATTTAAGAAGGATATTGGCACGCTGGAACATGTGCAGAGGAGGATAACCAAGTTGTTCAAGGGTCTGGAAACCAAGCCTTATGAGGAACAGGTGAAGGAGTTGGGTATGTTTAGCCCAGAAAAGAGAAAATTAAGAGGAGATATTTTAGTCATGGGGTTGGACTGGGTGACCTTCAGGGTTCCTTCCACCAATTATACAAATCTATGATTCTATGATGGATAAAGTGGGAGGAGACAGGATTAGTTGGGAAAGTTTTCCACTACTAGACCATGTGGTGGTCCATAAGAGATCCTGATTCCAAACCACTTGGATCAAATTAGACCTAATGCTCAGAAGTGGAGGGAAGATACAATACCAAGGGAAGAATGGCAGATGATGTTAATAGAATAAATAGAAATGGCAAGACTGGCAAATAGAATAAGAGATCAGGATAAAAAACTATTTGAGAAAGATTGAAAATGCTTATAGATTATCTGGAGACATACTGTAAACATATTAAAAAGTTAAGAGTAATAGAAAAATACTGAGATATAAAGATGGTGGAAAATACAGGTGAAAATACAGGTGAAAATTAGAATATCGTCGAAAAGTGCATTTATTTCAGTAATGCAGCTTATTCTTTTTTTATTTTTCTTTAATTTTTACAAATGCTTTCTTTTGGAAATTCCACAGTAATAAAACAAATAGTTACAATAATACAAAAATAAACATCGCTATTACATTTCATTAGTTACATTCCATTTATAATTGACCCGCCTAACGACAAATAATTACAATTACAACAAAGAAAGGGTTGACATATCTGGCTTTGCATGTCATGCATCTATCTCATGTATTGGTTTCACCTTTTAAGTTGCATTACTGAAATAAATGCACTTTTCAACGATATTCTAATTTTCCGAGTTACACCTGTAAGATATAGGTAGAAATCAGAATATGGAGTCAAAAAAGAATGTAATAAAATGCACCATGGGAGGAGAGTCAATATTTATTGTGTGGTTTTGTTTTTTTATTTCAAATATTGTAATTGTTTCAAGTGAAAAAGAAAAGAAAAGAAAAGAAAAGAAAGGGCAGGGATCTGATAGGCATAAAAAAAGAAAAAGAAACTTCATGATTAAGAAAATAATTCTGAGGTATAGCCAGCGCTGAAATGAGTCTTCAGTGCCAGCTGAAGACATACTTGCTTCCTCTTGTTTTGTTTTTCCTTGGCAGGCGAATATTTGCTTAAATATTGTTTGCTGGTTTATTAGACTGTAAAGAGTACTATTTTTCCTTCTAATATTTTAAGCATTGTGTTTTTAAAAATCAATTATCTAGCCCACTTTGGGATCGTTGTTAAAATGAAGAGCAGGTAACATACATTTTAAAAATATTTACTAATTCTTTTTAGATGCAGAGCTTTGCACCAAATGTTCTGAAGATCAGCATCCAATTAAAGCCCAAGATCAATGTGTCCCCAAAAATATCACCTTCCTGTCCATTGAAGAATCTTTGGGAATACTCTTGGTTTCCTTGGCCCTATTCTTGTTTTCCATTACAGGCTTTGTGTGAGGCATCTTTGATAAATTTCTTGACACTCCCATAGTCAAAGCCAACAACAGGGACCTCTCCTACATTGCCCTTATCTCCCTCCTGCTTTCCCTTTTGTCCTCCTCCCTCTTCATTGGGAGGCCAAGGGAAAGTGACCTGCCTTCTCCAGATAACGACCTTCAGCATCATCTTCTCAGTTGCCGTCTCTTCTGTGTTGGCAGAAACCATCACTGTGGTGCTGGCCTTCTTGGCCACAAAGCCAGGGAACAGGGTGAGAAGATAGCTGGGGAAAAGTCTGGCCAACTCCATTGTCATTTGCTGCTCCGGTCTTCAAGTGGTCATCTGCACCCATCTGACAACACCTGGTGTTGGGGTGAGAGCAGATGTAGCTGCAATTAACAACTTGGAGCTTCTAGATCACTCTAAGCTCTTCCTTGGGAGGGGAATAAGGGGGTATCTGCACTAGGGACCTACACGGAAAGGACCAACTCTGTGTTGATTAGCAGACACTGCAAGTCCCATCACTATTTCCATTTGTAGGGGGTAGCTGGATTCAAAATGGACCTGCTTTTTTTGCTAGTGTACAGGAATATGTTCATGCAGACACTCTTTTTTTCCAGATGCAGACCACTGCACCAAATGTCCAGAAGATCAACACCCTAACAAGGACAGAGATCAATGCACCCCCAAAATTATCACCTTCCTGTCCTATGATGAATATCTGGGGACCCTCTTGGCTTCCACTGCCCTGTTTTTGTCCTTAATCACAGGCCTTGTTTTAGGAATATTCATTAAATATATTGACACTCCCATTGTCAAAGCCAACAACAGGGACCTTTCCTACATCCTCCTTGTCTCCCTCCTCCTTTCCTTTTTGTCCTCCTTTCTGTTTATAGGCCGGCCAAGGAAAGTGACCTGCCTTCTCAGGCAGACCGCCTTTGGCATCATCTTCTCAGTTGCTGTCTCTTCTTTGTTGGCAAAAACTATTACCGTTGTGATGGCCTTCCTGGCCACTAAGCCAGGAAACCGGGTGAGGAGATGGCTAGGAAAGAGTCTGGCTAATTCCATTGTTATTTCCTGTTCCGGTATCCAAATTCTCATCTGTGTCATCTGGCTGGGTACCTCTCCTCCATACACAGCCTCTGACATGCACTCCCAGGCTGGAGAGATCATCCTGCAATGCAATGAAGGATCTGTTGTCATGTTTTACACTGTCCTCGGCTACATGGGCTTCCTGGCGGCCATCTGCTTTACGGTGGCTTTCCTAGCTAGAAAGCTTCCAGGGTCCTTCAATGAAGCCAAGCTGATCACCTTCAGCATGCTGGTATTCTGCAGTGTTTGGGTGTCTTTTGTGCCCACCTATCTGAGCACCAAGGGGAAGTACATGGTGGCTGTGCAGATCTTCTCTATGTTGGCCTCCAGTGCTGGGCTTCTGGGCTGCATCTTCCTTCTCAAGTGCTACATTATTGTGCTGAGGCCTGATCTGAATACAAAAGAGCATCTCATGATGAAGACAAATGAAGGTGTTTGAAGCTTGTTGTATACTTTTCTGATTTGACTGTGACGAAAACCAGAGCCACAGAAAAGCTGTTTACCTTCCCGCTGCAGCCGTACCTATTTATCTACTTGCACTGGCATGCTTTCAAACTGCTAGTTTGGCAGGAGCTGGTGGTGCTGTGGTCTAAACCACTGAGCCTCTTGGGCTTGCCAATCAGAAGGTTGGCAGTTCGAATCCCCGCGACGGGGTGAGTTCCCGTTGCTCTGTCACAGTTCAGCACAATAATTATGAAACCGGCATACCTGTCTTCAGAAAGTCGCTTTTTTCTCTCTCTCAATTTTATGAAGTGTATTCCGGTACTACATTCACAATTGGGTGATTTACAAAAAAATAGAGTAATATAAAAACATAATTCTGTTAAATGACACCCCCAACTATACCTGCCAAGATGCTGTCAGAGAAATAAGGGACCAGGCCGGAAATTGCAGACCGGAAGTCGCACTGCAGCCATTTTTTTTTTTTTACAAATACTTTTTTATTAAATTTTCCAATTAAAAAAAACAATTCAATTATTTCAATTATATCCAATTATACATATACATATCAATTAAGCCAAATATTATGCCAAATCCTTAAAACAATTTTTTTTCGACTCCCCATGCTCCAAAGTCCTGGGATTTTAAGCAGCTGTTAACATTGCCATCCTAATCCTATTGTCAAAATCTTGCTGTTATCCATCATAGTCCCAATCTTTTCAATAATCCTTCTAGATGTTTTCCTCTCTCTTTTATCTTTCGTCGCAGCTTCTGAGATAAGCATCAAACAAGATTTAACACTGTCCATTTTTCCTGTGTGGGTTTTTTATCCAGTCCAACCTCCCCATAAATCTCTCTTAGTCCAGTATGCCTTTCTTGCCACATCAACAGTCCGACACAAACCAGCGCCATTTTAGGAATCTCGGATTCTATGCACTCTTCTTCCAAACTTCTTATAGATTTTGCACGAGTCCAGCTTTTGGCGTGGAACAGCTGTTTCACATTATGTATAACCTCTTATGATTGACTTACAGCCTTCCTCGTCCTTCAGCTGGTCCCCGCACTCCGAGACTCCCGTTTGGCTGCTACTATCCATCAATTTTCACATACGCCACAACTCAGCGCCATCTTGAGTGCCTCGGGATATACCTTCTTCTTCCAAACTGATTATGAACTTAGCGAGAGAACAGCTTTTTAGCGAGGGGCCGTAATTGATTTATAGCTTTCCTCACCTTTCTGCTGAACCCTGCAGTCCGAGACTCCGATTAAACCACAATTAGCTCTCAGATTCCAAAGACGCCACAGCTCGTAAATCCCACTCGTCAGCGGCATTCAGGCAGTACTGATAAACGTTCCGGGGAGGGAGGGTTTCCAGTTAAAAAAAAACATTTTCTAAAATCATACCAGATGATAATCCTCTATTTAAATAAGATCCAATGCCACACAGTTCATTTCCATTTCTCATTTGTCTAAAATAGTCAGGCAGTCCGTCCAGGAAAGTTATATGTACGTCTTAAAATATGAAAATAGAAAGTTCACTTCCCTTTTCGTTCCGCCCCAGTCATTCTTTTCTCTTGATGAAATACTCTCTCGGCTCTTCTCATTCAGAAGCTGATAAAGTCCTGGCAGTATCTTCCTCCCTTTCCTTTGAAGCATGTCCATGGTTTTAAATCTAATTATTCTTCTTACTCATGGCGTTCGTGCTCGCATGGGGGGCCTTCAGGAGTGCCGGCTCCCATGAGTGCTTAGCCCAGTCCCCCCCACCCCTTCAGGAATCGGGGTGGGTTAAGGGGCACCTGCGGGCCAGCGGCCCCCCCCCGTCACCCCCGGGGGAGTCAGGGGACTGCCTTACTCCCCTGGCAGCCGCCAAAATTCCTCATGGGAGTCGGGAGCGATGGTACGGGTCAGCCATAACTCCCACGAGCACGAGCGGAAGTCAACCCGCACTGCAGCCATTTTGGAACTGGGCAGAGCAGCATCAAAAGTAGCTTCTGAGCATGCGCCACCCAGTTCCAAAATGGCCGCCGCGCCAGAATAAACCAGGGGGGAAACAAAAAAATCCGTTTTTTCAGCTAGGAACAGCTGGAAAAATGGGGATTTCCTGGGGAAAACAGGAGACTTGGCAGCTATGCCCCCAACTCTGAGGTGTGAGATATTCCAGGGTTCCAGCACTTGCCCAGAGTCCAGTTTTCCTGGAATGAAGGACAGAGAAGACTGTGGCTTTTTTAGGATATGTGGTTTTATTTACACATACATAGACCCTGAGCATAGCACTGAGGGACTCACAGCATTAGCACTTCATTAGTCACAGAGAGGGCTTTTTCAGGGGGAACTCACAAGAACTCAGTTCCAGCACCTGTCAGGTGGGTTCTGACACCTCTCATGTGGGTGTCATTGCCATTATAAGACAACAAGATAAGTGTTCATGGTGAGCTCTCTGTCACTTCTTTTTCTAGAAAAATTGTACTGGTCACAGCTATGAATCCAGTACAGAGCAAGCATGGAACTATTTGTATTTGGCTTCCGGTGCAACTCACATATGTTGTTTGCTTCTAACAAAAACTACAATTTGGCATTTCCTTAAGCACCTCAAACTTGCTTGTATTTTTGGTAATACAGAATCCAGTTATTTCATTGGTTGAATTGTAGTTTAGGGGTGCTTTCTTTAAATATCATTTGACTATTAAAAAAATGCAAATACTAGTTTTTATGTAGCCACTAACTCCACAGCTATATGTTAAAAGTCCAAGATTTTCTGCATTTACAGTTTCTCAGTTGCTTCCCCCCCCCCACTTTGTTAGCTGAACATTTTGAGACTGACTTTCACATTTTATATGTTGCCCAGGAGACATCAACTGACAGTAAGAGCTGTTCGACAGTGGAATTTGCTGCCAAGGAGTGTGACGGAGTGTCCTTCTTTGGAGGTCTTTAAGCAGAGGCTTGACAGCCATCTGTCAGGAATGCTTTGATGGTGTTTCCTGCTTGGCAGGGGGTTGGACTGGGATGGCCCTTGTGGTCTCTTCCAACTCTATGATTCTATGATTCTACTGCTCTGTCCATTGCTCTCCTTCCTAGCAACTGTGTGAGTGTGGGGAGCGGGGAAGGTCCGCTTATTTTTTTCTGTGGCGGGGCAGCTTCTTTCACTATGCTTGTGGTGCTTCGCTTCAGGTCTGGGAGGGGAACCCAGTATGGTATCTGGAAGAGCCATTGCATGTCAGTGAGAAGCTGGATGAAGTAGGTGAACCAAGAATCTGGCTCGGCGTAAGGAAGCTTCCGACTTTCCTACCACCATAATGCTTCACCATTTACCTGCATCCCATCATGCCAACATTTCCCTTTGCCCACCTGATAGCCCCTGAACCGATTGGGTGGGGATCAGTTTTGTTACTGTCGTTGTTGCATCATGTTGCAACCACATCAAAGTTTGTTTGTTTGTTTTTTAAATCAAGTAGTGTATAAATAAATATATAAATTAAAAAAATGTTTGGCCGCAGCAACTTGTTTGTCGTCGGTTGTTGTTGTTTTTAGTGCTATTTATTGATGGCAAATTTTGTTTTTGTTTTTCTTTTATACTGTGTTCATTGTGGCAGTGATACTACTAGATACATTCATTGTATTATTATTTTCCCTCCCCCACGGAATATGGTATACTTTATTTTTATTTTTATATATATATATATATATATATATATATATATATATATATATATATATATATAAATAAAACAATGAACTCACAAAAATCTGTGAAGACTTGATTTCTAGGATGGCGCAAAAATGAGCTAGACTGTTGCACCACGCAATTCCTGTTTTATTTCTAATTTCACAAGCCTGCTTTGAATAGTTTAATTACAAAAAGTAACTACTAACTTAAAGGTAAAGGTAAAGGGGCCCCTGACCATCAGGTCCAGTCGTGTCTGACTCTGGGGTTGTGGCGCTCATCTCGCTCTATAGGTCGAGGGAGCCGGCGTTTGTCCGCAGAAAGCTTCCGGGTCATGTGGCCAGCATGACAAAGCTGCTTCTGGCAAACCAGAGCAGCGCACGGAAACGCCGTTTACCTTCCTGCCGGAGCGGTCCCTATTTATCTACTTGCACTTTGATGTGCTTTCGAACTGCTAGGTGGGCAGGAGCTGGGACTGAGCAACGGGAGCTCACCCCGTTGCAGGGATTCGAACCGCCGACCTTCTGATCAGCAAGCCCTAGACTCTGTGGTTTATCCCACAGCGCCACCTGGGTCCCTTAACTACTAACTTACTTGTCAATTAATGTTGGTTTTTATTAAATACAAAAAACAACTGAATGTCTGCCCATGCCTGTATTTTTGTTAGAGAACTTCTGAAGGCAGCCCTGTTTAGGGAAGCTTTTAATCTTTAAGAAATTAGTGTATTTTAATATTTCTTTTGGAAGCCGCCCAGAGTGGCTGGGGAAACCACAATAATGTATTGTTTTTATTAAAGATTTTCTTGGGTTACAAAAGACCATACATTGTCTTTATTTTCATATCATCATAAAGTCCTTTCTATAGATCGCTTATATTTGATGTAAGGTTTTAATGTTGTATATTGTATAAGGTTGGGGGAGAAGAGAGGTAGGGGGAGAAAGAAAGAGAGAGAAAGAAGGAAGGAAGGAGAGAAGGGGAGAGTAAACCTTCATTTTTCTACATAGTGTATGTGTGAGGTTTTGTTTCAGCATCACATGGGTAGATTTTTTTTCTATTTATTTACTAGTTTTCATTGACAGTGAGGGAGATGGGTGTTATTTTCAAGCAATTTTTATCTTGTGATTAGGAAGGGACAATGCAATGTTAACACTTATACATTCTAATATTTAGAAAGGGAACATAAAATTCATCTGAGTTCTCTTCCTGCTGTGAGCTCTGCTCTTTCCTGAGGTTCCTGTGGGAGCAGACAGGGCCGGCTCATCATAGACCCCCGGTGGCGCAGGGCACCATGGCGCCGGCCTGCCAGGAGGGCGCAGCTCGCGGCGCCCACCCACTGGCCCGCCAGTCCGCTGCGCAGCTGCGCGCGGCGCCCACCTGCCCACCGCGCTGGGAAACAAGGCGGGAGGGCGCCGTAGAGATCGCGCTGTGTCTGCCCGCCCGCCCGCCACGCAGCAGCGCTGCGCCCACCCGCCCACCGCGCTGGGAAACGGGGCGGAAGGGCGCCGGAGAGATCCGGCGCGCCATGGCGACATGGGCGCCAGAGAGATCCGCCGCACCATGGCGACAGGGGCGCTTAAGATGGCGCTGGGTGCAGAGGAGCCCCCCATGAGAAACAGTGAGACATTTGCCTTGGGTGGGGACATCTGGGAGGGGCAGAAGATCTGGGTCCAAGGATCATGGTGCTCCCTGCCTCGTGTTCTTGCCACCCTCCTCCTCCTTGCTAAGTATAATTGATTTAATTCACACTGAAATGAAAATGTAGCTTTAAAATGGGAAATGGCTGAATGTGTATTAATAAAGCGTTGCTAATGTTGGGGCTTTTCCAAAGCTATTTTCTAAAGCACTCTGAGCTCCTTAATTTGTTAACGAATCACTGTTGGTTTTTTTCTGCTCTGTCCTGGGAGTCAACCTTTGATCATGTGATGAAGGAATTCAGTTGCAAACCTCCATTTCCAAAGGGAGTTGCCTTTAGTCATTCTCTCCCAAGCTCCATGGAGTGAGGATGCAAATGAAGGGAGAGTAAACAGGCTAAGGCCAACGGCAGCTGGAAAGCAGGCTGTGGGGGGAGAGACAGACTCTGCTTCTAGGTCTGCATGGATTATCCCATATTTTCCTAAGATGCTGATCCTGTGCTGGACCGCACAAGCTAGGACCCTCATACTTTCGGGACCATCTCTCCCAGTATGCCCCGCAGAGGACCTTAAGGTCCATAAACAGTGACACCTTAGACGTCCTGGGCCCGAAGGAAATCAGATTAGCCTCAACTAGAACCAGGGCCTTCTCAGTATTGGCTCCGACCTGGTGGAATGCTCTGTCATCTGAGACCAGGGCCCTGCAGAACCTGATATCATTCCGCAGGGCCTGTAAGACAGATCTGTTCCACCTGGCTTTTGGCCTGGAGCCAACCTGATCCCCTCCCCTATCTTTCCCTTTCGTTTTCCGTCCGTATGAGGCTGCGTTTTAATTTTAATTTCATCTTAATTATAATGTATTTAATTTTGTTCTTAAGTTGTATTTTAATCAGTTGTTTATATCTAGGGTTAGCCGCCCTGAGCCCGGCCTAGGCTGGGGAGGGCAGGGTATAAATAATTTTTATTATTATTATTATTGTATGGATATTTGGGTTGTATCTTTGATTATTTTGCTCTGTTTTTGAAGAGTTCTACCACTAAAACTTTTAATAATATTTTTTATGGGCCTGCACAATGATTTCTTCCAGAAGGGGTCAGTTCTTGTGCTTCCAGTCGCTTCAAACTGTGCAATATTAATATCTGCAACACTCCTTTTGATGCAGCAGCTAAAAAAGCCAATGCAATTCCGGGGTGCATCAATAGGAGTATAGCGTCTAGATCAAGGGAAGTAATAGTACCACTGTATTCTGCTCTGGTCAGACCTCACCTGGAGTACTGTGTCCAGTTCTGGGCACCACAGTTCAAGAAGGATACTGACAAGCTGGAACGTGTCCAGAGGAGGGCAACCAAAATGGTCAAAGGCCTGGAAAGAATGCCTTATGAGGAACGGCTTAGGGAGCTGGGTATGTTTAGCCTGGAGAAGAGAAGATTAAGGGGTGATATGATAGCCATGTTCAAATATATAAAAGGATGTCATATAGAGGAGGGTGAAAGGTTGTTTTCTGCTGCTCCAGAGAAGCAGACACGGAGCAATGGATTCAAGCTACAAGAAAGAAGATTCCACCTAAACATTAGGAAGAACTTCCTGACAGTAAGAGCTGTTCGACAGTGGAATTTGCTGCCAAGAAGTGTGGTGGAGTCTCCTTCTTTGGAGGTCTTTAAGCAGAGGCTTGACAGCCATCTGTCAGGAATGCTTTGATGGTGTTTCCTGCTTGGCAGGGGGTTGGACTGGATGGCCCTTGTGGTCTCTTCCAACTCTATGATTCTATGATTCCTGAGCTGCCATGTCCCCTGCAGCTCTCATCGCATCCCTCACTTTGCGACCTGCTCATTTCCAGTCTCCTTTTTTCTCGCCTGCCACCTTCAGCACACCAGGACTTCTGTGGGCTGCCTCCAGGTGGCATCGGAACACCCAGGGCAGCAATATTCAAGCTGACCCTCTTGATACGCACAGCAGAAAATAAAGAGGTACCAATGGAATATGTTTCTTTTCATTTTGAAAAAACAATGCATAAGTAATTTATTTGTAATACTATCTAAAAAACTTTTTTTCCAACAACAACAATCTTTATTACGGTCCATGTACCCATCAATTCATTTCAAAGCGATACCCAATAAGGACATCCTGCTTTCAGGTTTCAGAAGCATTTTGTTCAGAGTTGGGATCATTGATTCTTGCAACCACCGATCTTTTTTTCTCTTAATGAGCAGCATTCATTATTATTGGATTTTGATAACGATTTCTTATCAGGCAAAACATATAAACAGTATATATCAGGGGTCCCCAAACTAAGGCCCGGGGGCCGGATGTGGCCCAATCGCCTTCTCAATGCGGCCCCCGGACGATCCGGGAATCAGCATGTTTTTACATGAGTAGAATGTGTCCTTTTATTTAAAATGCATCTCTGGGTTATTTGTGGGGCATAGGAATTCGTTCATATTTTATTTCAAAATATAGTCCGGCCCCCCACAAGGTCTGAGGGACAGTGGACCGACCCCCTGCTGAAAAAGTTTGCTGACCCCTGGTATATATAAACAGTATTCAGAAAAGGTAAATAAACGAACAGTAGTAAGGCTGGAATATGATTCAAATGTTTATTTTGTGTTCTGATTTCCGAAACAATAGCTTCTAAGGAGATACATTCCCAACTCATGTGTCCTGGCTTTATTGCTACCTTGCTGGCTATCAATTGCAAAAAACCAAAAACATATTCTAGGAATCAGGTGCTATATTAAGTCTTTGTAGTCAGGTGCTCCTTTGTATTCAGACTTGGCCTGAGTACAATAATGTAGCACTTGGGAAGGAAGATGCAGCCCAGAAGCCCAGCACTGGAGGCCAACATAGAGAAGATCTGCACAGCCACCATGTACTTCCCCTTGGTGCTCAGATAGGTGGGCACAAAGGACACCCAAACACTGCAGAAGACCAGCATGCTGAAGGTGATCAGCTTGGCTTCATTGAAGGCTGCAGGCAGATTCCTTGCTAGGAAAGCCACCATGAAGCAGATGACAGACAGGAAGCCCATGTAGCCAAGGACAGTGTAGAACATGGCAACAGATCCTTCATTGCACTGCAGGATGATCTCTCCAGCCTGGGAGTGCATGTCAGAGTCTGAGAATGGAGGAGAGGTACCCAGCCAGATGACACAGATGAGAATTTGGATACCGGAACAGGAAATGACAATGGAATTAGCCAGACTCTTTCCCAGCCATCTCCTCACCCGGTTTCCTGGCTTAGTGGCCAGGAAGGCCATCACAACGGTAATAGTTTTGGCCAACAAAGAAGAGACAGCAACTGAGAAGATGATGCCAAAGGCGGTCTGCCTGAGAAGGCAGGTCACTTTCCTTGGCCGGCCTATAAACAGAAAGGAGGACAAAAAGGAAAGGAGGAGGGAGACAAGGAGGATGTAGGAAAGGTCCCTGTTGTTGGCTTTGACTATGGGAGTGTCAAGATATTTAATGAATATTCCTAAAACAAGGCCTGTGATTAAGGACAAAAACAGGACAGTGGAAGCCAAGAGGGTCCCCAGATATTCATCATAGGACAGGAAGGTGATAATTTTGGGGATGCATTGATCTCTGTCCTTGTTAGGGTGTTGATCTTCTGGACATTTGGTGCAGTGGTCTGCATCTGGAAAAAGAAGAGCATCTGCATGAACATATTCATGTACACTAGGGGGGGGGGAGCAGGTCAATTTTGGATCCAGCCATCCCCTACAAATGGAAACAGTGATGGGACTTGCTGTTTCTGCTAATCAACACAGAGTTGGTCCTTTCCATGCAGTTCCCTATTGTAGATACCCCCTTATTCCCCTCCCAAGGAAGAGCTTGGAGTGATCTAGAAGCTCCAAGTTGTTAATTGCAGCTACATCTGATCTCAACCCAAAACCAGGTGTTCTCAGATGGGTGTAATTTACAGAAAAAGGTTCCTTGGAGGAACATGGACTGGAACTCTGGTCTTCCCAGTACAAACCAAACATCCTAGCTACTTTGCCACAATGACTGGTTCAAGGGAGCCTACCAGATGCAGCAACCCTGCCTAATTCTTACAAACTCAAGCCTGTCTCGTTGGTACCTGGAAAGCTTTATTAAGACTATGTAAATCACTGTTGAAACTTTATTAAGATTATGCTTGAATATTCCTCAACCAAGGACATATATTATTGCACTTTTTGCTGCACATTCCTCTGAAGTCTCCTACCTTCCTGAGTGGAGATCATCCCTTCCGCACATGGAGCACATGCATGGCAGCAAATGGGTTTCCCTTCCTGAACCTTCTTGGCATATCCAGGGCGACAGCTTTTGGTACACCTGCCATGAGGATGGGTCTGGCCAGAAAGACAGAAAAGGATCAATGAAGGACTGTTAGCAAGTAACTTCTGGGCCAGTGTACAGTCTCGGTCTATGTGGAATAGACAAGGCTTTGTTGTGGGTGCTTTTTTTTTTTAATCCATTGGGCAAAACAGAGGGTCATAGTCATTGGAACACAGTTGGCGCAGAAAGAGATAATCAATAAGAAAGAATTACGTGGAGACTGCATTGCCCTTGGATTTAGGAATCAGCTGTCTGTCATTATTACAAAGGTCTAGTAAACACAGTACAAATCTGCAATAATGGAAACCATTTACAAATATCAAAATTCAGAGAAACAAACAAGCTGAAACAGAAAGGTATTTGGAGCAGCTGTGTTGTGCTCAATTCTGAAGTCTGGCATGCTTTGTGACCACTGCAAATGCCATGCCTCAGCCATAAGCCAACCTGCTCCTCCATTTTCATGTTAATTATTTTGACTTTCCTCCCTTCATCGCCTCCCCCATATACTTGGATAGGCATAAGTTATGTTGTTGTGTTCCCCAACAGAATTTCAGAGGTTAACATATCTCTAAAATAATAATAATAAGAAGAATAAGAAGAATAAGAATAAGAATAAGAATAAGAATAATATTTATACCCCGCCCATCTGGCTGAGTTTTCCCCGCCACTCTGGGTGGCTTCCAACAGAAAAATAAAATGCAATAATCTTTTAACATTAAAAGCCTCCCTAAACAGGGCTGCCTTCAGATGTCTTCTAAAAATCAGGTAGCTGTTTTTCTCTTTGACATCTGATGGGAGGGCGTTCCACAGGGCGGGTGTCACTAGCGAGAAGGCCCTCTGCCTGTTTCCCTGCAACTTGGCTTCTCGCAACGAGGGAACCGCCAGAAGGCCCTCGGAGCTGGACCTCAGTGTTCGGGCAGAACGATGGGGGTGGAGACGCTCCTTCAGGTATACTGGACCGAGGCCATTTAGGGCTTTAAAGGTCAGCACCAACACTTTGAATTGTGCTCAGAAACGTACTGGGAGCCAATGTAGTTCTTTCAAGACGGTGTTATATGGTCTCGGCGGCCACCCCCAGTCACCAGTCTAGCTGCCGCATTTTGTATTAGTTGTAGTTTCCGGGTCACCTTCAAAGGTAGCCCCACGTAAAAGGGAATACAATACAATGAATAGGTTTTCCAAACCTGGTTGAACAGCTTGGACCACACAAGAGCCTCTTGTTCAATGGTGAATTTTGTGCCTGAGGATCCCTGCCTGCTTATGCTCCCAAATTTCACGGCACGAAAGGATTCGTTGGGAAATGGCACCCAGTTCACAACATCAGATTCGACTGTCAACTGCCCATTCTCATCCAAATAAACTCCTTCCATGGAAGTATTGTAAAATTGGGAGCTTCCCAGGAAAGGGTGAAACTAGAACAGGAAAGAAAGCATGGACATTTAGAAAAGAAGAAAATTATCTAGATAACATAGCCTAATTGCTGAAGATCTTTGTACAGACTGGCACTGTATGTGTGTTTGGGCAATGGAACTTTAGCCCATTGTTTCTGCATCCGCCTTTTGGGACAGACTAAAACCATGTTATCCATAAGCTTTATTCCGCACCCATGTAAAAATTCTGCAAGCATAAGCTTCCTTGGCTAACAATAGCAGGAAGCCTTGCTGAGGCATCGGGTGGTAAAGTGGAGGCATATGCCTGTTCTGCCTGTGAGGGAATACCTGCCAGGACTGTATCCTTTGATATTTCAGCCTCTTTTTACCCTTCGCCACCATCTGATTGGATTTGGAGGAAAGCGCAGCCCTTAAGGCCCGGGCCAGAGCAAGGACAAGGTTGTAAATACTGTAGTTATCCAGAGACAGGGTTTTCTCAATCACTTTGTCAGGCAGGGACTCCAGAGAGTTATCTTCCCTACACCTTTCCCTTCCTTTCACAGATAACACGTGCTTTGAATATGAACAATTATATGATTTCTCTGCAAACCGAAACATAGAATAGAGAAATGTTTGATAGTCGTCATAGTTTGGCCTTCTTTTAATACGAGTTAAGAAAGAAAAAAACCCATGAATATTCAAGGAAGAAAGAATATCAAAAGACAAATTCAAGGTGAGGTCCCACAAAGTTGTTGTGATCCAGACTTTCCCCACAATGGGTCTTAGATGCCTTTCAACAAAAATTTGTAAAAGACCTATTGAACTATAGAAGAAGCGCATCTCTCCATAGTAGACTAATACATTGACTTTGTTCCATGTGAAAGATATTTTAGAAATGGAAGGATATTCCGTATGCTGTATTGGGATGCTATGTGAGAAGGCAGCACAAATTGTGTTCCTGGTTAGCAGAGGCATCAAGGTCCTCATGAATCTATCCCCGTTCTCGGTGTCTGGAGCAACGAGACCAATCCAAGTCCAGTTGAAGTGCAGGAGGAGTTGGACTATTCCCAGATACTGATGCTCTTCTTTCGGGACCATTCGGTAGACAAACGGGAACTGAGTTTTGTCCATAAGAGCATCAGAAACAAAACCATAGCTGACCTAGTAAAGAACAGAAGAGATTAGTGTTGTCACCTTCAACAAAATCCCAAATCTAGAACTTTGCACTTGCCTGAATGACAACTCTTCTCTGACCTGGGAAACAGAGAAAAAACAAAGTTTCATGGGGGCTAAGGAGCTTTACTCCAGGGAACTTAACAACATATTTAGGTGTTTGCTTTCAAAAAACGGTGACAGAGTCTTTGGAATGTGTGGTGTTTGCTTTATGTTATGCCCTGATTGCATTTTGTTACTGCTTTTTTGCAGCAGTTTTATTACAGTTTTATCTAAGCAAAATACCGTATAAAAAAAATCTTCCAGCAGCACCTTAGAGACCAACTAAGTTGTCATTGGTATGAGCTTTCGTGTGCATGCACACTTCTTCAGATACACTGTGTGAAGAAGTATGCATGCACACAAAAGCTCATACCAATGACAACTTAGTTGGTCTCTAAGATGCTGTTGGAAGGATTTTTTTATTTTGTTTCGACTATGTCAGACCAACACAGCTACCTACCTGTAACTAGTTTTATCTAAGGTTTGCTTAGCCTGAGCTCATAGAGTTTGTTTCAGTGGATGACATTCCATTGCCTTGTCATGCATTTTTTTTGTTTTCTGCCTCTTGTTTCTTTAATGTTTCCTTTTGTATATTTGTTCATTTGCATCTCACATGGCACTAGCTTTCATTACCTATTCCATTCTTCTGCCTTAACTTTGAGAATTTCCTCAAATATCCATAAAACAAACCATTTACACCTGTGCGATCTTGCAGATTTACTGGTAGCTAAGGGCTTATTGACATATCCCTTATCTTGTTGCTTTTCCAATTCAGAGTGGGTTTTCTGTGGGAAAGGAGTAGGGTGAGGGAGAAATGGCTTGGACCCATGCCTTCAAAGCAGAGGGCAAATGGAAAGCCACTCAGACCCAGGCTTTCTAGCCATGGGATGGGAGAAAGTGTGGACAAACCGAGAATCTCCTTAGTCATCTTCGTTAAGAGGGGGTTTGAGGGCAATCTCTCCTTCTGCCTTAGAAGCAGGAATTACATTTTCACATCTCTCCAAAGAAATTGCAATAACATTCTGGGATTTTTCCTTCCCTCCTGACATTCATACCTGTGGGGTTTTGTAGATGCTTGACATGGTGGAAATATCTTTGGATTTCTCAGAGTCAGCCCCTTCAATAACAGCCAATACTTTATTCCATGGTCCACAGGAATAGTTGGGGATGTTTGCCTGCCCAGGGCAGAGCAGGTCCACCATGGCACCATAAGTCTTTCTGGGGTCGTAAAAGTTGTCATAGATGTCATAGCCCAGGGTGAGGTTGGGGGAAAGCCTGTGGTTCTGATTGACTTCACGAACAGCAAACAAGAAGGAAATGGTATGCCAGTAGACCAGGTCTCCTATCCTGGAAAAAAGTGTGTGTCACCTTGACATTCTTTACACACAGAGACCAGATTGTGTCATTATTACGTGTGATGGGGAGCAAAAATCATGAAATAGGTCTGCAGCATCTGTACACCTGAGATCCATCAACTCCTTCCTCTCAAAATCTTAGGAGAATGGGCTATTCTAATGCAAATGTCTCACTAGTGTGGGTGAAAACACACAATTTGCAGTACAATAGATGACTTTCCCATGGACTGCAAGAAGATCAAACCTATCCATTCTGAAGGAAATCAGCCCTGAGTGCTCACTGGAAGGACAGATCCTGAAGCTGAGGCTCCAATACTTTGGCCACCTCATGAGAAGAGAAGACTCCCTGGAAAAGACACTGATGTTCAATTTTACTACCTTCAAACTAATCAAACAAAACTCAAATTTTGCATGGAGCCCGATGCCCTAATGCCAATAAGCTTACAAATGTGTAACTGAATGGAGCATGTCTTCCCCCTTTATTTAACATCAATATGCAAAAACATCATGTACTAGGGTGTTTCCAAGACTTAAAAGCCAAGCTTAGAAAAAGCTCACCCCTACGCCAAAGGATAAATGGACATAAATCTGACATCAGGAACCACAAGACAGAGAAACCAGTAGGAGAACACTTCAATCTCCCAGGACATTCTATACAAAATCTCAAAGCAGCTGTTTTATTACAGAAAAAATTCAGAAACAGACTGGAAAGAGAAGTTGCTGAATTGCAACTCATTAGCAAGCTTAAAACCATGGAGCCACCTGGAATGAACAAAGACATAGGTTTCTTATCTCATTATACATGATCAAGCTTTCCTTAGCACCTCAGCCCTTGCTGAGGAGAAGGGGACGACAGAGGACAAGATGGTTGGACCAACATGAGTCTGACCAAACTGTGGGAGGCAGTGGAAGACAGGAGTGCCTGGCGTGCTCTGGTCCATGGGGTCATGAAGAGTCGGACACAACTAAACGACTAAACGACAACAACAAGATGACTTCCTGACATTCAGAATGAACCTGACCCATTTCCCTCCAAAGGGAGGAAAATAGAAGACATGATTTACCAAGCAAAAGTATCAGAAATTAGGAGACGTGCCCGGCAGACAAAAACATTTGGTCTCCATGAGGTCAGATTCACTTTGCATAAAGCTTTTTCAACAGTATGCACATAAGGACTTACCCATAAACTCTGGTAAAGGGAGGCTCATTGAAGACGTTTGGTTTGAACACAACAGGTGCTGCGGATATGACCCCACTAATGTGGTAGTCTCCTGGCCTGTACCAATTCAAGGGTGCATTGGGATCCCTTATCAAAGTCAGTGGGCATTTGGGGTTCAGCATCTCTGGTGTTGCTTCAGGTTGTAGCAAAAGCAACAGCATAAGGTGACTTATTAGGTGCCTGCCTTTTACTCCAACGTCCTTCTTGAGTCCTATCAGCAACAGAGCTAGCAAATCACCAGCAGCTAAAATCTGCTTGGAAGACCCAGGCTGCGGTGACTTTATCACAGAGAACATGCCTGGCGTACATGGCCTGAGAGCCAAAGAGGATTAAATTCAGCCCCACATGGGCAGCATAACCCCACCCCACCCTCAGTGGCACAGTGGAGAAGTATTTATGTACCAGTCTCTTCTGGCTGAGTTTGATGAAGTTACATCATGCTGTTGTTCAATGTTGAATGCAACTATGATTTCATTCCTCTTGAGCCTTGGGAAGACGATGACAAAGAAACCACCATTATTTTTAATAATTGCATTTGCCTTTGCACCATGTTGAATTCCCTTTATGACACCAGGTGCAGAGCTGAAGAAATACATGTTTCATAGAACCATAGAACCATTGAATCACAGAGTTGGAAGGAACCCTGTGGGACCCTGCAGGAATCACAGCGAAAGCATCCACGACAGGTGGCCACCAAACCTCCACTTAAAAGGAAGTAGAGTCCACCACCTGCTGAGGGAGTAATTTACATTGTTGAACAGCTGTCAGAAAGTTCTTCCTAAAGTTTAGTCTGAATCTCTTTTCTTGTAACTTCAATCCATTGTTTCAGGTCCTACTCCCCAGAGCCGAAGAAAACAAGCTTGCTTCATATTTTTTGAGACAGCTCTTAAGATATCTGAAGAACTTGTTACTGCATTGTGACATGGGTCAGAGAGGGGCACAGGAAGTTGGCATGACCTTCCCTAGCACTTCTGAAAGACTGGGCCATGGTCCAGCAGTGGGCCTCAGTGCCACAGCCCATCCAGTGCCTCCTAATTCACCCGTCCTGCCCCTGGACCACACATAGCTCTTTGGTTGGACCAAAGGCATTACTGACAGTTAACAGCAACATAAGAAGAAGAAGAAGAGTTCGGATTTGATATCCCACTTTATCACTACCCGAAGGAGTCTCAAAGCGGCTAACAATCTCCTTTCCCCTCCTCCCCCACAACAGACACCCTGTGAGGTGGGTGGGGCTGAGAGACTTCAGAGAAGTGTGACTAGCCCAAGGTCACCCAGCAGCTGCATGTGGAGGAGCGGAGGTGCGAACCCGGTCCCCCAGATTACGAGTCTACCGCTCTTAACCACTACACCACACTGGCTCTCAGTGGACATAAAAGTGTCCAGGAGATAAACAGGCTGAAGGAGGGCAGGGGCTTAAAGAAGGAACGGAGATCTCTCTGCTCTGAGGGAAAAGGGGGAAAGGATGTGTTGTGGGAAAGTAGGATGAGTGATAAAGGGTTAATACCTAAAATTACAACAACTCAGGGAAAGAGAGTAAAGGAATAAGAGAGGGGGAAAGGAAGAAAAAAGTGAATATAAAATGAGCAGGAAAGAAAGATGAGTTTTTGGAGGAATATGATACAAGCCGTGACAAGAAGAAGGAAGACGAAACAAGAGTAGACAAGTTAAATGTGAGGCATGCCAGGTGATATGAAATAAAAAGCCTTTTTCCACTTAGTGCTTTGGAATGCAGAGATTCTGCTTATCAGGGGGAAGCTGAATCAAAATACTAGTCCCAGAGTCATTAATTGCTGCTTGATTATGCCAAAATCAGCCTTCATCTGCCACAGTTTTCTCCCTGGCTCCTCCTGTGGACTGCCATTTTGTGACTGGTGGGCCTCATTAAGTTCCAGCCCTGTGATTTGGCCCCTACATGAAAGTCAGGAAGGATGACTGTTTCTGGAGCTAAACTGTGGAATGTCCCCCACCCACCCACCCCCGGAAATGTGCTTGGTGCCATCATTCTTCATTTTAGGTGGCCAGCTAAGACACTTCCATCTATACATGCCTTTGGTGGTTAAGCTGGTGGTGTGACAAATTGGAGACTGTTCTGTTATACAGTATTTTTCTTTCACAACTGACCTATCAAAGGGTTAACCCAGACTCCTGGTTAACTGACAGCAACATTCCATGGGAGGCGTGGTCTGCCTGGGGTTTAAATAGAAAGGGCAACAGTTATGTCAGTTGGAGAGGGATTTGGTGTGGGAGTTGGGAGGTTAGATCAGAGTAGGTGTGGTATTTGTTAGGTTATCTGATATGTGCTTATTAGGAACAATATCAATGAAACTAAGTTTGTACTAATAAAACCCGAAAGCAACCATCAAGAAATAATACAATAAATGTGCATAGTTGAAGTGTTATACAAACCATCGTCTGTGATTTTTTTTCCAGCAAAGGTATCCTGATACTCATTTGGTGGGAATACTCTTATTAAAAGACAAAACAGCCTTCAGGACTTAGAAGGGTTAGTTTGTGTCTGAGAGTGCACCAGGAGGAGGGGACAGGAAGGAGACAGGTTCTGGGATGTGACAAAGTTACCTCAGGGAGGAGGAAAGCTTTTCAGTAGGGGAGTTTCTAGTGGAGTGAACTCCTTATCTGTGTACACAAGGAACTCTCTCACTTATAGCCCTGGGTTCATTAAGGTACCTGGCCACGTACGTGCTGGAAATACTACTCTCAAATTATTCTAAAACCCCAAGAGTTATAGGGGTGTTTTGTAAGGCTAAAGGGAAGCGTGGGAGGTTTTTATTTTACCTCATAAACCCCTGTTAGTACTTCTTTTAATTTGAGAGGTTTGAAGAAGTAAAGGTGAAAGGCAGAGGCCTATCGTCGCAGAAGTAAAGTCCACCCACCACCCCCTGAGAGTCATTTACATTGTCGAACAGCTGTCAGAAAGTTCTTCCTAAAGTTTAGTCTGAATCTCTTTTCTTGTAACTTGAATCCATTGTTTCAGGTCCTACCCTCCAGAGCAGAAGAAAACAAGCTTGCTTCATATTCTATGTGACAGCCCTTTAGATATCTGAAGAACTTGCTACTGCATTGTGGTTCTACATTGTGACATGGGTCAGAGAGGGGCACAGGAGGTTGGCATGACCTTCCCTAGCACTTCTGAAAGACTGGGCCATGGACCAGGGACATAAAGGTGTCCAGGAGACAGAGAGGCTTAAGGAGGGCAAGGGTTTAAAGAAGGAAGGGAGATCTCTCTGCTCTGAGGGGAAAGGGCAAGAGGATGTGTTGTGGGAGATTAGGATGAGTGATAAAGGGTTAATATCTAAAATTGCAACAACTTGGGGAAAGAGAGTAAAAGAATAAGAGAGTGGGGAAAGGAAGAAAAAGTGTATATAAAATGAGCAGGGAAGAAAGATGACAGTTTTTGGAGGAATATGATACAAGCTGTGACAAGAAGAAGGAAGACGAAACAAGAGTAGACAGGTTAAATGTGAGGGATGCCGGGTGATATGAAATTATGCCAAACTCTGCCTTCATCTGCCACAGTTTTCTCCCTGGCTCCTCCTGTAGACTGCCATTTTGTGACTGGTGGGCCTCATTAAGTTCCAGCCCTGTGATTTGGCACCTACATGGAAGTTAGGAAGGATGACTGTTTCTGGAGCTAAACTGTGGAATGCTCCCCCAACACACACCCCCCAAATGTGCTTGGTGCCATCATTCTTCATTTTAGGTGGCCGGCTAAGACACTTCCATCTATAAATGCCTTTGGTGGTTAAGCTGGCCTGATCTTTTAGTGGGATTGGGTAGGATTTCTTATTATTATTACAGTGGTACCTCGGGATACAGATGCTTCAGGTTACAGACGCTTCAGGTTATAGACTCTGCTAACCCAGAAATAGTACCTCAGGTTAAGAACTTCGCTTCACGATGAGAACAGAAATCATGCTCCAGCAGCGGGAGGCCGCACTAGCTAAAGTGGTGTCTCAGGTTAAGAACAGTTTCAGGTTAAGAACGGACCTCCAGAACGAATTAAGTTCTTAACCCGAGGTACCACTGTTGGTTGAGCATTTTAGGATTTTTTTTTTTTGTCACTGGCTTCACCCCTACAGTGCCATTTTGTGACTGGCGAGCCTCAGTCATTTCCCACCCTTTCTAGAGTTCTCAACCTGAGCTCTGCTATACCTTCATGTGAGTCAAAAATCAAGATTTTTCTAGCTAGCCTTGAAGTTGTTGTTTTTTATTAAAAAAAACAGTTTTCCACTGAGAGAGAAGTGGGGTGTGAATGTTTCATAGCAAAGTGGAGAGAAAACAAGTAGTCTTTCCTGGCACTTGGGGTCCCCCACCATTTTTGGGCTTGGTTGGGTGCACATGTGGAAAAGGAAGACACTGTTGTGGGCACCACAAAATAGCTATTTCATGGAGGAAAAACTGGCAATGTTCGCCCACAAAGGCAAAATAAGTACAACAAAATAAAAAACAAGACCAAAAAGGAGACACAACCTCGTGCAAGAACAAATAACTCCTCCAACCAAATGATGCAGAACCTTGCAGGACCCCAAACCACAACTGCAAAAGCTCAACTTCTCCTCTTGGTTGGACTACTGCAATGAGTTAAATATTGGGGTGCCTTTGAGGATGGAAACTGCAGGTTAAGTCCAGTCAAATTTGACCTGGGGTGTGTTGCTCATGTCGGCTTTCAGACTGAGGGAGCCGAGCCAGCGTTTATTCACAGACAGTTTTCTGGGTCATGTGGCCAGCATGACTAAACCGCTTCTGATGCAACAGGACACCACGACAAGGGCCAGAGTGCACAGAAATGCTGGACCCTATTGGCCTTTGGCCTTGAAGCAGAGCACATCTGGTGAGTTCTTGAAAAGATACCTTTTTTTGTTTGGGCCTTGGTTCTGACTTTACGTTACCTGTTGCAAAGGCAATCTTTATGGAGAAATCCCTGGAGATTTGGCGAGAAGACTATAATTACACAATTAGGCACATAATTAAACATCACCTCCTGCAACCTCCTGGATTGATCAAGGAACAGGTGGAGAACTTGAGGAAAAACATGTTTGTGAGAAATCCCCACTGCGTCCCATAGCCCGACACTTGACAAAACTCACGAAATAAACACCTTTTTAGAGAATCCGTAGATATTTATTAATGAATATATTTGAACTATCACATATCTGCACAGCATGGATGACCAGATGGGGGCTGTCCATCCTCCTCTTCTTTGTTTGTAGGTGACCCCACCTTCTCTGCCCTACCAGTGAACCTAAGATCACCAACTTTGATATTAGGGAGGGGCAGACTAGGATTAACAGTCACAAAATATGGATTTGTTACACCTGTACACTTGAACATTTAGGAAAGGTCTGCAGTACAGCATTTTCTTTTTGCATGGATCAGGTCCCAGGTTCAATCATACACGGTTCTTCTCCTCCCCAGTTTATTTTCATGGCAACCCTGTTACACTGAGAGGCAGTGACTGCTCAAGGTTACCCAATGGGCTTCATGGCTAAGTGGGGGTGTGAACTCTGGTCTACCAGGTCCTAGTCCAACAGTCTAACCACTACACCACAGTGGCTCATACATAAACAAACAGCCAGATGGATGGGGTATAAATATTATTATTATTATTTATTGCCCTTTCATGACACTCAAAACCAGTTGTTTGAGGTGCCCAGTGCTTTCTGTCTAATGGCAGGGTTGGTTTCCCCCCCCTTCATGAATCACTTCCAGGACTTTGAGACAGAAGCTGGGCTTGTCTTGCTCCCTTCCTAACCCCCATGGGAGCCTCTAGCAGAAATCTCACGCCTACTGTGCTTCTTGCCTGGGAATACAATTGTGTCTCATGCTGCTGCTTGACATGGAGTGTACTTCCTGATGAGGTTGTGGACTCTCCTTTCTCCTTTCTTGGGGGTTTTTAAGCAGAGGTTGGATGGCCATCTGTCATGGGTGCTATAGCTGAGATCCCTCCACCGCAGGGGGTTGGACTAGATGACCCTTGAGGGCCCTTTCAACTCTACAGTTCTATGGTGCTTGAGCCATTCTCCAAGGAAATGCTCTGGGTACAACATGTTACATGCCATGGAAGCAGAAAGGTGGATTTTAAAGGCAGGAGTGGATGATAGTGCCAAGTGACTGGGGCTTTTGCTTGCAAGGAAGGCAGAATAATGTTAGGAATTGGGGAGAAACTGCAGGTTGGCAGTGTTTGGGGAAGGGGAGGGCAGTGGCAGGAGGGTGGGGCAGCTGGGTTCAGAGACCAAAGTCTTCCCCTGGTTGATCTCCACTCTATGCAGTCCTTCTACCTGCCATTGCTCTGCCCCTAAAAACCTCCTCATACCCCATACATTTAAAGCACATGGTTTTGCTCTCCCAAAGAATCCTGGGAACTGGAGTTTACCTCTCCACATCCTTAGCAATCTAGTTCCCAGGATTCTCTGGGGGCAGGTCATGCAGCTTAAATGTAGGGTTACCATATTTCAAAAAGTAAAAAACCAGGACACCCCAAAATTATTGAACTTCTTTTAGGAAGATCCCAAAAAATTTGAGCTTTTTTCTTCTCCCCAGTGTGGTGCAGTGGTTAAGAGCGGTAGACTCGTAATCTGGGGAAATGGGTTCGCTTCCCCACTCCTCCACATGCAGCTGCTGGGTGACCTTGGGCTAGTCACACTTCTCTGAAGTCTCTCAGCCCACTAACCTCACAGAGTGTTTGTTGTGGGGGAGGAAGGGAAAGGAGAATGTTAGCTGCTTTGAGACTCCTTCGGGTAGTGATAAAGCGGGATATCAAATACAAACTCTTCTTCTTCTTGGACAAAGCACCACCTTTCAGTAATTCCCCTTGGATGTCAATTCCTTTGAAAACCTGGTAATGTCTGGCAGACAAATGGCAGCCCTATTAAATGTACTGTCTGTATAGTTAAAGCTATGGTTTTCCCAGTAGTGATGTATGGAAGTGAGAGCTGGACCATAAAGAAGGCTGATCGCCGAAGAATCGATGCTTTTGAATTGTGGTGCTGGAGGAGACTCTTGAGAGTCCCATGGACTGCAAGAAGATCAAACCTATCCATTCTTAAGGAAATCAGCCCTGAGTGCTCCCTGGAAGGACAGATCGTGAAGCTGAGGCTCCAATACTTTGGCCACCTCATGAGAAGAGAAGAATCCTTGGAAAAGACCCTGATGTTGGGAAAGATTGAGGGCACTAGGAGAAGGGGACGTCAGAGGACAAGATGGTTGGACAGTGTTCTCGAAGCTACGAACATGAGTTTGACCAAACTGCGGGAGGCAGTGGAAGACAGGAGTGCCTGGCGTGCTATGGTCCATGGGGTCACGAAGAGTCGGACACGACTAAACGACTAAACAACAACAACAACAAATCTACATCAGGTGGAGTCCCCCAAAGCCCCCAGGCAGCCCCTATGGCAGCCCTGTTAAATGCACTGTAAATCTACATTGTGTGTACGTAGTCACAGCACAAGACTCTACTACAGCTGTTGCCCCCAAGAGGCCCTCTCCACACTCCTCTTCCTACCTGCTCCTGCATCACAGTTTAGAACCAGAAAGGGGCTCCCCTGCATCCCAACTCAAAGGGAGGGGTGTGCAGTGCTAGGTCAAGGCTCTCCCAGCACAGCAAAGAGAAGGGAAGATGTACCGCAGGGGGGTGTCATGGGAGAACCCTGTGTACTTCTTGATGTATAACAATGCCAACAGGAGGCCACCAACTTGAAAGTCCCATCGACTGGGATTCAGAGGCATACTGCCATCCTCTCCTCCATGAATTTGTCTATTCTTCTCTTAGAGGATGGCAGTATAGCCCAAGTGTAGTACTTTACATTTCTCCCTGTTAAAATTCATCTTGTTTGCTTTGGGCCCAGTTGTCTAATCTGTTAATGTCATTTTGATGTGTGATCCTGTCCTCTGGGGTATTAGCCACACCTCCTAATTTCGTATCATCTGCAAGCTTGCCCAGGATGCCCTCAAGCCCATCATCAAAGTCATTGTGACACCTGGCTTGAGAGCAGTACATGTGAAAAGGACCTAGGATTCTTGGATCTAGGAGACCACAAACTTGACGTGAGTCAACAGTGTGATGCAGCAGCTTAAAAAGCCAATGCAATTCTGGGCTGCATCAATAGGAGTATAGCGTCTAGATCTAGGGAAGTAATAGTACCACTGTATTCTGCTCTGGTCAGACCTCACCTGGAGTACTGTGTCCAGTTCTGGGCACCACAGTTCAAGAAGGATACTGACAAGCTGGAACATGTCCTGTATACCTGAAGGAGCGTCTCCACCCCCACCATTCAACCCAGACACTGAGATCCAGCACCGAGAGCCTTCTGGCGGTTCCCTCATTGCGAGAAGTGAGGTTACAGGGAACCAGACAGAGGGCCTTCTCGGTAGTGGCACCCGTCCTGTGGAACGCCCTCCCAGCAGATGTCAAGGCAATAAGTAACTATTTTACTTTTAGAAGACAACTGAAGGCGGCCCTGTTTAGGGAAGTTTTTAATGTTTAATGCTGTACTGTTTTAATATTCGGTTGGAAGCTGCCCAGAGTGGCTGGGGAAACCCAGGCAGATGGGTGGGGTATAAATAATAATATGGTCAAAGGCCTGGAAACAATACCTTATGAGGAGCGGCTTAGGGAACTGGGTATATTTAGCCTGGAGAAGAGAAGGTTAAGGGGTGATATGATTTTGTTTTGTTGTTATTTAGTTGTTAAGCCGTGTCCGACTCTTCGTGACCTCATGGACCACAACACGCCAGGCACTCCTGTCTTCCACTGCCTCCCGCAGTTTGGTCAAACTCATGTTCGTAGCTACGAGAACACTGTCCAACCATCTCACCCTCTGTCGTCCCCTTCTCCTTGTGCCCTCCATCTTTCCTAACATCAGAGTCTTTTCCAGGGAGTCTGCTCTTCTCATGAGGTGGCCAAAGTAGAGCACTCAGGGCTGATTTCCTTAAGAATGGATAGGTTTGATCTTCTTGCAGTCCATGGGACTCTCAAGAGTCTCCTCCAGCATCATAATTCAAAAGCATCCATTCTTCGGCGATCAGCCTTCTTTATGGTCCAGCTCTCACTTCCATACAACACTACTGGGAAAACCATAGCTTTAACTATACGGACCTTTGTAGGCAAGGTGATGTCTCTGCTTTTTAAGATGCTGTCTAGGTTTGTCATTGCTTTTCTCCCAAGAAGCAGGTGTCTTTTAATTTCATGACTGCTGTCACCATCTGCAGTGATCAAGGAGCCCAAGAAAGTAAAATCTCTCACTGCCTCCATTTCTTCCCCTTTTATTTGCCAGGAGGTGATGGGACCAGTGGCCATGATCTTGGTTTTTTTGATGTTGAGCTTCAGACCATATTTTGCGCTCTCCTCTTTCACCCTCATTAAAAGGTTCTTTAATTCCTCCTCACTTTCTGCCATCAAGGTTGTGTCATCTGCATATCTGAGGTTGTTGATATTTCTTCCGGCAATCTTAATTCCGGCTTGGGATTCATCTAGCCCAGCCTTTCTCATAATGAATTCTGCATATAAGTTAAACAAGCAGGGAGACGATATATAACCTTGTCGTACTCCTTTCCCAATTTTAAACCAATCAGTTGTTCCATATCCAGTTCTAACTGTAGCTTCTTGTCCCACATAGAGATTTCTCAGGAGACAGATGAGGTGATCAGGCACTCCCATTTCTTTAAGAACTTGCCATAGTTTGCTGTGGTCGACACAGTCAAAGGCTTTTGCATAGTCAATGAAGCAGAAGTAGACATTTTTCTGGAACTCTCTAGCTTTCTCTATAATCCAGTGCATGTTTGCTATTTGGTCTCTGGTTCCTCTGCCCCTTCGAAATCCAGCTTGCACTTCTGGGAGTTCTCGGTCCACATACTGTCTAAGCCTGCCTTGTAGAATCCTATATAATAATGTCCAAGTTGTCCCTGCGTCCAAGCTGTCCCGTGTGTCCCTGGGTCACTGCGCATGTGCCCCAGGGATACAGGGATTGGACAGCAGAGACTGCGCGCGCGCACTCTCCCCCCCTCCGCCTCCTCCAACCGCCGCTCCCGCCGGACACCGCCTCACTGCAGGGCACGTCAGGGAAGCGAGGGTGGAGGCCGGCGAAAGCCTCCTCACAACCCTCCCTGGCCGTGAGGAGCGGCGGTTGGAGGAGGCAGGGGGGGAGAGTGCGCGCGTCCTTCCTGTCGGCGGCTGGGGGAAAGGAACGGAGGAGGAGAACGCAGCGCTTTCTCCTCCTCCGTTCCTGTCCCCCTGCCGCCGACAGCAAGGACAGGTCCCAGGGTTCAGAGAAGCACTGCGCAAGCGCTTCTCCGAACCCCAGGATGTTCTAGCGCCCTGAAATGTACTTGGAGTCGAGAGTGAATTTCATGCTCTTTATTCAGCTCATAGTCATCAAGGAGAAGAGGAGAAGAAGAATGGCTCTTTTCCCCAAACCATCTGCTTATATACATTATTTACACAATGGGCCTTGCGTGATTGGCTACTTCAGGGCTACACCTGTGGGCCAATTATATTGTGGATTGACTTCTGCCTGCAGCCTGATTGGCTGCTCCTACAGGCCAATCAGGTAGCAGATTCACTTCTGCCAGCCGCCTGATTGGCTGCTCCAGCAGGCCAATCAGGTTGCGGATTCACTTCCACCTGGAGTTGGATTGGGTAGCTCCCGCTGATTCTGAATCCTATTGTTCTAGGATTCAGCTCAGTACATAACACGCCCGTTATTAAACGGGCTGAAACACACTAGTTTTGAACATAACCTTGCTAGCGTGTGAAATGAACGCAATTGTGCAGTAGTTGGAGCATTCTTTGGCACTGCCTTTCTTTGGGATTGGGATGTAGACTGATCTTCTCCAGCTAACAGGACCAGTGGTCGGGGAATATGGGAATTGTAGTCCCAAACATCTGGAGGGCCAAAGTTTGGGGATGCCTGATCTTAAAAGCGTGGAGAACTGGGCCCAAGCTAACAAAATGAATTTCAGTAGGAGGTGGGACACCTGGCTTACCAGCAGTACATGTGAAAAGGAGTTAGGGATCTTAGCGGGCCCCAAGTTTAACATAACTCAACAGTGTGATGCATCAGCAGCAAAAAAAGAAAAAGAAAGAAAGAAAGGTAATGCTATTTTAGGCTGCATCAACAGAAGTACAGTGTCCAGATCAAGGGAAGTAATAGCACCACTCTATTCTGACTTTGTCGGACCACACCTGGAATACTGTGTTCATTTCTGGGCATCACAATTTAAGAAGCATGTTGACAAGCTGGAACGTGGGCAGAAGAGGTCAACTAGGATGAACAAGGGTCTGGAAACCAAGCCTTATGAAGAATGGTGGAGAGAGTTGAGTATCTTTAGCCAGGAAAAGAGGAGACTGAGAGAAGATATGATAGTCATCTTCAAATATCTCAAGGGCTGCCACATGGAAGAGGGAACAAACTACTTTTCTCCTGCTCTGGAGGCTAGGCCTTGAAGCAATGGCTTCAAGTTACAAGAACTGCCAGCCTAGCAGTTCGAAAGCACACAGTGCAAGCAGATAAATAGATACCGCTCCAGTAGGAAGGTAAACAGTGTTTCCGTGCACTGTTCTGGTTTTGCTTAGTCATGCTGGCCACAAGACCTGGAAAAACTGTCTGCAGAAGCTGACGAATGGCGACTCCCTCGGCCTTTAAAGTGACATGCGCGCCACAACCCTAGAGTCGTTCGCGACTGGACTTAATTGTCAGGGATCCCTTTACCTAGACTAGATGACCCTTGAAGTCCCTTCCCATTCTACAATTCTATGGCTCTATGGTTCTATGAAACATGTTTTTCTTCAGCTCTACACCTGGAGCCATGAAGGGAATTCAACATGGTGCAAAGGCAAATGTAATTATTAAAAATAATGGTGATTTCTTTGTCACCGTCTTGCCAAAGCTCAAGAGGAATGAAATCATATTTGCGTTCAACATTGAACAACAACATGATGTAACTTCATCAAACTCAGCCAGAAGAGACTGGTACATAAATACTTCTCCACTGTGCCACTGAGGGTGGGGTGGGGTTAGGCTGCCCATGTGGGGCTGAATTGAATCCTCTTTGGCTCTCAAGCCATGTACGCCAGGCATGTTCTCTGTGATTAAGTCACCGCAGCCTGGGTCTTCCAATCAGATTTTAGCTGCTGGAGATTTGCTAGCTCTGTTGCTGATAGGACTCAAGAAGGAGGTGGGAGTAAAAGGCAGGCACATAATAAGTCACCTTCTGCTGTTGCTATTGCTACAACCTGAAGCAACACCAGAGATGCTGAACCCCAAATGCCCACTGACTTTGATAAGGGATCCCAATGCACCCTTGAATTGGTACAGGCCAGGAGACTACCACATTAGTGGGGTCATATCCGCAGTATCTGCTGTGTTGAAGCCAAGCGTCTTCAATGAGCCTCCCTTTACCAGAGTTTATGGGTAAGTCCTTATGTGCCTACTGTTGTAGAAGCTTTATGCAAAGTGAATCTGACCTCATGGAGACCAGATGTTTTTGTCTGCCGGGCATGTTTCCTAATTTCTGATACTTTTGGTTGGTAAATCATGTCTTCTATTTTCCTCCCTTTGGAGGGAAATGGGTCAGGTTCATTCTGAATGTCAGAAAGTCAACTTGTTGTTGTTGCTTAGTCGTCTAGTCGTGTCCGACTCTTCGTGACCCCATGGACCAGAGCACGCCAGGCACTCTTGTCTTCCCACAGTTTGGTCAGACTCATGTTGGTCCAACCATTCCGTCCTGGTACTTTTGTTTGGTAAATCATGTCTTCTGTTTTCGTCCCTTTGGATACCAGAAAGTCATCTATTGCTTTCTATGTGCTTTCACCGACTCTAGTGAGACATTCTCATCCAAATACACTCCTTCCATGGAAGTGTTGTAAAACTGGGAGTTTTCCAGCATTAGAATAGCTCATTCTTCTAGGATTTGGACAGGAGGGGGTTGATGGATCTCAGGTGTACAGGTGCTGCAGACGAGATCCATTTCATGATTTTTGCCCCCACCCCATCACAGGAAAGGATGACACAATCTGGTCTCTGTGTGAAAAGAATGTCAAGGTGACACACACTTTTTTCCAGGAAAACAGGGGCGGTCTTCTGGCATATCTTGTCCTTCCTGTTTGCTGTTCGGGAGGTCAATCAGAACCACAGGCTTTTCCCCAACCTCACCCTGGGCTATGACATCTATGACAACTTTTACGATGCCAGAAAGACTTATGGTGCCATGGTGGACCTGCTCTGCCCTGGGCAAGCAAACATCCCAAACTATTACTGTGGACCACAGAATAAAGTACTGGCTGTTATTGAAGGGGCTGACTCTGACAAATCCAGAGATATTTCAATCATGTCAAGCATCTACAAAACCCCACAGGTATGAATGTCAGGAGGGAAGAAAAAATCCTGAATATTCTTTGCAGTTTCTTTGGAGAGATGTGAAAATGTCATTCCTGCTTCTAAGGCAGAAGGAGAGTTTGCCTTCAACCCCCTCTTAACATAGATGAGTCAGGGGATTCTGGAGTCATCCAGATATTCATCCCATCCCATGGCTAGAAAGCCTGGGTCTGAGTGGCTTTCCATTTGTCATGTGGTTTTTAGGCATGGGTCCAAGCCATTTCTCCCTCACCCTACTCCTTTCCCACAGAAAACCTATGAGATCCCACAGTTGTAAATCATGTGTGTTATGGAGAAATATCTTTGAGGAAATTGTCGAAATTAATGCAGAAGAATGGGATAGGTAATGAAAGCTAGTGCCGTGTGAGATACAAATGAACAAATATGCAAAAGGAAACATTAAAGAAACAAAATACAAAAAAAATGCATGGCATTTCTGAAACAAACTCCGTGAGCTCAGGCTAAGCAAACCCTAGATAAACCTGCAAAAGTAAGAGCAATTTACAGTAAAGGAAAGACATGAGATTTACATTCCTAATGTGGTCCTGCTTAATATCTTCATATTTATATGCTACCTTGACCTGTGAAAGATCATTAGTTTCATGAAAAATAACTGGCTCACTAAGCTTTAATGGCATAGAAGGGTATTATCTCTCCATGCCTCCCCTCTATGGCCCCCTTTAATCAAACATAGAAGACATGGTAACTCTTAGAATCAGAGAATGATAGAATATTAGAGTTGAAAGAAATCCATGGTCATCTAGTCCAACCCCCTGCAATGCAGGGATCTCAGCTAAAGCATCCATGTCAGATGGCCATCCAACTTCTGCCTAAAAACCTCTGAGGAAGGAGAGTCCACAACCTCCGAGTGTGACCATTCCACTGTCAAACAGTGCTTACAGTCAAAAGGTTTTTCCGAATCTCCTTTCCTGCAACTTGAAGCCATTGGTTCGAGTCCTACCGTCCAGAGCAGTAGAAAACAAACATGTTCCCTCTTCTATGTAACAGTCCTTAAGATATTTGAATATAGCTACCCTATCTACTCTCAGTCTCCTCTTTTCCAGGCTAAACAAAGGTCCTTCAACCATTCCTTATAAGGCTTGGTTCCTAGACCCTTGATCATCCTAGTTGAACTCTTCTGCCCACGTTCCAGCTTGCCAAAAAGCTTCTTAAATTGTGGTGCCCAGAACTGGACACAGTATTCCAGATGTGGTCTGATGAAGCCAGAATAGTGTGGTACTATTATTTCACTTGATCTGGAAACTAATACAACATATGTTTATGGGCATATATGTTTGGAAAGCATTCATAAATAATAAACAATTGTATATATATATATTAGAATAATCATTTATATACCACTGCATTATATAAGCATGTATAGAATATTTAAGAATAATAGTTTCCCACTTGTTTTTATGAACCTTCCCCCCCTTGTTTTTCTTGGTTTAAATGAAATATTTTCAATAAAAAATAAAATTTAAAATGTAAGATTTTTTTTTAAAAAATGTGGCCTCTACCTATATGAACTGACTCTTCTATAATTTTCCCTTCCTTATGTTTTGCCTCTGCTTCCTTCACAGTTAGTATTTGTGATTGGATTTTTTAAAAAACCATTTCCGAAGGTGAGGTTTTGATGAGTACAGGGAGGAGAGCAATTCTTAAACGTCTTCACACATTTTGGCACCCAGGAGTGGGAGCTTTGTTCTAAGTATTTCTGTCTGGCCACACACACCCTGAAATGAGAAATTCTTGTTATATGCTTTCAGTCTTAATCAGAACTCTAGGCACATAAGATCCCTGCATTTCAGGAGGTTGGACTAGATGGCCCTTGTGGTCCCTTCCAATTTGACGATTCTGTGATTCACTAGTATTGTATCTAGTGTTGATGAAATACAGGGGAGGCCGTATAAAAATGAAGAACCACACTTTGGTGGCTCTGTGGAAAGCATTTAAATGTTCATATTCAAAGCACAGTAATCAGCTCTTGATAGTGAATGGAGGAAGGATTTGTCTACCTCCACAGAAGCTCAATGCAGTGTCATCTAGAGGAGAAACAACCGGGAGGAGAACCCAAATGAATTCTAATATTTAAAAATGGAACATATAAATAAGGCAGGAAAAAGTTATGGTTTTGCATTGTGCCTTTGTAAACACAAAATGAATATTTATTCTTCAAAGATTAGTTGTGCACTTGGTACATTTATTTGGGATAAATCTGCACTCACTTCTCACTTAAGAAAAGTGAGCTGATGATATCAGGAGAAGGATTGCATCTTCCAGGTAGGAGTTTATGCCACAAAGTATATCTTTTATCATGTACAAGCAACAGGAAAGTTTGTTCTACTACAAAAAGCTCAGCAATCTTGTATAGATACCCATTTACACATCTGTCGGGTTTATAGCAGTAAATAGTTAAGGCAGTACAGTGGAACCTCTACTTACGAATTTTATGCATTCCAAACGCACATTCATTCGTAAGTTGAAAAAAATTGTAAGTTGAATCCTATAGGGATGCATTGGGAGAAAAAATTCGTAAGCCGTAGCAACCCTATCTAAAAATCCGTAAGTAGAAAAAATCCTATCTAAACCGCATCCAGGATGGCGAACGGAGCTCCGTTCGTAAGTCGAAACATTCGTAGGTCGAGTTATTCATAAGTAGAGGTTCCACTGTAAATAGTTATGATTTTGCAATGTGCCATTGTAAACACAAAAATGAAATGTGTTGTTGTTGTCAAATTATATTTATTCTCCAAAGATTGTACATTTATTTGGGATAAATCTGTACACATTTCTCACTTAAGAAAGGTGAGCTGATGATATTAGGAGGAGGATTACAGTTTAAAGTATGCCACAAGGCGTATCTTTTATCATGGACAAGCAACAGGCAAGTTTCTTCTACTACAAATACGTCAGCAATCTATTTAGACATCGGTAGGGTTTATAGCAACTAAATTTAGAGCTTAATCTTATATAGAAGAACTGGTAGCTATTATATGTATAATGTGAGCTAAAAATGTTCGTTGCAATTGCTTGTGTCCTTTTCCTTTTTTAAAAAAAAATCTGTTCTTTTTTCTTAAATGTGACACTTTAATGCAGAAATAATTAAGAGATCATACAATTAAATAAAACTGCTACAAGAAACATGTTCTAAAAGTAGTAACAAAATGTGATCAGGGCATAACATAAAGCAAACACAACACACTTCAAAGACTCTGTCACCTTTTTTTGAAAGCAAACAACTAAATATGGGGTGTTGTTATGTTCCCTGGAGTAAAGCTCCTTAGCCTCTATGAAACTGTGTCTTTTCTCTGTTTCCCAGGTCAGAGAAAGTTGTCATTCAGGCAAGTACAAAGTACTAGATTTCGGGGGGGGGGGTTGTGTGTGTGTGACAACACTAATCCATAGCTGCCAAGTCTCCCGTTTTCCCCGGGAAAACCCCTTTTTTCTTACCTTTTCCGGTGGTCCCCCGTATCACTTCGTCTCCCGTTTTTCTCCATTATTTTCTCCTGCCGGTGGCCATTTTTTTTCTTTCCGATTTGCCCTTCTATGGGCACAAAAAATGGCCGCCGCCAGCTTCAAAAGTCGCATCTACGCATGTCCGGAAGTGCATAGACGTGACTTCCGGTGTTGGCGGCGGCCATTTTGGTGCCCATAGATGGGCAAAGCGACATCGGAAGTTGCGTCGGCACACTTCCTGACATGTGTACAAGCGACTTCTGAAGCCGCCGGCGGCCATTTTGGGTGCCCATAGAAGGGCAAAGCAACACCGGAAGTTACATCGACGCAACTTCCGGTGTAAAATGGCCCAAGCAGTAAAATGCAGTCCGGAACTTGGAAGGTAAGCTAATCTCTTCTGTTCTTTACTAGGTCAGTTATGGTTTTGTTTCTGATGCTCTTAATGACAAAACTCAGTTCCCGTTTGTCTACCGAATGGTCCCCAAAGAAGAGCATCAGTATCTGGGGATAGTCCAACTCCTCCTGCACTTCAACTGGACTTGGATTGGCCTCATTGCTCCAGACACCGAGAATGGAGATAGATTCATGAGGACCTTGATGCCTCTGCTAACCAGGAACACAATTTGTGCTGTCTTCTCACATAGCATCCCAGTACAGAATACGGAACCACCGTCGGTTTTTAAAATAATTAAAATATTGTCCACGTGGAACAAAGTCAATGTATTGGTCTACTATGGGGAGAATCGTTACTTCTATGGTTCAATATTTTTTCTGCAAAGCACTGAAAAGAATGTAAAGACCATTTTGGGGAAAATCTGGATCACAACAGCTTTGTGGGACCTCACCACGAACTTGTCTTATGATCTGCTTTCTCCCCTGTACATTCATGGGTTCTTTTCTTTCTTAACTCGTATTAAAAGAAGGCCAAACTATGACGACTATGAAACATTTCTCTTTTCTATATTTCCGTTTTGGGCGAATTCATTTAATTGTTCATATTCAAAACACATGTTGTCTGTGAAAGGAAGGGAAAGGTGCAGGGAAGTTGACACTCTGGAGTCCCTGACTGACGAAGTGATTGAGAAAACCCTGTCTCCGGATAACTACAGTATTTACAACCTTGTCCTTGCTCTGGCACGGGCCTTAAGGGCTGCCCTTTCCTCCACATCCAATCAGATGGTGGCGAAGGGTCAAAAGAGGCTGAAATATCAAAGGATACAATCTTGGCAGGTATTCCTGTTTCCCTCTCAGATATCCTTGCTGAACCGGAATCGGTGCTGTGAATTCAATTCTCAGTTGAAATCAGGCTTTCCTCAACACTGGCTTAGCTTTGCCTCCATTTACTGTACATTGTTACCCACATCCTAATTTAGCTGCTGAGAAGACAATCTACCTCCACTTTACCACCTGATTCCTCAGCAAACACACACACACAAAGTGTCAGTCTGTACAAAGTTCTTCAGAGATTAGGCCAAGTTATCCAGATGGTTTTCTTCTTTTCTAAATGTCCACGTTTTCTTTCCTGTTCTAGCTTCACCCTTTCCTGGGAAGTTCCCAGTTTTACAATACTTCCATGGAAGGAGTTTATTTGGATGAGAATGGGCAGTTGACAGTCGAATCTGATGTTGTGAACTGGGTGCCATTTCCCAACAAATCCTTTGGTGCAGTGAAATTTGGAAGCATAAGCAGACAGGGATCCTCAGGCACAAAATTCACCATTGACCAAGAGGCCCTTGCGTTGTCCAGGCTGTTCAACCAGGTTTGGAAAACCCATTCATTGCATTGTTTTCCCTTTTAGAGGTATGTTAACCTCTGAGACTTTGTTGGGGAACACAACGATAAAACTTATGCCTATCCGATTAATGGGTAGGATGGAGGAAAGTCAAAATAAGAAACATGAAAATGGAGGAGCAGGTTGGCTTATGGCTGAGGCATGGCATTTGCAGTACCTTTCTGTTTCAGCTTGTTTGTTTCTCTGGATTTTGATATTTCTAAATGATTTCAATGATTGCAGATTTGTAATGTTTTTACTAGACTTTTGTAATCATGGCAGACAGCATAGCTGCCAAGCTATCCCTTTTTTTAAGGGATTTTCCCTTATGCTGAATAGGCTTCCTCATGAGAAAAGGGAAAACTTGGCAGCTATGGCAAACAGCTCCATCTGCTAAACCCAAGGCCAATACAGTCTCCATGTAATTCTCTCTTCTTGATTATCTCTTTCTGCCCCAACTGTGTCCCAAGGAATTTGACCCATGGGTCAAACACCACCTACGGGTTCCCGCAGCATGGCGGTTGGACCACAGATCTTATAGCTCTGTAAGATATGGCTTCACTGAGCTTCTGGGGAAGGTGCAAGGGTGACGCATCTCCCCCGAAAACCCCAAGAGGAGCTTTGGGGTGTCTCGGGGTCCTGCGGTTTCACGGACGGCAGCTTGGCATTGCCGGTCTCCGCTCTCCATCCCGAGAGGTGCCACAGGGTTCTGTCTTGGGCCCAGTCTTATTCAACATCTTTATCAATGACTTGGATGACGAGCTTAAGGGCAAGTTTGCAGATGACACCAAATTGGGAGGGGTGGCTAATACCCCAAAGGACAGGATCACACTTCAAAATGACCTTAACAGATTAGACAACTGGGCCAAAGCAAACAAGATGAATTTTAACAGGGAGAAATGTAAAGTACTACACTTGGGTAAATAAAATGAAAGGCACAAATACAGGATGGGAGACACCTGGCTTGAGAGCAGTACATGTGAAAAGGATCTAGAAGTCTTGGTAGACCACAAACTTGACATGAGTAAACAGTGTGATGCAGCAGCTAAAAAAGCCAATGCAATTCTGGGCTGCATCAATAGTATAGCATCTAGATCAAGGGAAGTATTAGTATCACTGTATTCTGCTCTGGTCAGACCTCACCTGGAGTACTGTGTCCAGTTCTAGGCACCACAGTTCAAGAAGGATACAGACAAGCTGGAACGTGTCCAGAAGAGGGCAACCAAAATGGTCAAAGGCCTGGAAACAATGCCTTATGAGGAATGGCTTAGGGAGCTGGGTATGTTTAGCCTGGGGAAGAGAAGGTTAAGGGGTGATATGATAGCCATGTTCAAATATATGAAAGGATGTCATATGGAGGAGGGAGAAAGATTGATTTCTGCTGCTCCAGAGAAGCGGATGCGGAGCAATGGATTCAAACTTCAAGAAAGAAGATTCCACCTAAACATTAGGAAGAACTTCCTGACAGTAAGAGCTGTTCGGCAGTGGAATTTGCTACCAAGGAGTGTGGTGGAGTCTCCTTCTTTGGAGTCTTTAAGCAGCGGTTTGACAGGCATATGTCAGGAATGCTTTGATGGTGTTTCCTGCTTTTGGCAGGGGGTTGGACTGGATGGCCCTTGTGGTCTCTTCCAACTCTATGATTCTATGATTCTAGGTGTGGAGAATTGGGGGGGGGGAGCCAAGTGAAAGCTCCGGGGAACTACCGTAGGTAGCAATGCAGCTCTGCGAAGCAAAGCCTCAGATCCAGCCAGAAACAGGTAGCATTCCAAAATATTGAAGCTGATTGTAAAGCTGAGGACTGTCTAATTTCATTGAGTCTGCCAAAATGGGACTGTTAAAAGGAAGTCTGCTCCCGCTGCTGGTGCTATGAGCACGAAAAACATACAAGTGAAGTTCTGATGAAGTTTTCTTTGGGAGGTAGGTCAACTCATGAACATTAAGGATTAAAAGATTACACCCAGCTTTTCTAATACCAATCTCAATATTTTTCAAAGCATTGAACTTGACATGAACTTGAAGTTATACTACTTTGTGCTTGAACTTGGCTTAAAATGGAGGCTAAACTGGAGAAGGAATGCAATGTTATTTAATGGAAGATACTATAAGATGGGGACTGATTCCCTGATCTTGTGTTATTTTTTGGGAAAGAAATATTTGACTTTTCAGAGTATTGAAGATATCTAATTAAAAAGAATTAAAATTCATTAAAAGATACCAGCTGGTTAAAAATCAAGATTAAAAACAGGGGAAAGAAGAGGACTAAATGAGACTTAAAAAAATATTAGTATTATGTTGTTGTTGTTTAGTCGTTTAGTCGTGTCCGACTCTTTGTGACCCCATGGACCATAGCACGCCAGGCACTCCTGTCTTGCACTGCCTCCCGCAGTTTGCTCAAACTCATGTTCGTAGCTTCGAGAACACTGTCCAACCATCTTGTCCTCTGTCGTCCCCTTCTCCTAGTGCCCTCAATCTTTCCCAACATCAGGGTCTTTTCCAGGGAGTCTTCTCTTCTCATGAGGTGGCCAAAGTATTGGAGCCTCAGCTTCACGATCTGTCCTTCCAGTGAGCACTCAGGGCTGATTTCCTTAAGAATGGATAGGTTTGATATTCTTGCAGTCCATGGGACTCTCAAGAAGATCAAACCAATAATTAGTATTATAGTTTTATTCATATTGGTAATGCAAAATTATTTTGTTGTGAATGGATGTAAAGATGGGAATATATAACTGTTAAAATTTGTTTTTGTGATTAAAATGGAAGGGGGGGGAGAGAAGAGGCTGGAAGTTTTGGTTTCTTTCCTGTGTTTAGTGAAATGGCCTTGACAAAGTACTGACCAAGCCAAAACAATACATTCCCTGGTAGAAAAGGACTTTTTGTTTTGGAATTTAATCTCAGAGAGGAAGCTAGGAAATGGGGAGAGATAAAGGAAAATGTTGATAAGGCAGCTTCTCAAATACGGGAAAAGACTAACTTACTTTCAGAGGCTGTGGGACAATTTAAAGAGGTGAACATACCAACCACCGAGGTGGGAAAGGTTGAGGTGGGAGGTTAGAGGGAAATGCAAGGGAAAGTAAAGGTGGTCGATGGTAAAAATGGCACTTTGTGTGAACTGATTTGGGAGGCTTTGACTTGGATGGAGACAAAACAGGAAGGGAGGGGAAAAGGTATATGTGGTGGCAATGTAAAGTTATTAAGAAGGCCTGGGAGGTAGCATAAAGAGACGTGAGAGTGGGCACCAGGCCAAGACCAGCCCATCCCCATAGAAGGAAGAAGCCACCACCAAAGAAGATAAAGAAGATTCGTAATAATAATAATAATAATAATAATAATAATAATAATAATAATAATAATAATTTATTATCTTTACCCCCACCCATCTGGCTGGGTTTCCCCAGCCACTCTGGGCGGCTTCCAACAGAAGAATAAAATAATTGATTAAAGATTAAAAGCCTCCCTGAACAGGGCTGCCTTCAGATGTCTTCTAAAAATCTGGTAGCTGTTTTTCTCTTTGACATCTGATGGGAGGGCATTCCACAGGGCGGGCACCACTACCAAGAAGGCCCTCTGCCTATTTCCCTGCAACTTGGCTTCTCGCAACAAGGGAACCGCCAGAAGGCCCACAGCACTGGACCTCAGTGTCTGGGCAGAATGATGGGGGTGGAGACACTCCTTCAGGTATACTGGACCAAGGCCATTTAGGTTTTTAAAGGTCAGCACCCACACTTTGAATTGTGCTCAGAAACGTACTGGGAGCCAATGTAGATCTTTCAAGACCGGTGTTATGTGGTCTCGGCGGCCGCTCCCAGTCACCACTCTAGCTGCCGCATTCTGGATTACTTGTAGTTTCCGGGTCACCTTCAAAGGTAGCCCCACGTATAGCTCATTGCAGTAGTCCCTGCGGGAGATAACTAGAGCATACAGCACTCTGGCGAGACAGTCCGCAGGCAGGTAGGGTCTCAGCCTGCGTACCAGATGGAGCTGATAGACAGCTGCCCTGGACACAGAATTGACCTGCGCCTCCATGGACAGCTGTGAGACCAAAATGACTCCCAGGCTGCGCACCTGGTCCTTCAGGGGCACAGTTATTCAGGACCAGGGAGTCCTCCACACCTGCCCGCCTCCTGTCCCCCACAAACAGTACTTCTTTTTTTTAACATAATTTTTATTAGTTTTACAAATTACAAAAATGGTACATACATTAACACCTTTTCCACCGTCTTCCCACCCTCCTCCATGGGTCCTCCCCTGCCACAGAAGCATCCCACGCAGGTGAGCATTCAGAGGTGGTCCATTTTATGGTTGGGTTTCTGTCCTCCTCCCCCTCCCCTGCCCCCAAAGTCCCCCCCTGCCACCAGAGGGCTCCAGGAAGTCAGGGCAGTACGCAGGAAGGCATCCATCCAGCCATCTATTCTCATACCAAAAGAATAAAAAAGAAAAAGAAAAAAGAAAAAAGACAAAAAAGGAAAAAACAAGAACAAAACAAAAATAATCTTTTTTCATTCATAGTTAATAAACCATATTTTGTGGGCTTCCCCAACCTCCCCCCTTCCCCGGTTCTCGTCCCTCTTTTATCCTCTTCAACAGTTTCTTTAATCTATAAAATAATTACCTTTATACCTTATACTATTTTAAAACTTGACTATTATCATTTTCACCAAATATCTAAATCATTAAAAAATCAAACTCCAATTTTTCTTCCCGTGCCTAATTTCCCCCCCCTCTATAAGCCTCCATATTTTCACCTTTTTCCAAAATCAATTCACTTTTAAACTATAACTATTCCTAATCTAACCTTTCATCCCCAATTTCCGGCTCCAACCCTCCAATCCAGCAGATTCCGTAGTCAGCAGTCCAGTTTTAAACCTAGTAATCCATCCTATTAATCACAACCCCACTCTCCCTTCACCCCACCCCCTTTTTACAGTATTTTGCCCTCCATGTCTCCACACAGCACCCCTGAGTTTCTTCTCTTCTCTGATTATTTTTTTCCTCTTCCCTGTGGGTTTTCTGGAGTTCCAGTGAGTCCAATCGTGCCCCCCTCAAAGGAGGGGCACTCCACCTGACTTTTTGCAGAGTAGAATCGTCTTTTCTTTCATGGTGAGCTTCATTTTGCATTATGTTATCACAGCCATCGTCTTCATCTTTTCGTTCCAAATCATAGTCCCCGTCATTGTCCAAATCCTCCAAATCACTGTCACTTTCAGTCGCTTCATCCTCTAAAAAATCATATTCCGCCATCACCATCTGGAATTGTTGCTTTAACTCTTGCTGTTGTGTCTCATCTTGACATAGTTCTATTCTTACTTCCCACATGATGGTCAAAACAGTCCGCTGAAACTCAGGCGAATACTTTTTTGTTGATATAGTTCAATCCTGTCAAGGTCAAAACTTATCCCCCACAAACAGTACTTCTGTCTTGTCAGGATTCAACCTCAATCTGTTAGCCGCCATCCATCCTCCAACTGCCTCCAGGCACTCACACAGGACCTTCACCACCTTCACTGGTTCTGATTTGAAACAGAGGTAGAGCTGGGTATCATCCACATACTGATGAACACCCAGCCCAGACCCCCTGATGATCTCTCCCATCGGCTGCATGTAGATGTTAAAAAGCATGGGGGAGAGGACAGAACCCTGAGGGACCCCACAAGTGAGAGCCCAGGGGTCTGAGCAGGGGTAAAATAACTTAGTGAACTATGCAGGACGTTTTAGACAATTTGAAACCCAAAAGGACATTGTTTTTTTCTTTTATTTATTTCTTTTTAAAAATAATGGAAATGTTTAAAGCATAACCTTGTAAGCTTTGTGTTTAGGTTTTTACATTAGTTGAACTTTTAAACGTCATTTGTAATAAGATGAATAAGGTTTAAAAATTAGATTGTCAAGAGTATAAGATTTCAAGGACGTGCATGAATAAGAGCAAAATAATGGAACCAAAAGGGGGAGTGGGGGGAAGACAATTAAGATTTATGGTTTAAATTGTTAAATGTGCGTTATTATTATTATTATTATTATTATTATTATTATTATTATTATGGAAAATTAATAAAATGTTATCAAAAATTAAAAAAGCATCAAACACCAAAGACGTGTCCATTCCACATAAACTGAGACTGTACACTGGCAGAGAAATTGCTTTCATTGATGCTTTCTGTCTTTTTGGTCAGACCCTTCCTCATGCCAGGTGTACCAAAAGCTGTCGCCCTGGATATGCCAAGAAGGTTCAGGAAGGGAAACCCATTTGCTGCCACGCTTGTGCTCCATGTGCGGAAGGAATGATCTCCTCTCAGGAAGGTAGGAGACTTCAGAGGAAGATGCCACAAAATAAGCAATAAAATATGTCCTTGGTTGAGAAATATTCAAGTATAATCTAAGGGTTGAATTTAATAAATTCAATACTGTCGTGATCTACACAGTTTTAATAAATAAAGCTTTCAAGGTACCACTGCGACAGCCTTGAGCAGGCACCCCCAAACTGCGGCCCTCCAGATATTTTGGCCTACAACTCCCATGATCTCTAGCTAACAGGACCAGTGGTCTGGGATGATGGGAATTGTAGTCCAAAACATCTGGAGGGCCGAAGTTTGGGGGTGCCTGGCCTTGAGTATGTAAGAATTAGGCAGTGTTGCTGCATCTGCTAGGCTCCCTTGAACCAGTCAGTGTGGTAAAGTAGCTAGAGTGATTGGTTTGTACTGGGAAGACCAGAATTCCAATCCATGCTCCCCCAAGGAACTTTTTCCTGTAAGTTACACCCATCTGAGAACACCTGGTGTTGGGGTGAGAGTAGATGTAGCTGCAATTAATAACTTGGAACTTCTAGAACACTCCAAGCTCTTCCTTGGGAGGTAAATAAGGGGGTATCTGCACTAGGCACCTACACGGAAAGGACCAACTCTCTGTGTAGATTAGCAGAAATAGCAAGTCTGAGACTGTTTCCAATTGTGGCTGGATTCAAAAATGACCTTCTTTTTTTGCTAGTTTGCAGGAATATGTTCATGCAGATGCTCTTCTTTTTCCAGATGCAGACCACTGCACCAAATGTCCAGAAGATCAACACCCTAACAAGGACAGAGATCAATGCATCCCCAAGATTATCACCTTCCTGTCCTATGATGAATATCTGGGGACCCTCTTGGCTTCCACTGCCCTGTTTTTGTCCTTAATCACAGGCCTTGTTTTAGGAATATTCATTAAATATCTTGACACTCCCATAGTCAAAGCCAACAACAGGGACCTTTCCTACATCCTCCTTGTCTCCCTCCTCCTTTCCTTTTTGTCCTCCTTTCTGTTTATAGGCCGGCCAAGGAAAGTGACCTGCCTTCTCAGGCAGACGGCCTTTGGGATCATCTTCTCAGTTGCTGTCTCTTCTTTGTTGGCAAAAACTATTACCGTTGTGCTGGCCTTCCTGGCCACTAAGCCAGGAAACAGGGTGAGGAGATGGCTGGGAAAGAGTCTGGCTAATTCCATTGTCATTTCCTGTTCCGGTATCCAAATTCTTATCTGTGTCATCTGGCTGGGTAGCTCTCCTCCATTCCCATACTCTGACATGCACTCCCAGGCTGGAGAGATCATCCTGCAATGCAATGAAGGATCGGTTGTCATGTTTTACACAGTCCTTGGCTACATGGGATTCCTGGCTGCCATCTGCTTCACAGTGGCTTTCTTAGCCAGGAAGCTGCCTGGGTCCTTCAATGAAGCCAAGCTGATCACCTTCAGCATGCTGGTCTTCTGCAGTGTTTGGGTGTCTTTTGTGCCCACCTACCTGAGCACCAAGGGGAAGTACATGGTGGCCGTGCAGATCTTCTCTATGTTGGCCTCCAGTGCTGGGCTTCTGGGCTGCATCTTCCTTCCCAAGTGCTACATTATTGTACTCAGGCCTAGTTTGAATACAAAGGAGCACCTGACTACAAAGACTTAATATGGCACCTGATTCCTAAAATATGTTTTTGGTTTTTGCAAATGATAGCCAGCATGGTAGCAATAAAGCAAGGACACATGAGTTTGGAATGTAGGTCTTTAAAAGCATTTGTTTTGGAAATCAGAACACAAAATAATCATTTGAGTCATATTCCATCCTTTCCACTGTTCATTTTTCTCCTGCTAAACCTTCTTTATGAATTTTTTTTCCTGAGGAGTCTCTATATTTTGCCTAATAAGAAATCCTTATTGAAATTCAAGACAGGAGTGCCTGGCGTGCTCTGGTCCATGGGGTCACGAAGAGTTGGACACGACTAAATGACTAAACAACAACATTGCAATTCAATAATAATGAATGCTGTTCATTAAGAAAATAAAAAAAAATTCTTAGTTATTATTGCAGACAAATTGCTTATGCATTGTTTATCAAAATGAAAAGAAGCATATTCCATTGGTATGCATATCAAGAGGGATATCATATCATGCTCTGCATATCAAGAGGGTCACCTTGAATATTGATCCCATGGGTGTTCTTCATGTGGTACAAGGTGCAAAACATTTTTAAAACAGTTGACACAGAATAGGCGTGAGTCATGCCCAAGATATGCTGGATAATTTCAAAATATGGAAAGAGATATTAGGAAGTTATTAAAATAAGTTTGTACCTTTCAAATCAGTTCGTCTAGTACTTTTTTTTTTTTTTGCTTTGCCGGCTGTCCATGGATACCCCTGTTAGAACATTTTTGCACAACATTATCCTTGCAGTTCGAGCAAAACTAAGCATTATATCCTCTCTAGACTGGATCTAGGTAAAGGTAAAGGGGCCCCTGACCATTAGGTCCAGTCGTGACCGACTCTGGGGTTGCGCGCTCATCTCGCTCTATAGGCCGGGGGAGCCGGCGTATAGCTTCCAGGTCATGTGGCCAGCATGACAAAGCCACTTCTGGCGAACCAGAGCAGCACACGGAAACGCCGTTTACCTTCCCACTGTAGCGGTTCCTATTTATCTACTTGCATTTTGATGTGCTTTCGAACTGCTAGGTTGGCAGGAATACTGGATCTAGAAACAGCAAAAAAGTGTTTTAGTAAGACATGTTGTAAACATCACAATGCGAAATCACCTTGGCAAAAGATGGAACTCTACAGTGCCATCTAGTGTTACCATGTTGTTGTTGTGGTTGTTGTTGTTGTTTAGTCGTTTAGTCGTGTCCGACTCTTCGTGACCCCATGGACCATAGCTCGCCAGGCACTCCTGTCTTGCACTGCCTCCCGCAGTTTGGTCAGACTCATGTTCGTAGCTTCGAGAACACTGTCCAACCATCTCGTCCTCTGTCGTCCCCTTCTCCTTGTGCCCTCCATCTTTCCCAACATCAGGGTCTTTTCCAGGGAGTCTTCTCTTCTCATGAGGTGGCCAAAGTATTGGAGCCTCAGCTTCAGGATCTGTCCTTCCAGTGAGCACTCAGGGCTGATTTCCTTCAGAATGGATAGGTTTGATCTTCTTGCAGTCCATGGGACTCTCAAGAAGTCTCCTCTAGCACCATAATTCAAAAGCATCCATTCTTCGGCGATCAGCCTTCTTTATGGTCCAGCTCTCTCATGGTAACCCACGTTACCATGTTATAACACATTTAAAATGTCCGACAACAGGGACATCCAGCCCTTGTAGTCCAGCAGTGCCCACAGCAGCTTCCTCTTGTACTGGTCCTTTATGAACCAATCATGCTGAGAAGGAAGCAATCCAGATTTGTGTGGGTTCCTATTGAGGTTATCTGGCGAGTCAACAAGTGAAATGGTATTGAGGATTGGAGTGATCATTCTGTGCTATTTTGGCAGTGGAGAGAACTGTATTGTAACTTTTGAGTAATACATATATGATAATAGTAATAAGAAAATAAGAAAAAAACAGCAAAAGAAGGGAGTAATTATGTATATAATGATATTCAATTTTACAATGAACTGATGAAACATTAGGGCATTTCTTTGGACCATTAACACACAAAGTGTGGGAAATGTTGGGTCTCTGCACCCAAGTCCAAAAACATCATGAGCATTGGAGATCCCTGGTCCACAATGATTGGGAGTGGCTCTCCAGACTTCCAGGCAGGAGCCCTTTTCCAGCCATACCTGGAAATTATGGGGATAAAACATGGAGTGTTCTGCATGCAAATCATGATTCTAAGCCCAGAGCTATGGTCCCTCCCCAAATGTTCATTCAGTACTTCGTATCTCTTCATTTCTCCTTTCAAATACCTTGAATGCAGAGATTGTTATCCCGCTTTTTATCCAATATACCCCCAACTTCTCATTTTACTTGTCTTCTCTCATTTCATCTTCCCTCTTCCCTTCACAGCTTCTATCATATTACTCAAAAAACTGCCATCCTTCCTCCCCACTCCTTTTACATTCACTTCCTCCTCCCTTAACAGTTCTCCTCTCTTATCTCTTTCCTCTCTATTGCCAGGTTATTAGGATGGTGATTTAAGATATTAACCTTACATCACTCAACCTAATTTCACGCAGCACATTCTTTTGCCCTTGATCTTCAGAAGACTGTAACATCCCTTCCTTCTCTCTCCCTCCCCCTTGAGCATCCTTATCTCCTAGAAACCTGTATTCAGAGTCGGACACGACTAAACGACTAAACAACAACAACAACAACAACAACAAACCGGCAGTACTGCCATTGGTCTAGGCAAAGGTCACAGATGGGGAGTCCGGAGGTACTGGTTGGGCTGTGGAACTGATGTCCACTGATGGTCCTTGGCTTTCAGAGATGCTGGGATAGGTCGTGCCAAGCTCCACTGCCCCATTTCTGACCCACGTCACAATGCAGAACTACAAGTTCACAGAAACATGTTTTTCTCCCGCGCTGCACCTGGAGCCATCAGGAGAGTCCAGGAGGCTGCAGAAGCAATCCTCTCCTTCACAATTATTTGAAATAATGGTGATTTACTCGTCTTCTTACCAAAGCTCAAGAGACTTTGGTAAGCTTTTCTGACTTTGTCTCTACACGTGCTGGCTATTTGTTTGAATTCCTCTCTGGTGATTTCCCACTTTTTCCATTTTTGGTACATATCCCTTTTAAATCTTAACTCAGTTAAAAGTTCTTTAGATAGCCACCCGGGCTTCTTTAGGCACCTTCCATGTTTCCATCTCATTGGTATTGCCTGAAGTTGTGCTCTGAAGTTGTGCTTTTAATATCTCCTTTTTAGCAAACTCCCAACCATCATGAACTCCCTTCCCTTTTAGTATTACTGTCCATGGGATTTCACCCAGCGTTTCCCTAACTTTTCTGAAGTCTGCTTTCTTAAAGTCTAGAATTTGAGTCTTAGTATGCTTGGTTGCTCTTTTCGGCTGTATAATAAACTCCAGAAGAGCATGGTCACTCCCACCTAATGATCCTGCCACTTCTACCCCACTAACCAGGTCATCACTATTGGTTAGGACCAGATCTAAAATGGCTGATCCTCTTGTTGCTTCTCCCACTTTCTGGACAATGAAATTGTCTGCAAGGCCAGTGAACAATCTATTCGACCTTATGCTCTTGGCTGAGTTTGACATCCAACAAATATCAGGATAGTTAAAATCCCCCATTACTACTATCTCACTTCCTTTTGAATGCTTGGCCATTAGTTCCAGGAAGGCATCATCTGTGTCCTCAGTTTGGCTTGGGGATCTATAGTAAACTCCCACAATGAGATCACTGTTATTTTTCTCTCCCTTACTTTTGACGCAGATACTCTCAACTTGGCTTTGAAGTTTTAAATCCTGGATCTCTTCACAGGTATACACATCCCTGACATATAACACTCCTCCTCCTCCTTTCCTGTTTGGTCTATTTCTCTGAAATAGATTGTATCCCTCTATTACTACATTCCAATCATGAGACTCATCCCACCAGGTTTCAGTGATGCTATTATGTCGTATTTAGTTTGCTGTACCAAGAGCTCAAGTTCATCTTGTTTATTTCCCATGCTCTGTGCATTAGTATACAGACATTGAAGACCATTGATCATTCCCCCATGTCTCTTATTTAAGGATATTTTCCTCCCACCACTAGGTCTGCGTGCTGTTTGCTCCATTTGGTGCTTGACATTTGGATGATCATCTTTGCAATTTAGCGAAACCACCTGCTCCATCCGGGCCTAGTATGGGCCACATGATCTCCCGCAATGATTTTGCAAAGTTTTTTTGCAGATAAAGTGGCTCAGATTCGGGAAGAGGTAGACTCCACCGTGGGAGCAGGGCCGGGGCGGGGGAGTGCTAGAGTCCTGTCTAGTCAAGTTGTGTGGGATCAATTCCAATCTGTTACCTCCGAGGATGTGGACAGGCTGCTTGGACGAGTAAAACCAACCACCTGTCTCCTTGACCCTTGCCCATCCTGGCTTATAAAAGCTAGCCGGGAAGGGCTGGGCGATGGGCTTCGCGGGTTGGTGAATGCTTCTCTCTGTGAGGGAGCCTTCCCAGACCCGCTGAAATAGGCGGTTATTAAACCACTTCTTAAAAAACCGTCTTTAGATGCGGCCAATATGGCCAACTATCGCCCAGTCTCAAATCTTCCATTCCTGGGCAAGGTGATTGAGTGAGTGGTTGCTGAACAACTCCAGGCACGCCTGGAAGAAGCGGACCATTTGGATCCCTTCCAGTCGGGATTCAGGCCTCATCATGGGATTGAAACTGCCTTGGTCGCACTGGTTGATGATCTCCGGCGGGCTAGGGACAAAGGTGAGAGCTGTTTCCTAGTTCTGCTGGCTCTCTCAGCGGCTTTTGACACCATCGACCATAACATCCTTCTGGACCGTCTAAAGGGCTTGGGAGCTAGGGGCACTGTGGTGGGGGGTGAGTGTTCAGACCCCTGGGCTTTCACTTGTGGGGTGCCTCAGGGTTCTGTCCTCTCCCCCATGCTTTTTAACATCTATATGCAGCCGCTGGGAGAGATCATCAGGGGGTTTGGGCTGGGTGTTCATCAGTATGCGGATGATACCCAGCTCTACCTCTCTTTCAAATCAGAACCAGTGAAGGCGGTGAAGGTCCTGTGTGAGTGTCTGGAGGCGGTTGGAGGATGGATGGCGGCTAACAGATTGAGATTGAATTCTGACAAGACAGAGGTACTGTTCGTGGGGGACAGGAGGAGGGTGGGTGTGGAGGACTCCCTGGTCCTGAATGGGGTAACTGTGCCCCTGAAGGACCAGGTGCGCAGCCTGGGAGTCATTTTGGACTCTCAGCTGTCCATGGAGGCACAGGTCAATTCTGTGTCCAGGGCAACTGTTTATCAGCTCCATCTGGTATGCAGGCTGAGTCCCTACCTGCCCGCGGTCTGTCTTGCCAGAGTGTTGCATGATCTAGTTATCTCTCGCTTGGACTACTGCAAGCAGTCTACGTGGGGCTACCTTTGAAGGTGACCCGGAAACTACAACTAACCCAGAATGCTGCAGCTAGACTGGTAACTGGGAGCGGCCGCCGTGACCACATAACACCAGTCCTGAAAGACCTACATTGGCTCCCAGTACGTTTCCGAGCACAATTCAAAGTGTTGGTGTTGACCTTTAAAGCCCTAAACGGCCTCGGTCCAGTATACCTGAAGGAGCGTCTCCACCCCCATCATTCTGCCCGGACACTGAGGTCCAGCGCCGAGGGTCTTCTGGCGGTTCCCTCGCTACGAGAAGCCAAGTTACAGGGAACCAGGCAGAGGGCCTTCTCGGTAGTGGCACCCACCCTGTGGAATGCCCTCCCACCAGAGGTCAAAGAGAACAACAATTACCAGAACTTTAGAAGGCATCTCAAGGCAGTCCTATTTAGGGAAGCTTTTAATGTTTGATTTCTGTATTTTAATGTTTTGTTGGAAGCCTCCCAGAGTGGCTGGGGGAACCCGGCCAGATGGGTGGGGTATAAATAATAAATTATTATTATTATTATTATTATTATTATTATTATTATTATTTGATAGACTCCTACCTTCAGGACCACTGTCTCCCTCCCCCACATAAGTCAGAAGAGTGGAATGTCCCTTCCTTCTCTATCCCTCCCCCTTGAGCTTTCTTATCTCCTATAAACCTGTATTCAGCATACTTTAAACTGGCAGTACTGTCATTGACAAAGGGACTATGCATGGTGAGAGATAGGGGAGTCCGGAGGTACTGGTTGGGCTGTGGAACTGGTGTCCACTGATGTCCTTGGCTGACTCTTTCATAGATGCTGGGATAGGTCATGCCAAGCTCCACTGCCCCATTTCTGACCCATGTCACAATGCAGAACTACAATGACAAGTTCACAGAAACATGTTTTTCTCCCGCGCTGCACCTGGAGCCATCAGGAGAGTCCAGGAGGCTGCAGAGGGAATCCTCTCCTTCACAATCATTTAGAATAATGGTGGTTTACTCCTCTTCTTACCAAAGCTCAAGAGACTCCCACCACCACCCCAGAAATAAGGTCATATTTGAGTCCAATCACAAGGAACAGCAACATAATGTAACTTCTACAAAATGGGCCTCGAAGAACATGGACATAAATACCTCTCTCCTGGGCCCCCAGTGGTGTGTAACCTATGCTGCCTTTGTGAGGCTGAAATGAACCCCTGTTGTCTCCCAAGCCATGCATACTCTCAAGCCATGGCAGCTGGGCTTTTGGCTGCTAGTCCTTTGATAGATCTGTTGCTGATAGCAGCCAATAGGAAGGGAGGGGCAGCAGGCAGACCCAGAATGTGTCAACTTCTTCCGCTTCTGCTGTGGTTGCAGTTGCTACTACCTGACGTAAAATCTGGGGTGTCAAAAGCAAAATGCCCATTGACTTTGATAAGGGATCGCAATGCACCCTTGAATTGGTTCAGGCCAGGAGATTACCACATCAGCGGGGTTGTATCTGCAGCACATGTTGTGTTCAAGCCAAGCGTCTTCAATGAGCCTCCCTTTACCAGGATTTACGGGTAAGTCCTTTTATGCTAACTGATGTAAAAGCTTTATGCAAACTGAATCTGACCTCATAGACTCCAAATGTCCTTTTCTAGCAGGCACCCATATTGAGACCATATTTTTCCTTTCTTTTTAAATTATTCTTTATTGATTAAGAATTTCATATTAATACAAACATTGTGTAATATCACATAATACACAAGGAAAAGGAAAAGAATAATATATAAAGAAAAGAGAAATTTTGAAGAAGAGAAAGAATAGATAGAGAGATAATGAAGTAAAAAAAGACAGAAAAAATACAAACACATTTACATATTAAAAGTGCTCCGTCCTTCCAATTGTTCTCATTATACTGTTTGATATTTCATTCTTTCTTACACAGATTCATATTATATAATTGCATTTCTTTCTGCTTTGTGTACATTCCGTTGAGCTTTTTCTTTACAAATATCACTCTATTTCTGCTGATATGAGACCATATTTTTCTAAGATTTGGAGAGGAAGGGGTTCATGGATCTCAGGTGTACAGATGCTGGAGACCCATTTCATGATTTTTGCCCACCATCACAGGTAAGAATGACACAGTGTGGTCTGTGTGTTGAAAGGATGTCAACGTGACATACATTTCTTTTCCAGGATGGGACCCCTGACATGCTGGCATATCCTGTCCTTCTTGTTTGCTGTTCGGGAGGTCAATCAGAACCACAGGCTTCCCCCCAACTTCACCCTGGGCTATGACATCTATGACAACTTTTACGACGCCAGAATGACTTGTGGTGCCATGATGGACCTGCTCTGCCCTGGGCAGGCAAACATCCCAAACTATTACTGTGGACCATGGAATAAAGTATTGGCTGTTATTGAAGGGGCTGACTCGGACATATCCAAAGACATTTCCACCATGTCAAGCATCTACAAAACCCCACAGGTATGAATGTCAGGAGGGAAGGAAAAATCCCAGAATGTTATTGCAATTTATTTGGAAAGATGTGAAAATGTTGTCCATGATTCTAAGGCAGAAGGAGCATTTGCCCTCAACCACCTCTTAGCAAAAAGATGACTCAGAAAATTCTGGACTCATCTACACTTATCCCATAGTTAGGAAGCAAAGGTCTGAGTGGCTTTCCATTTGCCCTGTGGTTTTTAGGCATGGATCCGAGCAATTTCCCCCTTAACCTACTCCTTTCCCACAGAAAATCTGTTCTTTCAGTCTAAACCAGAAAAAACAGCAATCTGTGGTTTTGCCCAAGGAAAGCAATGGGACAATGAGAAGTATGGAAAAGCCCTTAGGTGAGTCTTCAGGATCCTACAGGTATAAATGGTGTGAATCATGGAGAAGGGTCTTTGAGGAAATTGTCAAAATTCATGCAGGAAAATGGAATCTTTAAGTTACGTGGATTCCTAGCCATCAAAACTGAAATAACAATAAATAAGGAATAAAAGCTAGTGCCATGTGTGATATACATGAACAAATATGCAAAGGGAAGCATTCAATAAACAAGAGGCAAACTACTTTGTTTCTAATTTGCTACATATTGTGTCTATACAAGTTAAGCAGAACCAGTCCTGGGGTCATGAGTACTGTCTGCCTTAGAATAAAGGATAATTCTGTAAACACATTTTCCCACAACTTTTTATTTTGGGACACTCCAAACACACGTGTTGATATGTTCATGTAGTGGAACATCCTTCCAACAAATGGGATAACTGTTAAGTTTTGCAATACATCAAGGAATGCCTAGAAAGATCTGAAATATCATGTCTTCTAGTAAAAGTAAATTTGACCAATTTTTGAACACTAAACTGACTCCTGAGGAGAATCGATACTTTAGCTATTATAGGTCTAATGTGAGCTAAAAATGTTCATTGTGATTGTGTGTGAGCTTTTTTCTTTTTAACAGTATTATTTGTTCATAAATTTTGATAATTTAATGAATAAATAATGATTAAATCGTATAATACAATTCAATAAATTTGCTACAAGAAACGTGTTGTAAAAGCAATAACAAAAACACAATAAGGGCATGTTGTTGTTGTTTAGTCGTTTAGTCGTGTCCGACTCTTCGTCCATGGACCAGAGCACGCCAGGCACTCCTGTCTTCCACTGCCTCCCGCAGTTTGGTCAAACTCGTGTTGGTAGCTTCGAGAACACTGTCCAACCATCTCGTCCTCTGTCGTCCCCTTCTCCTTGTGCCCTCCATCTTTCCTAACATCAGGGTCTTTTCCAGGGCGTCTTCTCTTCTCATGAAGTGGCCAAAGTATTGGAGCCTCAGCTTCATGATCTGTCCTTCCAGTGAGCACTCAGGGCTGATTTCCTTCAGAATGGATAGGTTTGATCTTCTTGCAGTCCATGGGACTCTCAAGAGTCTCCTCCAGCGCCATAATTCAAAAGCATCCATTCTTCGGCGATCAGCCTTCTTTATGGTCCAGCTCTCACTTCCATACATCACTACTGGGAAAACCATAGCTTTAACTATAGAGACATAACATAAAGCAAACACAACCCATTCCAACGATTCTGTCACCTTTTTTTGAAAGCAAACAATGTTAAGTTCCCCTGGGATATAGTTTCCCCCCATAAATATGTCTTTTCTTGCTTCCCTGTCAGAGAAAAGTTGTCATTCAGGCAAGTACAAAGTACTAGATTTCGGATTTTGTTGGGGGTGACACCACTAATCTCTTCTGTTCTTTTCTAGGTCAGTTATGGTTTTGTTTCTGATGCTCTTAATGACAAAACTCAGTTCCCGTTTGTCTACCGAATGGTCCCCAAAGAAGAGCATCAGTATCTGGGGATAGTCCAACTGCTCCTGCACTTCAACTGGACTTGGATTGGCCTTGTTGCTCCAGACACCAACAGTGGAGATAGATTCATGAGGACCTTGAAGCCTCTACTAACCAGGAACACAATTTGTGCTGCCTTCTCACTTAGCATCCAAATACAAGATACAGAAATACTGCCACCTTCTAAAACATTCTTCAAGTGGAACGAAGTCAATGTATTGGTCTACTATGGGGAGAATCGTTACTTCCATAGTTCAATATCTATTTTACAATTCATAGTTGAAAAGTATGTAAATCCCATTTTGGGGAAAATCTGGATCACAACAGCTTTGTGGGACCTCACCCTGAACTTGTCTTACGATCTGCTTTCTCCCCTGCACATTCATGGGTTTTTTTCTTTCTTAACTCGTATTAAAAGAAGGCCAAACTATGACGATTATGAAACATTTTTCAATCCTATGATGCAGTTTGGGGAGAAATCATTTAAGTGTTCCTATTCACAGCACATATTGTCTGTGAAAGGAAAGGAAAGGTGCAGGGAAGATGACACTCTGGAGTCCCTGACTGACGAAGTAATTGAGAAAACCCTGTCTCTGGACAGCTTCAGTATTTACAACCTTGTCCTTGCTCTGGCACGGGCCTTAAGGGCTGCGCTTTCCTCCAAATCCATTCAGATGGTGGCGAAGGGTAAAAAGAGGCTGAAATATCAAAGGATACAATCTTGGCAGGTATTCCTGTTTCCCTCACAGATATCTTTGTTGAACAGGAATTGGTGCTGTGAATTCCATTCTCAGTTGAAATCAGGCTTGCCTCAACACTGGCTTAGCTTTGCCTCCATTTACTGTACTGTTGCCCACATCCTAATTTAGCTGCAAGGCTTCCTGCTATTACTAGCCAAGGAAGCTAATGTCTACACACCACTCCCAACAACCTCACTTGACAAATAGGAAGCCTGTACTTGCAGAATTCTTCCAAGGGTGCAGAATGAAGCTTATGAATCTCATGGCTTTAATCTGTCCCAAATGTCTGAAGCAGAAACAAACAATGGGCTACAGATCCATTGCCCAAACACAGACCCTGTACAAAGATCTTCAGCAATTCGGCTATTTTATGTAGATGATTTTATTCTTTTCTAAATGTGCATGCTTACTTTCCTGTTCTAGCTTCACCCTTTCCTGGGAAGTTCCCAGTTTTACAATACTTCCATGGAAGGAGTGTATTTGGAGGAGAATGGGCAGTTGACAGTCGAATCTGACGTTGTAAACTGGGTGCCATTTCCCAACAAATCCTTTGGTGCAGTGAAATTTGGGAGCATAAGCAGACAGGGATCCTCAGGCCCAAAATTCACCATTGACCAAGAGGCTCTTGCGTGGTCCAGGATGTTCAACCAGGTTTGGAAAACCATTCATTGCATTGTGTTCCCTTTTAGAGGTATGTTAAGCTCTGAGACTCTGTTGGGGAACACAGCAATAAAACTTATGGCTATCCAACATAAGAATGGTCCAAGGATTAGGGAAAGCCTAAGGTAAAGGTAAAGGGGCCCCTGACCATCAGGTCCAGTTGTGTCCGACTCTGAGGTTGCGGCGCTCATCTCGCTCTATAGGCCAAGGGAGCCGGCGTTTGTCCGCAGACGCCCAATGCCTGAGCCAAGGTCTTCCTACTTCTGAATTTTAATAAAGTTGTGGCCAATTTTAATCCCATAAAACGTGGTCTTGTGTCATTATTCCGCTCGGGGGCTGCCCTGGGGACTGGGGGGGACTCCGCCTGACTGCGCAATGCCGCTTCTGGCGAACCAGAGCAGCGCACGGAAATGCCGTTTACCTTCCCGCTGGAACAGTAACTACGGTATATATCTACTTGCACTTTGATGTGCTTTCGAACTGCTAGATGGGCAGGGGCTGGGACAGAGAAACGGGAGCTCACCCCGTTGCAGGGATTCGAACCGCCGACCTTCTGATCAGCAAGCCCTAGACTCTGTGGGTTAACCCACAGCGCCACCTTGGTCCCTAGCTTTTCCTTTTTCTGTAACTATAACTTGTGTTTAAATGTAAACCTAACAAACAAAAAACAAAAAAAGAAACATGAAAATGGAGAAGCAGATTGGACTATGACTGAGGCAAGGCTTTTGCAGTGGTCAGGAATGAGGCTAGACTTCAGATTTGAGCACAACACGGCTGCTCCAAATACCTTTCTGTTTCAACTTGTTTCTTTCTCTGAATTTATTTGGGAGCATAAATTTGGGAGCATAAGAAGACAGGGATCCTCAGGCGCAAAATTCAAAATTGACCAAGAGGTTCTTGTGTGGTCCAGACTGTTCAACCAGATTTGGTTGCATTATATTCCCTTTTTAGAGATATGCTGAGCTCTGATTCTCTGTTAGGGGAAACAACAATATAACTTATGCCTATCCAATTAATGGGCTAAAACTATATGGAGGTGATGAATGGAGGAACGTCAAAATAAGAAACATGAAAATGGAGAAGCAGGTTGGAATACGATTGGGGCATGGCTTTTGCAGTGGGGAGGAAGCATGCCAGACTTCAGAATGGAGCACAACATGGCTGCTCCAAATACCTCTCTGTTTCAGCTTGTTTGTTTCTCTGGATTTTGATATTTGTAATTGGTTTCCATGACTGCAGATTTGTACTGTGTTCACTAGACCTTTGTAATAATGACAGACAGCTCCATCTCCTAAACCCAAGGCCCATACAGTCTCCATGAAATTCTCTATTATTGTTTACAGCAGGCATGTCCAATAGGTAGATCGTGATCTACTGGTAGATCACTGGACATCTGTGGTAGATCACTGGTAGATCACTTGCTCTCCCCAAAGCAGCTCAGCAACTTTGGCTCCCCTAAAAAAGCTCTTCATCTTTGCCCTGAAGCCCCCAAAACAGGGCTTTCCTTCCTAAAAAATGCTCAACTTTAACCCGAACCCGCCAAAACATGGATGGCTTTCCTTCCTAAAAAAAGCTCAACAACATCAACCTGAACCCCCCAAAAGGGGGGTAGATCACTGCCAGTTTTTAACTCTGTGAGTAGATAAAAGTCTCTTGGAAGTTGGCCACCCCTGGTTTACAGTATTTCTGCTTCAACTGTGCCCCAAGGACTATGACCCTCTGTTTTGTGCCATCGGTCAAAAAACGCATATACACCAAAGCCGTGTCTATTCCACATCGACTGAAACTGTACACTTGCCCAGAAGTTACTTGGCAACAGTCTTTCATTGATGCTTTCTGTCTTTCTGGTCAGACCCTTCCTCATGGCAGGTGTACTAAAAGCTGTCACCCTGGATATGCCAAGAAGGTTCAGGAAGGGAAACCCATTTGCTGCCATGCATGTGCTCCATGTGCGGAAGGGATGATCTCCACTCAGGAAGGTAGGAGACTTCAGAGGAATGTGCAGCAAAAAGTGCAATAATATATGTCCTTGGTTGAGGAATATTCAAGTATAATCTTAATAAAGTTTCAACAGTGATTTACATAGTCTTAAAAAGCTTTCCAGGTACCGCTGAGACAGGCTTGAGTATGTAAGAATTAGGCAGTGTTGCTGCATCTGGTAGGCTCCCTTGAACCAGTCAGTGTGGCAAAGTAGCTAGAGTGATTGGTTTGCACTGGGAAGACCAGAGTTCCAGTCCATGCTCCCCCAAGGAACCTTTTTCTGTAAATTACACCCATCTGAGAACACCTGGTTTGGGGTTGAGAGCAGATGTAGCTGCAATTAATAACTTGGAGCTTCTAGATCACTCCAAGCTCTTCCTTGGGAGGGGAATAAGGGGGTATCTACAATAGGGAACTGCATGGAAAGGACCAACTCTGTCTAGATTAGCAGAAACAGGTCCTATCCCTGTTTCCATTTGTAGGGGTGGCTGGATTCAAAATTGACTTCCTTTTTCTTTTTTTGCTAGTGTACATGAATATGTTCAAGCAGACACTCTTCTTTTTCCAGATGCAGACCACTGCACCAAATGTCCAGAAGATCAACACCCTAACAAGGACAGAGATCAATGCATCCCCAAAATTATCACCTTCCTGTCCTATGATGAATATCTGGGGACCCTCTTGGCTTCCACTGCCCTGTTTTTGTCCTTAATCACAGGCCTTGTTTTAGGAATATTCATTAAATATATTGACACTCCCATTGTCAAAGCCAACAACAGGGACCTTTCCTACATCCTCCTTGTCTCCCTCCTCCTTTCCTTTTTGTCCTCCTTTCTGTTTATAGGCCGGCCAAGGAAAGTGACCTGCCTTCTCAGGCAGACAGCCTTTGGGATCATCTTCTCAGTTGCTGTCTCTTCTTTGTTGGCAAAAACTATTACCGTTGTGCTGGCCTTCCTGGCCACTAAGCCAGGAAACCGGGTGAGGAGATGGCTGGGAAAGAGTCTGGCTAATTCCATTGTCATTTCCTGTTCCGGTATCCAAATTCTCATCTGTGTCATCTGGCTGGGTACCTCTCCTCCATACACAGCCTCTGACATGCACTCCCAGGCTGGAGAGATCATCCTGCAATGCAATGAAGGATCTGTTGTCATGTTTTACACAGTCCTTGGCTACATGGGCTTCTTGGCTGCCATCTGCTTCACGGTGGCTTTCCTAGCCAGGAAGCTGCCTGGGTCCTTCAATGAAGCCAAGCTGATCACCTTCAGCATGCTGGTCTTCTGCAGTGTTTGGGTGTCCTTTGTGCCCACCTACCTGAGCACCAAGGGGAAGTACATGGTGGCTGTGCAGATCTTCTCTATGTTGGCCTCCAGTGCTGGGCTCCTGGGCTGCATCTTCCTTCCCAAGTGCTACATTATTGTACTCAGGCCTAGTCTGAATACAAAGGAGCACCTGACTACAAAGACTTAATATGGCACCTGATTCCCAAAATATGTTTTTGGTTTTTGCAAATGATAGCCAGCATGGTAGCAATAAAGCGAGGACAAATGAGTTTGGAATGTAGGTCTTTGAAAGTTTTTGTTTTGGAAATCAGAACACAAAATAATCATTTGAATCATATTCCATCCTTTCCACTGTTCATTTTTCTCTTGCTAAACCTTATTTATGAATTGTTTTCTGAAGACACTGCAATATTTTGCCTAATAAGAAATATCACAATATCACAATTGAATAATAATGAATCTGTTTATTAAGAAAATGAAAAAAATTCTTAGATAATATTACCAATAAATTACTTATGCAATGTTTTTCAACATGAAAAGAAGCATTCAGTTGGTATCTCTATTTCCTGCTGTGCATATAAAGAGAGTCACATTGAATACTGGTGCTATGGGTATTCTTCATATGGTACAAGCTGCAAAACATTTTTAAAGTAGTTGACACACAATAGGCATGAGTCATGCCCAGAATATACTGGATAATTTCAAAATATGCAAATATTTGCACCTTTCAAATCAATTTGTCTAGTCCTTATTTTGCTTATGCCGGATTATTTGGAAACAATCCAAAGAAGGAGGGTCACTTGGTCTATTGTCCATCCTCCCATCACATGCCACAAGCCTGACCATTCGAATGTAAATCAGGGAAATGGATAACACTTGGGCCTCTTTTACAACCAGAGGCAATTAACACATTCTCTACAGACAGCTGTATGGGGGGAGTAGAGAAGGCACTGGCTGGTGTTTAAAGGGCCAGTCTGCATTGCTTTCTCCCAACATGCATTGCTACAGAACCAAGGAACCAAAATTGTCTATTCTATAGGTCCTATTCTATAATTCCCATATCGTTTATCACGACTACCATCTTCTCCTCTAGGTGACCCCACTGTTTCCTTGGTCTTCCTTTTGCTACGGACATACCCATAAAAGCCCTTTTTGTTGCTTTAAACCTCTCCAGCAAGCCTGAGTTCATTCTGTGCTTTAGCTTTTCTGACTTTGTTTCTACACGTGCTGGCTATTTGTTTGAATTCCTCCCTGGCGGTTTCCCCCTTTTTCCATTTTTTTGTACATATCCCTTTTAAATCTTAACTCGGTTAAAAGTTCTTTAGATAGCCACCCTGGCTTCTTTAGGCATAGTAGGCATTCATTGGAGGCATTCATTGCAGACCCAGGTGGCGCTGTGGGTTAAACCACAGTGTCTAGGACTTGCTGATCAGAAGGTCGGCGGTTCGAATCCCTGCAACGGGGTGAGATCCTGTTGTTCGGTCCCAGCTCCTGCCCACCTAGCAGTTCGAAAGCACATCAAAGTGCAAGTAGATAAATAGGGACCGCTCCGGCGGGAAGGTAAACAGTGTTTCCGTGCACTGCTCTGGTTCGCCAGAAGCGGCTTAGTCATGCTGGCCACATGACCCGGAAGCTGTCTGCGGACAAATGCTGGCTCCCTTGGCCTATAGAGCGAGATGGGAGCCACAACCCCAGAGTCGGACACGACTGGACCTGATGATCAGGGGCCCCTTTACCTTTTAGGCATTCATTTAATTGGTGTACTGTGAGGTAGGTCTGCTATATTTAATTGGACAACTCTGGGCAATCCCCCCCCAAAAAAGCTTAACAACTCCGGGCAATGCAGGTTCACCATCATGGTGAGCACGGTTTGCAGTGGGGGCTTAGCAAACCACTCCTGAGTTCCAAAGGTGGGGGCATGAGTGGTCACTGAGGAAGAGGTCCCTGGCTGTTGTTGGGCAAATTTGTATGTTGCAATTTGTTGGGTCAGCCCCCTGGGTATGAAAGCCAAGGAGAAAGGTTTCTCTTTCTCTTTGGCTGCGTTTTTGGATTCCCCCCCCCTCCGCTGTTTTTAGGCCCCTGTGTTGACACTGCTGTGCCTCTCATGGGGTCGCCTGTATTCAGGGGCCTGGTAGGAATTTTTCCATTTGCCTGATTGGCTGGTGCCATCTGGTTTTTGCCTACTACATAGCAAATAGTCACAACTTGTAAGGTTGGCAGTTAGGCATTGGTTATTGGTTGTATTTGGGGTGTGTTGACTGTGTTCGCCCCATGAGTTAATGCCTGAGTTAGAGGAAATGCCGGTCAGGAATACAGGGACTCTATGCATGTCCATAACCCCGGTCGGGGGCCAGCAACACACATGAGCCTGAGGGGAGAGGGAAGAGCCAATTGGACCCAACTCCCTGTCTCTCCCTGTAGGGTTTCCTCTTGTTGACAAGGCGAGTTATTTCTGTCTTAGGTGACAGTTGGAGAACCAATACCTACGCAACCACTCACTTGTTTGATATTTGTATTTCAATAAAAGTTGTGGCCAAATTCATGCCAAAAACCATTCAACAAAAATTCTGTCTATGGTGTGAGTTATTGAGGGGTGGTTTTGGGGACCTCCACATGCAATCTCCCCCCATTTCCTCAATTTGGAGTCCAAAAAAATAGGGGGCGTGTTACACAGGCGCGTGTTATACATGGAAAAATACAGTACCTCTGCTGCTATTTCTGCTGCTAATGCCCCATGGAGTCAGTGGGATGCTGAAAGCAAAATGTCCATTAAATATGAAAAAGGATCATGATCCACTGAATTATTACAGGCCAGGAGACCACCTCATTAGTGGGGTCATATATCAAGGAGGTGTTGTTATTTACAAACTCAACTTTTCCCAGTGCCCAATAAACAATGGTATGCGGTAAGTGACTGTACATTACTCACCCTACATTCACAATCACTGCTATTATCTAAAGAAAGCACCTAATTTCTGGCCATCCCTAAAAATCCTTTCTCCCTCCTTTGCCCATCTCTTGACTTTGAAATAAGTTTTGGGAATAGGAACTCATCATCTGAGTGCCCACTGACGTCTTGGTAGCCATGTTGGTCTGACACAGTCTAAATAAATAAATAAATAAATAAATACAAACAAACACTAGCACCTTAGAGACCAACTAAGTTTGTTCTTGGTATAAGCTATTGTGTGTCATACAATCATAGAGTTGGAAAAGACCACAAGGGCCATCCAGTCCAACCCCCTGCCAAGCAGGAAACACCATCCAAGCATTCCTGACATACGGCCGTCAAGCCTCTGCTTAAAGACCTCCAAAGAAGGAGACTCCACCACACTCCTTGGTAGCAAATTCCACTGCCAAACAGCTCTTACTGTCAGGAAGTTCTTCCTAATGTTTAGGTGGAATCTTCTTTCTTGTAGTTTGAATCCATTGCTCCATGTCCGCTTCTCTGGAGCAGCAGAAAACAACTTTTCTGCCTCCTTTATATGGAATCCTCATATATTTGAACATGGCTATCATATCACCCCTTAACCTTCTCTTCTCTTCTCCAGGCTAAACATACGCAGCTCCCTAAGCCGTTCCTCATAAGGCATCGTTTCCAGGCCTTTGACCATTTTGGTTGCCCTCCTCTGGACACATTCCAGCTTGTCAGTATCCTTCTTGAACTGTGGTGCCCAGAACTGGACACAGTACTCCAGGTGAGGTCTGACCAGAGCAGAATACAGTGGTACTATTACTTCCCTGGATCTAGATGCTATACTCCTATTGATGCAGCCCAGAATTGCATTGGCTTTTTTAGCTGCTGCATCACACTGCTGACTCATGTCAAGTTTGTGGTCTACTGCTTTAAAAATGTTTTGCACCTTGTACCATATAAAGAACACCCATGGCAACAATATTCAAGGTGATCCTCTTGATATGCACAGCAGGAAATAAAGAGAACCAATGGAATGTGTTTCTTTTTATTTTGAAAAATGATGCACAAGCAATTTATTTCTAATAATATCAAAAAAAATTTTTATTTTCTTAATGAACAGCATTCATTATTATTAAATGGGGGCAAGGATTTCTTATTAGGCAAAATATACAAACAGTCTTCAGAAAAGAATTCATAAAGAAGGTTTAGCAGGAGAAAAATGAACAGTGGAAAGGATGGAATATGATTCAAATGATTATTTTGAGTTCTGATTTCCAAAACAAAAGCTTTCAAAGACCTACATTCCAAACTCATTTGTCCTCGCTTTATTGCTACCATGCAGGCTATCATTTGCAAAAACCAAAAACATATTTTGGGAATCAGGTGCCATATTAAGTCTTTGTAGTCAGGTGCTCCTTTGTATTCAAACTAGGCCTGAGTACAATAATGTAGCACTTGGGAAGGAAGATGCAGCCCAGGAGCCCAGCACTGGAGGCCAACATAGAGAAGATCTGCACAGCCACCATGTACTTCCCCTTGGTGCTCAGGTAGGTGGGCACAAAGGACACCCAAACACTGCAGAAGACCAGCATGCTGAAGGTGATCAGCTTGGCTTCATTGAAGGACCCAGGCAGCTTCCTGGCTAGGAAAGCCACCGTGAAGCAGATGGCAGCCAAGAAGCCCATGTAGCCAAGGACTGTGTAAAACATGACAACAGATCCTTCATTGCATTGCAGGATGATCTCTCCAGCCTGGGAGTGCATGTCAGAGGCTGTGTATGGAGGAGAGCTACCCAGCCAGATGACACAGATGAGAATTTGGATACCGGAACAGGAAATGACAATGGAATTAGCCAGACTCTTTCCCAGCCATCTCCTCACCCGGTTTCCTGGCTTAGTGGCCAGGAAGGCCAGCACAACGGTAATAGTTTTTGCCAACAAAGAAGAGACAGCAACTGAGAAGATGATCCCAAAGGCTGTCTGCCTGAGAAGGCAGGTCACTTTCCTTGGCCGGCCTATAAACAGAAAGGAGGACAAAAAGGAAAGGAGGAGGGAGACAAGGAGGATGTAGGAAAGGTCCCTGTTGTTGGCTTTGACAATGGGAGTGTCAATATATTTAATGAATATTCCTAAAACAAGGCCTGTGATTAAGGACAAAAACAGGGCAGTGGAAGCCAAGAGGGTCCCCAGATATTCATCATAGGACAGGAAGGTGATAATTTTGGGGATGCATTGATCTCTGTCTTTGTTAGGGTGTTGATCTTCTGGACATTTGGTGCAGTGGTCTGCATCTGGAAAAAGAAGAGCATCTGCATGAACACATTCATGTACACTAGGGGGGGGGGAAGCAAGTCAATTTTGCATCCAGCCACCCCTACAAATGGAAACAGGGATAGGACCTGTTTCTGCTAATCTACACAGAGAGTTGGTCCTTTCCGTGAATTCATGAATTTAGCACGAATGACGGCGGGAATTAGGAGGGTCCCAAAAAAAGCAGGTCAATTTTGAATCCAGCACACCCCCCCCAAAAAAATTGGAAACAGGGATGAGACTTGCTATTTCTGATAATGTAGGTCCCTAGGGTAGATACCCCCTTATTCACCTCCCAAGGAAGAGCTTGGAGTGATCTAGAAGCTCCAAGTTATTAATTGTAGCTATATCTGATCTTACCCCAACACCAGGTGTTCTCATATGGGTGTAATTTACATTAAAAAAATTCCTTGGGGAAGCATGGATTGGAACTCCGGTCTTCCCAGTACAAACCAAACACCCTAGCTACTTTGCCACACTGACTGGTTCAAGGGAGCCTACCAGATGCTGCAACACTGCCTAATTCTTACATACTCAAGGCTGTCTCAGTAGTACCTGGAAAGCTTTATTAAGATTATGTACATTACTATTGAACCTTTATTAAATTCAACCAGAAGATTATACTTAAATATTCATCAACAAATGGCATGTTTTATTGTACTTTTCGCTACACATTCCTCTGAAGTCTCCTACCTTCCTGAGTGGAGATCATCCCTTCTGCACATGGAGCACATGCATGGCAGCAAATGGGTTTCCCTTCCTGAACCTTCTTGGCATATCCAGGGCGACAGCTTTTGGTACACCTGGCATAAGGAAGGGTCTGACCAAAAAGAGAGAAAGCATCAATGAAAATAATTTCTCCGCCAGTGTACAGTCTCAGTTTATGTGGAATGGACAAGGCTTTGGTGTTTGATGCTTTTTTATTTTTGATAACATTTAATTAATTTTCAAAATAATAATAATTCACATTTAACAATTTCAAACATAAATCTTAATTGACTTCCCCCCACTGCCCCTCCACCTTCCCTGGAAGCTCTGTGAAGCCATATCTGACAGATCTGTGGTCCATCCGCCATGCCACGGGAACCCGTAAGTGGTGCTTGATTTATTTATTTTTTGACCCATGGGACAAATTCCTTGGGACACAGTTGGGGCAGAAAGAGATAATCAAGAAGAGAGAATTACATGGACACTGTATTGGCCTTGGGTTTAGGAGATGGAGCTGCCTGCCATGATTACAAAGGTCTAGTAAACACAGTACAAATCTGCAATCATTGTAATCATTTAAAAATATCAAAAATCGAGAAAAACAAAGAAGCTGAAACAGAAAGGTATTTGGAGCAGCTGTGTCAGAGCTTAACGCATCTCTAAAAAGGAAAACAATGCAATGAATGGGTTTTCCAAACCTGGTTGAACAGCCTGGGCCATTCAAGAGCATCTTGGTCAATGGTGAATTTTGTGCCTGAGGATCCCTGTCTGCTTTTGCTCCCAAATTTCACTGCGCCAAAAGATTTGTTGGGAAATGGCACCCAGTTCACAATGTCAGATTCGACTGTCAACTGCCCATTCTCATCCAAATACACTCCTTCCATGGAATTATTGTAAAACTGGGAATCACCTAGGAAAGGGTGAAGCTAGAACAGGAAAGAAAGCATGTACATTCAGAAAAGAAGAAAACCATCTGGATAACTTGGCCTAATCTCTGAAGGAATTTGTACAGACTGACACTTTGTGAGTGTGTTTGGGCAATGGATCTGTGACCCAGCCTTTCTGCTTCAGCCTTTTGGGACAGATTAAAGCCATGAGCTCCATAAACTTCATTCCACTCCCTTGGAAGAATTCTGCAAGCATCAACTGGTTATTTGTCAAATTAAGGTAGCTAGTAATAGCAGGAAGCCTTGCTGAAGAATCAGGTGGTAAAGCGGAGGTAGATTGTCTTCTCAGCAGCTAAATTAGGATGTGGGTAACAGTACAGTAAATGGAGGCAAAGTAAAGCCAGTGTTGAGGAAAGCCTGATTTCACCTGAGCATGGAATTCATGGCACCAATTCCTGTTTAGCAAAGATATCTGTGAGGGAAACAGAATACCTGCCAAGATTGTATCCTTTGATATTTCATCCTCTTTTGACCCTTCGCCACCATCTGATTGGATTTGGAGGAAAGCGCAGCCCTTAAGGCCCGTGCCAGAGCAAGGACAAGGTTGTAAATACTGTAGTTGTCCAGAGACAGGGTTTTCTCAATCACTTCGTCAGTCAGGGACTCCAGAGTGTCATCTTCCTTGCACCTTTCCTTTCCTTTCACAGATAACACGTGCTGTGAATATGAACACTTAAAAGATTTCTCCCCAAACTGCATCATAGGATTGAAAAATGTTTCATAATCGTCATAGTTTGGCCTTCTTTTAATATGAGTAAAGAAAGAAAAAAAACCATGAATGTGCAGGGGAGAAAGCAGATCATAAGACAAGTTCAGGGTGAGGTCCCACAAAGCTGTTGTGATCCAGATTTTCCCCAAAATGGGCCTTATAATCATTTTAACTGTCTCTTGCAAATTATATATTGAACTATAGAAGAAGCGTATCTCTCCATAGTAGACTAATACATTGACTTTGTTCCACGTGAAAAATGTTTTTAAAGGCAACATTACTCTCGTTCTCTGTACTGGCATGCTAAGTGAGAAAGCAGCACAAATTGTGTTCCTGGTTAGCAGAGGCATCAAGGTCCTCATGAATCTATCCCCATTCTCATTGTCTGGTGCAACGAGGCCAATCCAAGTCCAGTTGAAGTGCAGGAGGAGTTGGACTATCCCCAGATACTGATGCTCTTCTTTGGGGACCATTCGGTAGACAAAAGGGAACTGAGTTTTGTCCATAAGAGCATCAGAAACAAAACCATAACTGACCTAGTAAAGAACAGAAGAGATTAGTGTTGTCACCCTCAACCAAATCCCAAATACTTTCAGGAAATGGGGACAGAGTCTTTGGAATGGGCTGATTGCATTTTTTTTACAACTTTTAAAACAGGTACCAGTATCTTGTAGCAGTATTATTTAATTGTATATAGAATCATAGAATCATAGAGTTGGAAGAGACCACAAGGGCCATCCAGTCCAACCCCCTGCCAAGCAGGAAACACCATCAAAGCATTCTTGACAGATGGCTGTCAAGCCTCTGCTTAAAGACCTCCAAAGAAGGAGACTCCACCACACTCCTTGGCAGCAAATTCCACTGTCAAACAGCTCTTACTGTCAGGAAGTTCTTCCTAATGTTTAGGTGGAACCTTGTTTCTTGTAGCTTGAATCCATTGCTCCATGTCCACTTCTCTGGAGCAGCAGAAAACAACCTTTCTCCCTCCTCTATATGACATCCTTTTCTATATTTGAACATGGCTATCATATCACCCATTAACCTTCTCTTCTCCAGGCTAAACATACCCAGCTCCCTAAGCCATTCCTCATAAGGCATCTTTTCCAGGCCTTTGACCATTTTGGTTGCCCTCTTCTGGACACGTTCCAGCTTGTCAGTATCCTTCTTGAACTGTGGTGCCCAGAACTGGACACAGTATTCCAGGTGTGGTACTATTACTTCCCTTGATCTAGATGCTATACTCCTATTGATGCAGCCCAGAATCGCATTGGCTTTTTTAGCTGTGGCACCCCACTAATCACTTCTCTCCAGGATGAAGAGGAGCCATTGATGAGCACCCTTTGGGTGTCTATCTGACATGGATGCTTTAGTTGTGATTCCTGCATTGCAGGGGGTTGGACTAGATGACCCTTGGGTTTTTTTCCAACTCTAATATTCTAACATTCTATGATTCTAAGAGTTGCCATGCCTTCTGTCCTTTGATTATAGGGAGCCATAGGGGGGCAAAGGGAGACCCTTCTCTGATAATAAAACTAAGTGATTCAGTTATTTTTCATGAAACTAATTATATTTCATGAGTCAAGGTAGCATATAAATATGTAAAAAAATAAGCAGGACCACATTAGGAATGCAAATCTCAAGTATTTCCTTTACTGTAAATAGCTCTTACTTTAACAGGTTTATCTAAGGTTTGCTTAGCCTGAGCTCACGGAGTTTGTTTTAGAGATGATGACATTCCATTGCCTTGTCATGCACTTTTTGTATTTTACCTCTTGTTTCTTTAACGTTTCCTTTTGCATATTTGTTCATTTGTATCTCATAGGGCACTAGCTTAATAATAATAATAATAATAATAATAATAATAATAATAATAATAATATATTATTTATACCCCGGCCACTCTGGGCTGCTTCCAGCAGAAATATTAGAATACACTAATTTCTTAAAGATTAAAAGCTTCCCCAAACAGGGCTGCCTTCAGATGTCCTCTAAAAGTCTGATAGTTGTTTTTCTTTTTGACATCTGGTGGGAGGGCGTTCCACAGGGCAGGCACCACCACCAAGAAGGCCCTCTGCCTGGTTCCCTGTAACTTGGCTTCTCGCAACGAGGGAACCGCCAGAAGGCCCTCGGCACTGGACCTCAGTGTCCGGGCAGAACGATGGTGGTGGAGACGCTCCTTCAGGTATACTGGACCGAGGCCATTTAGGGCTTTAAAGGTCAGCACCAACACTTTGAATTGTGCTCGGAAACGTACTGGGAGCCAATGCAGGTCTTTCAAGACTGGTGTTATGTGGTCTCGGCGGCTGCACCCAGTTACCAGTCTAGCTGCCACATTCTGAATTAATTGTAGTTTCTGGGTCACCTTCAAAGGTAGCCCCACATCGAGCGCATTTCAGTAGTCCAAGAGAGAGATAACTAAAGCATGCACCACTCTGGTGAGACAGTCCTCGGGCAGATAGGGTCACAGCCTGCGTACCAGATGGAGCTGATAGACAGCTGCACTGGACACAGAATTAACCTACACCTCCATGGACAGCTGTGAGTCCAAAATGACTCCCAGGCTGCACACCTGGTCCTTCAGGGGCACAGTTACCCCATTCAGGACCAGGGAGTCACCCACACCTGCTCGCCTCCTGTCCCCCACAAACAGTACTTCTGTCTTGTCAGGATTCAACCTCAATCTGTTAGCCGCCATCCAACCTCCAACCACCTCCAGACACTCACACAGGACCTTCACCGCCTTCACTGGGTTTGATTTGAAAGAGAGGTAGAGCTGGGTATCATCCGAATACTGATGAACACCCAGCCCAAACCCCCTGATGATCTCTCCCAGAGACTGCATGTAGATGTTAAAAAGCATGGGGGAGAGGACAGAACCCTGAGACATCCCACAAGTGAGAGCCCAGGGGTCTGAGCACTCATCCCCTACCACCACTTTCTGAACACGGCCCAGGAGGAAGGAGCGGAACCACTGTATGACAGTGCCCCCAGCTCCCAAGCCCTCTAGACCAGGGGTCCCCCGGGGCCCAGATGCGGCCCGATCGCCTTCTAAATCTGGCCCACGGACGGTCCGGGAATCAGCATGTTTTTACATGAGTAGAATGTATCATTTTATTGAAAATGCATCTCTGGATTATTTGTGGGGCATGGGAATTCGTTCATTTTTTAAAAAATTATATATAGTCTGGCCCCCCACAAGGTCTGAGGGACAGTGGACCGGCCCCTTGCTGAAAAAGTTTGCTGACCCCTGCTCTAGACAGTCCAGAAGGATGTTATGGTCGATGGTGTCAAAAGCCGCTGAGAGATCCAGCAGAACTAGGAAACAGCTCTCACCTTTGTCCCTAGCCTGCCGGAGATCATCAACCAGTGCGACCAAGGCAGTTTCAGTCCCATGATGAGGCCTGAATCCCGACTGGAAGGGATCCAAATGGCTTTCATTCTTCTGCATTAATTTTGACAATTTCCTCAAAGATCCATTGCCATAAAACACAGGGTTTTCCCTGGGAAAGGGAGAAATTGCTTGGACTCATGCCTAAAAAACAGAGGGCAAATGGAAAGCCGCTCAGACGCAGGCTTTCTAGCCATGGGATAGGAGGATATGTGGACAAACCCAGCATCTCCTAAGTCATCTTTGTTAAGAGGGGGTTGAAGGCGGACTCTCCTTCTGCCTTAGAAGCAGGAATGACATTTTCACATTTCTCCAAAGAAACTGCAAAGAATATTCAAGATTTTTCCTTCCCTCCTGACATTCATACCTGTGGGGTTTTGTAGATGCTTGACATGATTGAAATATCTTTGGATTTGTCAGAGTCCGCCCCCTCAATAACAGCCAATACTTCATTCCATGGTCCACAGTAATAGTTTGGGATGTTTGCCTGCCCAGGGCAGAGTAGGTCCACCATGGCACCGTAAGTCTTTCTGGCGTCGTAAAAGTTGTCATAGATGTCATAGCCCAGGGTGAGGTTGGGGAAAAGCCTGTGGTTCTGATTGACTTCCCGAATGGCAAACAAGAATGAAAGGATATGCCAGTATGTCAGGGGTCCCATCCTGGAAAAAAACTGTACGTCACCTTACAGGTAGGTAGCCGTGTTGGTCTGACACAGTCGAAACAAAAAATAAAAAAAATTCCTTCCAGTAGCACCTTAGAGACCAACTAAGTTTGTCATAGGTATGAGCTTTCGTATGCATGCACACTTCTTCAGATACACTGAAACAGAAGTCACCAGACCCTTGTGTATAGTCAGAGGGTGGGGAGGGGTATTACTCAGAAGGGTGGTGGGAATGGGTGATTGGCTGATAGGAGTGGTAATTTTGCCCTCACCCTTCCCCTCAGGTGGGAGGGGTTTGCGACATCGCACGAGGCATACCTGGAATGGGTGCCACCCACCTGCTCTGGTTGGCCTATGACCCGCCACCTGGCCAGGTAGGACAAAGCACGCCTGGCTGGGGTGGTGGTGGTGTTAAGGCCAAGGAAAGTAGGCTGAGCCTTCTGGTCAAGCTTCTTTGTTCACCATTGTTATTTTCTTTTTTGGTGATTACAGAACATACAGCTCCCAAGTTAAAACAGTACAGCACATCATCAGAGATCTACAACCTCTCCAAGACAATGACAGTTCTCTTTCTCAAGCTCTGGGAGGAAGACCTTTCATTGCCTACAGACAGCCACCCAATCTTAAACAACTCCTCACCCACAATAATACCACCACCAGACTTAACATGGACACTGGTACCAGAGCCTGCAATAAACCCAGATGCCAACTTTGCTGCCACATACACCCGGACAACACCATTACTGGCCCCAACAACATCCAACATACCATCTCAGGACTATTTAATTGCTCATCTTCTAACATTGTGTATGCCATCAAATGACAACAGTGCCCTTCAGCTCTCTATATTGGACAAACAGGCCAAAACCTACGCCAAAGGATGTTGTTGTTTAGTCGTTTAGTCATGTCCGACTCTTCGTGACCCCATGGACCAGAGCATGCCAGGCACTCCTGTCTTCCACTGCCTCCCGCAGTTTGGTCAGACTCATGTTGGTGGCTTCGAGAACACTGTCCAACCATCTCATCCTCTGTCGTCCCCTTCTCCTTGCGCCCTCAATCTTTCCCAACATTGGGGTCTTTCCAGGGAGTCTTCTCTTCTCATGAGGTGGCCAAAGTATTGGAGCCTCAGCTTCACAATCTGTCCTTCCAGTGAGCACTCAGAGTTGATTTCTTTCAGAATGGATAGGTTTGATCTTCTAGCAGTCCATGGGACTCTCAAGAGTTTCCTCCAGCACCATAATTCCAAAGAATCAATTCTTTGGCGATCAGCCTTCTTTATGGTCCAGCTCTCACTTCCATACATCACTACTGGGGAAACCATAGCTTTAACTATACGGACCTTTGTTGGCAAGGTAATGTCTCTGCTTTTTAAAATGCTATCTAGGTTTGTCATTGCTTTTCTCCCAAGAAAAGCAAAAGGATAAATGGACATAAATCTGACATCAGGAATCACAAGACAGAGAAACCAGTAGGAGAACACTTCAATCTCCCAGGACATTCTATACAATATCTCAAAGTAGCTGTCTTATTACAGAAAAAATTCAGAAACGGACTAAGTTGCTGAATTGCAACTCATTACCAAACTTAAAACCATGGAGAGACCTGGTCTGAACAAAGACACTGGATTCTTATCTCATTATACATGATAAAGCTATCTCTAGCCATCTCACCCCTTGCTTTTTCCTGCAAGACCAATTGCAGTTGTTAACAGTCGTCAACAGGTTTACCACTCCTATCAGCCAATCACCCATTCCCACCACCCTTCTGAGTAATACCCCTCCCCACCCTCTGACTATACATAGGGTCTGGTGACTTCTGTTTTAGTGTATCTGAAGAAGTGTGCATGCACACGAAAGCTCATACCAATGACAAACTTAGTTGGTCTCTAAGGTGCTACTGGAAGGATTTTATTTTTATTTTTTGTTTTGTGTATGTCACCTTGACATCCTGTTTCTTTCCACACAGAGACAATATTGTGTCATCCTTACCTGCGATGGGGGGCAGAAATCATGAAATGGGTCTGCACACCTGAGATCCATGAACCCCTTTCTGTCCAAATATCAGAAGAATAGGGTATTCTAATGCAAATGTCATTATAGTGTGGGTGGAAGCACACAGTTTGCAGTAGATGAGTATTTAATATTCAGAATGAATCTAAACATTTTCCTCCAAAGGGTTGAAAATAGAAGACATGATTTACCAAACAAAAGTATCAGAAATGAGGAGACGTGTCTGGTAGCATACCCTAGCCAAGGGGAGGCAGGAAGGGTAGCTGCCCCCCCAATCAATAAAAATAGTTTACACAAGTCTGTCCCCTCGATCAAAAGCCTACCTCCTCAAAGAAAAATCCTGGCTACACTCATGCCTCGTAGACAAGCGGTGTCCATGAGGTCTTATTTAGTTTGCATAAAGCTTTTACAACACTGGGTACATAAGGACTTACCCATGAACTCTGGTTAAGGGAGGCTCATTGAAGACGCTTGGCTTGAACACAGGAAATGCTGCGGATATGACCCCACTGATGTGGTAGTCTCCTGGCCTGTACCAATTCAAGGGTGCATTGGGATCCCTTATCAAAGTCAGTGGGCATTTGGGGTTCAGCATCTCTGGTGTTGCTTCAGGTTGTAGCAATAGCAACAGCAGAAGGTGAGTTATTAGGTGCCTGCCTTTTACTCCAACGTCCTTCTTGAGTCCTATCAGCAACAGAGCTAGCAAATTACCAGCAGCTAAAATCTGCTTGGAATACCCAGGCTGCGGTGACTTAATCACAGAGAACATGCCTGGCGTACATGGCTTGAGAGCCAAAGAGGATTCAATTCAGCCCCACATGGGCAGCATAACTCCACCCCACCCCACCCTCAGCGGCACAGTGGAGAAGTATTTATGTACCAGTCTCTTCTGGCTGAGTTTGATGAAGTTACATCATGTTGTTGTTCAATGTTGAACACAACTATGATTTCATTCCTCTTGAGCCTTGGGAAAACGATGACAAAGAAACCACCATTATTTTTAATAATTGCATTTGCCTTTGCACCATGTTGAATTCCCTTTATGACACCAGTGCAGAGCTGAAGAAATACGTGTTTCATAGAACCATAGAACCATTGAATCACAGAGTTGGAAGGAACCCTGTGGGACCCTGCAGGAATCACAGCGAAAGCATCCATGACAGGTGGCCACCCAACCTCCACTTAAAAACTTCCAAGGAAGTAGAGTCCACCACCTGCTGAGGGAGTAATTTACATTGTTGAACAGCTGTCAGAAAGTTCTTCCTAAAGTTTAATTTGAATCTCTTTTCTTGTAACTTCAATCCATTGTTTCAGGTCCTACCCTCCAGAGCAGAAGAAAACAAGCTTGCTTCATATTCTATGTGACAGCCCTTTAGATATATGAAGAACTTGCTACTGCATTGTGGTTCTACATTATGACATGGGTCAGAGAGGGGCACAGGAGGTTGGCATGACCTTTCCTAGCACTTCTGAAAGACTGGGCCATGTACCAGTGACATCAAGGTGTCCAGGAGACAGAGAGGCTGAAGGAGGGCAAGGGTTTAAAGAAGGAAGGGAGATCTCTCTGCTCTGAGGAGAAAGGGCAAGAGGATGTGTTGTGGGAAAGTAGGATGAGTGATAAAGGGTTAATATCTAAAATTGCAACAACTTGGGAAAAGAGAGTAAAGGAATAAGAGAGGGGGGAAGGAAGAAAAAGTGTATATAAAATGAGCAGGGAAGAAAGATGGCAGTTTTTGGAGGAATATGACACAAGCTGTGACAAGAAGAAGGAAGACAAAACAAGAGTAGACAAGTTAAATGTGAGGCATGCCGGGTGATATGAAATAAAAAGTCCTTTTCCTCTTGGTGCTTTGGAATGCAGAGATTCTGCTTAACATGGGGAAGCTGAATCAAAATACTAGTCCCAGAGTCATTAATTGCTGCTTGATTGTGCCAAACTCAGCCTTCATCTGCCACAGTTTTCTCCCTGGCTCCTCCTGTAGACTGCCATTTTGTGACTGGTGGACCTCATTAAGTCCCAGCCCTGTGATTTGACCCCTACATGGAAGTCAGGAAGGATGACTGTTTCTGGAGCTAAACTGTGGAATGATCCCCCAACCCCCAACCCCCCCAAAAAAACGTGCTTGGTGCCATCATTCTTCATTTTAGGTGGCCGGCTAAGACACTTCCATCAATACATGCCTTTGGTGGTTAAGCTGGCCTTGACCATGGTGCTGATCTTTTAGTGGGATGGGGTAGGATTTCTTATTATTATTACAGTGGTACCTCGGGTTACAGATGCTTCAGGTTACAGACGCTTCAGGTTATAGACTCTGCTAACCCAGAAATAGTACCTCAGGTTAAGAACTTCGCTTCACGATGAGAACAGAAATCGTGCTCCAGCAGCGCGACAGCAGCGGGAGGCCCCATTAGCTAAAGTGGTGTCTCAGGTTAAGAACAGTTTCAGATTAAGAACGGACCTCCAGAACGAATTAAGTTCTTAACCCGAGGGAACACTGTACTGTGCGGTTGGTTGAGCAGTTTAGGAATTCTTTTTTGTCACTGGCTTCACCCCTGCAGTGCCATTTTGTGACTGGTGAGCCTCAGTCATTTCCCACCCTTTCTAGAGTTCTCAACCTGAGCTCTGCTATACCTTCATGTGAGTCAAAAATCAAGATTCATCTAGCTAGCCTTGAAGTTGTTTTTGTTTGTTTTTTGAACAGTTTTCCACTGAGAGAGAAGTGGGATGTGAATGTTTCATAGCAACGTGGAGAGAAAACAAGTAGTCCTTCCTGGCGCTTGGGGTCCCCCACCATTTTTGGGCTTGGTTGGGTGCACATTTGGAAAAGGAAGACACTGTTGTGGGCACCACAAAATAGCTATTTCATGGAGGAAAAACTGGCAATGTTCGCCCACAAAGGCAAAATAAGTACCAAACAAAAAAAAAAAACCAAGACCAAAAAGGAAACACAACCTCGTGCAAGAACAAATAATTCCTCCAACCAAATGATGCAGAACCTTGCAGGACCCCAAACCACAACTGCAAAAGCTCAACTTCTCCTCTTGGTTGGACTACTGCAATGAGTTAAATATTGGGGTGCCTTTGAGGATGGAAACTGCAGGAAAAGGTAAAGCAGCGTTTCTCAACCGCTGTTCCATGGCACACTAGTGTGCCGCGAGGCGCTGGCTGGTGTGCCGCGACGTGCGGCGACGAGAAGGGCGATTTGCATTGTCACGTGCCTGGCGGCCGCCAATTAACAACACTGACCCGCCGAAAAGGAAGCCGGCCGGGTCACGACGTGGAGCGAGCACAGCTCTCAACAGCCACCACCACGGGAGGGTGGTTTTAGACAAACTTAAAGAAGCTGGCTGGATGAGCTCAACCTGAAACTTGCTGAGCAAAGGATTGTGCTGGCAGAGAAATCAGCGGCTTGTGAAGCCTTATTACAGGAGATTGCAACCAACACAGCAATTGGCAAGTGTTTCTTACAGTCAAAATTATATAGTCAATATAGGGCGGCACAGAGTTAAATTTTTTAACTTTTTTAATGGTGGTGTGCCTCGTGATTTTTTTCATGGAACAAGTGTGCCTTGGCCCAAAAAAGGTTGAGAAACACTGAGGTAAAGGACCCCTGGATAGTTAAGTCCAGTCAAATTTGACCTGGGGTGCGGTGCTCATCTTGGCTTTCAGACTGAGGGAGCTGGTGTTTATTCACAGACAGTTTTCTGGGTCATGTGGCCAGCATGACTGAACTGCTTCTGATGCAAGAGGACATCACGACTGTTGAGGTGGCAAACAGACGCAACACAAAGGTAGTATATTCCGGGGGTGACCCAGAGCAAAAGCAGGAGCCCCCTTTTATTGAGATTTTGTAACCAAGTAAATCATTAACAACCAGTGCAGTCTTCCTCCAATGACAGTCAGGACATCCCAGAAAAGGTGGAACTTCCCCATGTGTCACATCCTGCCAACACCCAGTTTTCCCTCCATAAGGGAAGTGCCTGATCCTCACGTATCCCTCAAACACCTCCTTGTCACATGTGTGCTCTTTACACATCCCCCTCCCCTCAATCTTGTGACTGCTGCTAGCCTCCCAAAACCTCCTCCCCATTCCATTGTTTTCCTCCTGACCTGGGTTCAACCTCTCTGGCTTGGACCTGCTTCCCTTGTTATAACTTGCCTAAACCAGTTCCATCCTGTTCTCCCCACCTCTGCCCAGTCCTGTGGTGACCTGCTGCCCTGCTCTGTCCCAATGACCTAACCTATAGATGCGTGTGTGCTAATACCGACGTACAATGTGGCTTGCCAGCATTGCACGCGATAAGAACCTTTAACATTTGACAGCTCCCCTGCCAGGCTTGATGCGGCTTGCCGACATCAACCCCAGAATCACTCCCACATCTCCCCTTTCTTAGTTTTATTAAAATGTACAACTGGGACTAATGTGGTGAGTGTGTGCTTGTGCATACTGTATCCACCTTTCCAAAGAATGAAACAGTTGCCGCTTTTATGGGCATGGGCTGTCAAAACCAAAACCTCTTAGCAGTAAACATTCCACACCGTGCAACATGTAAACCTCGGTATAAAATATAAATAACATTGTATCCAACCTTCCTAATATAGAAAAGATTACAAGTAACTTAAATAGAATACTGTAACAGTCTCTTAAATGTAGCAGCTGCAAGAAAGCTCAGTCTCTCGATTTGCGAGGGCTCAATAACATGAAAATCCTTTTCAAACGTTGAAACAAAATTAACTGCATCCTTCAATGGAAGGAAGACTCCTTATGCAAACTTTTAATCAGAGTTTTCACTGTCCTTATTGCGCCCTCGGATCGTTGCTAGCGCGCAGTCTCTCAGAGTTTGCAGCAAGACAGGAAAAGGCAGCGAGCAAAAGATTGTCTGGCGTAAGGTCCATGCCATGCGCCTGAAGCAGAATGACAGCTTGCGAGGACAGTGCTTTAATCGTCCCCCACGTCGGCTGGTGATGCTAGCGCGGAGCCCGGTCCCGATCCCTGTGCGCCTCCTGAATCTGGAGCGACGCCAAGTCCAGAACTGGATCCTGAAGGCTGGACAGCGGTGGATTCAGGCCTCGTCACCACGCCATCTCTCCAGGGCTTGACACACCTCGCAGGGACCCAAATCGCTTTTCCTGCGGAATCAAACACAGTTGCGAAACCCCTCCCCCATGCGTTTTTAAATATTCAAAATGATTGAAATTTAATGTGAAATGTGATTTAATATAAATAATACTGAAGACCCAAATAATACCGAAGACTCATAGGTATTCCTCCTTTTTTGTTTGTGTTTGGCAAGAGACTTACTCTCAGAGGCAAAGGCCCTGAGACTTTGCATAGCAACAATAATATGGAATCCTGCAATGCTCTTGTGTTTTGCAGTTCCCACAGAACCTTATGCTAAGATGTTGAGATACAGTTTGGGCTAGTGAATTCCTGCCTCTATAAACATAAAAAGCAGAGGGAAGTCTGGAAAGAGGCAATGAAAAATATAAGTATTCTTAAATGCTGAAAGACTCCAATTACAGGTTATCCTGGCTGCAGAATATCAAACTTTCTGTTGAGCAAATTCCTAAAAGCAGAACCAAAGAAATAAGCAATAAAGTACAAAAGATATTCAAATAAAGAGCATCCATGCTTTTGAATGGACTGATGTAGGTCAGAGAAACAAGAAAACCATCGTTGGAATGGTACATGCACTCTCTGTAGAAAAGTTAAACAGTGCTGTTTAATCTTCAATAGAATTTGAGGCCTGGAAGATCATAGGAAAGTCCAAGAATCTAACATTTAAGAGAAAAAGAAAACCCAAGCACTATTGCAGGACGAATCCCAAGAAAGTACACAAAAGAGAAATCAAAGCAAAGGTCCCATGCCTTTCAAAATGATGAGAGTATACAATTAAAATAAAATATGCAAAAAATGCTAAATTGAAGAAAAATGTTAATAGGTTGTTATGCATTCACATACCCTGCAGAAATGAACTGAAAAATACCTTATAAACTGTTTGGCTAAGCTGCATCTATATACTTCAGCAAATAAGGAAGAAATGAATACTGTCAAGTCAACACAGAAAATCCAACTATCTGCACCAATTTAACCCCAAACTACAACTGAATTAAGAATGTTCATGTAAAGGCCTAGAACCTGCTGTAGCTAAGAAAAATCCAACCATCTTAGAAAGAAGGAAACATAAAATAGTTAGGTGTTTGAACTTTACCCTATAGCTGATAAAAGAAAAATCATACAATCAAAAGAAATAAACATCATGAGACAAAAATACTTTAAATCAAGAGACAATGACTCCTGTGGGTAAGAAATATTATTAATCAAACAAGCTTGTTCCTGGAACTTCCTGCAGAGGAAAATCACAGTTAAATGGTACTCGCTTGAGCATGTGCAGAGGGCAAACCTGCGAAAGGAAAACAATGAGCCAACTCTTTAAGGATTAAAATTTTCTCTTTGGTAAGAGGACATTGTTCCACCCAAATTGGTTCTGTGGACTGCCATACTAAAGGCAAAGCAGTGGGCTTTGAATAGCTCATTATGAATTTCAATCATCTATCACCAATCTTGTATCAAATTGAATCATAAGATCCCTTCCCCACAGGTTTACATGGATAGGAAGGATCACTGGCTTGAGACGTGCTGTTTTGCCTCCCTCAAGGGAAGTTACTGTTAACCAATTTGTGCTGATTGGGCTCCTCCGACTCCCCACACTGCTGGAGACTCACTGCACGGCCAATCCTGAGGCCACTGGGAAGCTGCTATCACCGAAACATCCGCTCCCAGTCCAACACAGCCTCAAAGGATCTACCATTTAATAAATAAGTCCTGGTTGGCTTCTGTTCCTTAATAAATTCAGTGACAGCCAAAATATTAGGGTGCAAGGTGCGGTCAGTAGACCCAAAGCCCTTAGCTCCACGCACAACAGCCTGTCCCCCAGCCGGAAGGACATAAGGTAAAATCACTAGTTGTGCAAAAGAATCCCCTTTCTTTAATGTCATAGGAACATTGGTTTCAAACTGTATCTGTATCACACCCTCATAATCCCAATCTATAACTCCTGGTATGACAAAAACTCCCTTTTTCCCTGCAGAAGACCTTGGAAGAATTAAACCCACAGTTCCCTGTGGCAAGGGTCCCCTCAATTGAGAAGGCATGAGAACCACAATCCCTGGAAAAGAAACAAATCTATCCTCCTGATTAATCAAATCTATACCTGTTAATACCTAAGTGGGTATAGGGCAACCATGCATTAGAAAAGGAGGGGAAAGAATTTGTAGTACAGTACAACCAACAAGCAAGCAGAATGATTTGCACTGAACCCTTCAGAAAAGACAATAAAGGCTGGCATGGGGAGAGAAAACATAATCCTTCATTCACATTAGTGAGGAGAAAAAGGTATTTTCTTTAGAAACAATCGGCTGCAGACATTTTAGGTTTTCAGTCTGAACTGGCTACCTTAAGCAGACTGAAAAACTGCAAAATGACAATAGGCAGGCTCCTCTGTTTTTAAAGAGAGCCTTAAGCAATTTGAGAAGACACAGCCAGATATCTATTAACCATTTAAACTACCTCAAGGAAAGGAAAGCAGATCAAAGCTTCTCACCTTCCTGGATTAAAAGGAAACATTTGCTCAGGCATTGTGAGCTTAATGCTGTTGGCCTTCGCAAAGAGTGCCCTTTTCAGCTCACTCAAAATCACCCAGTCTCCAACATGCTCTACAGCACAGGAGCTGGCAACACAGTTTGAGGCACAGAAGACATTTAAATAAGCAGCGAGGAGGAAGGCAGCAAGTCCTGCCAACGTTCCTTTCTGCTGTTCCTTCCAGTCCTGGGGTATCAAGTCACAAGAACTTTCAAGCAACCCCAATGCAAAAGTGGAGCATAACCCAGTCTTTTCCAGACTCTTTCTAAGTGCCCTCATAATCTGATACGACAAAGAAGACCAATTGTACTGAGCTTGACCCTGGGCATTAACAACCTGAGTTACAGGGAAAGCTTGCATTCCCGCTTCTAACTCTTCACTAGACAACGCTCCCTTATCTCTTTCCATCTGAAATCCTTTACACACTGCGCTCACCATCGGCTTTTCAGGGGCCAAAGGAGAGCCCAAGGAATTAACATCCTGAACCCCTGCTGTCTCTGCATTAGCAGCTACTGTAGCTGTTTTTGCCTTAGGGGCTGAAACTGGAGAAGTTTTAACCTTCTCCCCTTGGAGCCGAGAATCGGGCAGGGACGGTCCCTGATTGCCTGTTTCTGATCTCTTTCGGTTAGATCCCAATGCAATCCCTACCTTTGCTATCGCATCTCTACACCTTTGCCACAACAACACAGTCGCTATGGGCGCACGGGGGGAGGTCAACAACACCATCCCTATTCTCTCCCAATCCTGCAGATTTAAAGAGCCCGCTTCCGGGTAGGATGGGCAATAGCTCTCTATATCCTCCAATAATTCCACTAGTGATTCCACACTATGCACTACCTGACCAGAGGCTTCTATAAGCCCCTTCAACTCTTCCGCGTGCTGCAGTCGCTGAGCTGATTCCTGTTGTCCCATACTCACGTTGAGCGCGCTGCGCTGAGGATCCAGACTATCTCAGTCTCTTATGAATAGGGCGATCACGTCCGGGTCGCCACCAATGTTGAGGTGGCAAACAGACGCAACACAAAGGTAGTATATTCCGGGGGTGACCCAGAGCAAAAGCAGGAGCCCCCTTTTATTGAGATTTTGTAACCAAGTAAATCATTAACAACCAGTGCAGTCTTCCTCCAATGACAGTCAGGACATCCCAGAAAAGGTGGAACTTCCCCATGTGTCACATCCTGCCAACACCCAGTTTTCCCTCCATAAGGGAAGTGCCTGATCCTCACGTATCCCTCAAACACCTCCTTGTCACATGTGTGCTCTTTACACATCCCCCTCCCCTCAATCTTGTGACTGCTGCTAGCCTCCCAAAACCTCCTCCCCATTCCATTGTTTTCCTCCTGACCTGGGTTCAACCTCTCTGGCTTGGACCTGCTTCCCTTGTTATAACTTGCCTAAACCAGTTCCATCCTGTTCTCCCCACCTCTGCCCAGTCCTGTGGTGACCTGCTGCCCTGCTCTGTCCCAATGACCTAACCTATAGATGCGTGTGTGCTAATACCGACGTACAATGTGGCTTGCCAGCATTGCACGCGATAAGAACCTTTAACATTTGACAGCTCCCCTGCCAGGCTTGATGCGGCTTGCCGACATCAACCCCAGAATCACTCCCACACACGACAAGGGCCAGAGTGCACAGAAATGCTGGACCCCATTGGCCTTTGGCCTTGAAGCAGAGTACATCTGGTGCGTTCTTGAGAAGTTACCTTTTCTTTTTCTTTTTTTGGCCTTGGTTCTGACTTTACGTTACCGGTTGCAAAGGCAATCTTTGCGGAGAAATCCCTGGAGATTTGGCGAGAAGACTATAATTACACAATTAGGCACATAATTAAACATCACCTCCTGCAACCTCCTGGATTGATCAAGGAACAGGTGGAGAACTTGAGGAAAAACATGTTTGTGAGAAATCCCCACTGCGTCCCATAGCCCGACACTTGACAAAACTCACTAAATAATCACCTTTTTAGAGAATCCGTAGATATTTATTAATGAATATATTTGAACTATCACATTTCTGCACACCATGGATGATCGGATGGGGGCTGTCCACCCTCCTCTCCTTTGTTTGTAGGTGACCCCACCTTCTATGCCCTACCAGTGAACCTAAGATCACCAACTTTGATATTTGGGAGGGGCAGACTAGGATTAACAGTCACAAAATATGGATTTGTTACACCTGTACACTTGAACATTTAGGAAAGGTCAGCAAATTTATCTAGACCAGGTGTGAGGAATCTGTGGCCCTCCACCTGTTGCTGCGTTACAGTTCCCATCACCCCCCAGGCCATTGGTCACGTTTTCTGGGGCTGATGGGAGTTGTAGTTCAGCAGCACCTGAACAGAAGAAGAGCCTGTTGGATCAATCAGGCCAATGGCCCATCAAGCACAGTAGCCTGTTTTCACAGTGGGCAACCAGATGCCTATGGGAAATGCATAATAATAATAATAATAATAATAATAATAATAATAATAATAATAATTTATTATTTATTATTTATACCCTGCCCATCTGGCTGGGCTTTCCCTACCACTCTGGGTGGCTTCCAACAAACATTACAATACATCAAATATCACAGATTAATAACTTCCCTAAACAGGGCTGCCTTTAGGTATTTTCTAAATGTCAGGTAGTTGTTTATCTCGCTGACCTCTGATGGGAGGGCGTTCCACAGGACGGGTGCCACTACCGAGAAGGCCCTCTGCCTGGTTCCCTGTAGCTTTGCTTCTCGCAGTGAGGGAACCGCCAGAAGGCCCTCGGCGCTGGATCTCAGTGTCCGGGCTGAACAATGGGGATGGAGACGCTTCTTCAGGTATACTGGACCGAGGCCCCCACAAGCAGGGCTCAAGCACAAGAGCCCTCAGACCCACCAACAGCCTTCCACAGCTTCTTCCTGCTAAGCACTGTCTGAATAAATATCTGTCCTGAATCTCCCAACATTCAGCTTAGACGGGAAGTTCAAAGGTTCCCCATCCCCAGTCTAGACCCATTGCAGTCTAGCACATTGGGGGAAACCTGGTCACTTTGATTGCAATTCTCTGGAGAGCGTTATGCCCTGTTCTTCCATTCCCCCTCTCTTATTCCTTTACTCTCTTTCCCCGAGTTGTTGTAATTTTAGGTATTAACCTTTATCACTCATCCTACTTTCCCACAACACATCCTCTTGCCCTTTTCCCTCAGAGCAGAGAGATCTCCCTTCCTGCTTTTTAAGCCCCTGCCCTCCTTCAGCATGTCTATCTCCTGGCCACCTTTATGTCGCTTTTAACTGTCAGTAATGCCCTTCGTCCAACCAAAGAGCTATGTGTGGCCCAGGGGCAAGACGGGTGAATTAGGAGGCACTGGGTGGGCTGTGGCACTGAGGCCCACTGCTGGACCATGGCCCAGTCTTTCAGAAGTGCTAGGAAAGGTCATGCCGACCCAGTGGTGTAGCACCGGGCGCAACATTTTGGGGGGGCGCTCGCACTCGCAGCTCTCTGCCCCTGCCTGCAGGGCCAGAGCATCCACAAAGGTGAGCTAGGCAACCGCCTAGAGCGCTGTCATGGAGGGGGCACTGCCAACCTGCCCCCTGCCCGCCGCCCTCCACTCGCCGCCCACCGCCCACCGCTTTCCCTCCTGTTTCCCTTGCTGCTGAGGCGCTTCCCTGCAATGCCCTGCAGGGGGCGCAGGGCCGCGCCGCACAGCAGGGAGGCGGGGGGATTTGAGCGTGCGCGCGCCCAGCGCATCAGCGACGGCACCGACCAGCTGGCCGAGCGCCATGAGCCCAGCGGGGGCAAGGCTTCAGCGCTCTCCAGCCAGCCAGCCGGCCACCGCCAGCACACCTCAGAGCCGATTCGAGGGGCTGCTTCGCTGCAGCTGCTCACACAAGCCAGAGGCGCAAAGCGAGGCACGCGCCTTCCTTCCCCTCAGTAGCGCCCACATGCCCTCATGCATAAAACATGGCGTGGGAGGAGGGGGAGGCGGTGGCGGCGCCCAGCAGAGCCACTTGCCCCGCGTCACCGGGCTTCCCCAGAGCCGCCGCCGCTGTTGCTGCTGCTGGTGGCCACACACCCCACTGGCCAGAGAGGAAACTGGGTGTCCTCGTTTCCTGCTGGGCCCGCATCATTTCGAGCTGCAGCCTCTCGTGGCCTTGGAGCTCCCTCCGCACTTGAACTGTCGCTGCCTGCTGAGGAACAAGGGCGTAGGCAGGGGGGGCAGGAGGGGGCAGCTGCCCCCCCTAGAAGCAAAAAAATTAATGTATTTTACAGACCATAACCAGCACTTTTCCCCTCCAAAAACTGAAGTGGAAAGGGCTTTGCTTTAGCAAGAGCAGCTAAGTCTCCGCTTGCTGGGGGGGGAACACAGCAGTAACAAAAACACATCAAATAAATATAACAAAGTGGCTACCAGTAGTTAAGCAGTTAAGACAATGGAGCATATATCCCCAGGCAAGATTCGATAGCTGACCATTTCACCCTATTGTTCTTAAGTGGGAGTTGTTAATGAGCATTCAGGAGCATTAAGAGTTCTATTGGCGATTTAATGAGGGTGCAGACTCAGAGGATTCAATTTGACTAAGGTGGCTCTGCAAGGCTAAAAAGAAGTGAATAAGAAAGGGGGGAGGCTGTAGCTTTGACAGACACAGTGATGTTTATAAAAAGCATTGGTGTTCCAGTCTGCCCCTCCTCCTGCATCTGTATACTGTAAATCAGGGGTGGCCACCTCCCAAGAGACTCTGATCTACTCAGAGTTTAAAACTGGGGGTGATCTACCCCCTTTTGGGGGGTTCAGGTCAAAGCTGTTGAGTTTTTTTTTAAGGAAGGGAAGCTTCTTTTAGGAGGGAGGGAGGCCCATTTTTGTTTAGGGCTTCAGGTCATAGTTCAACTTTTTTGAGGGAGGAGGAAAATTTTGGGTGAGCTTTTTTTTAGGGGTGCCAGTGACCTACCAGTGATCTACCACAGACATCCAGTGATCTACTGGTAGATCACAATCTACCTGTTGGACGTGCCTGCTGTAAATCAAGCAGAGAGAAAGCTGCTTACAAGGCTCCTGTACATGCAGAGTTCCAGCATCACAGCGTCACCCAGAGGCACCCACAAATATGAGTTATCCCTCTCTCTATTTCTTCCTTCCTTCCCTCCCTCTTCCATCCTTAATAAAATATGGGGGGGGCAGATAAGCCCCACATAGAAAGCCCATCAACATGGGGGGATGACTCTTTCAAATACGGTATTTACCAGTAATTGGGGGGGGGGAGGCACCTAGGCCTCTAGGAGTTGGCTGCTATGCCTAGGAGTAGGACAATTCAAGAAAGCAGAACGATGCATATGGTATGGTAATATATCAATAGAATCGTAGAATTGTAGTTGGAAGGGACCACAAGGGTCATCTAGTCCAACCCGCTGCAATGCAGGATTTTTTCCCTAAGGTGGGGCTTGAACCATGGTTGAAATATTATGCTGATATGCAGCAACGCCTCGGAGCCGTCGTGGCTGCGGCCATGCCTTGCCCCGCCCTTGCCCGCCTTTCCCACCCCCTCTCGCCTGCCCGACCCTCCTGTCATCTTGCTGCAGAGTTCCAGCATCACAGCGTCATCCAGAGACACCCACAAATATGAGTTATCTCTCTCTCTATTTCTTCCTTCCTTCCCTCCCTCTTCCATCCTTAATAAAATACGGGGGGGGGGCAGATAAGCCCCACATAGAAAGCCCATCAACATGGGGGGATGACTCTTTCAAATACGGTATTTACCAGTAATTGGGGGGGCACCAGGCCTCTAGGAGTTGGATGCTATGCCTAGGAGTAGGACAATTCAAGAAAGCAGAATGATGCATATGCTATGGTAATATATCAATAGAATCATAGAATTGTAGTCGGAAGGGACCACAAGGGTCATCTAGTCCAACCCCCTGCAATGCAGGATTTTTTTCCTAAGGTGGGGCTTGAACCATGGTTGAAATATTATGCTGATATGCAGCAACGCCTCGGAGCCGTCGTGGCTGCGGCCGTGTCTTGCCTCACCCTCGCCCGCCCTGCCACCCCCTCTCGCCTGCCCGACCCTCCCGTCCTCTCCAGCCAAGCAGGGTAGCCGCCAACGCTACCAGCCCCAGAAGCACAAGGTGGCCGCTGCTGCCGCCGCCACGATGTCATCAGGCCCGCTGGCCCTTTAGCCCCGCCCACTTCATGGCCCCTCCCCTTCCGTGCCTTGGCCCCGCCCCTGAACGACCATGGCTTGCCCCCCCCCCAGTTTTGATCCTGGCTACGCCCCTGCTGAGGAACCGGCCTTGGAGGCGCAGGACCAAGCGCGGGCCTTTCAGGAGTAAGTGCGCCTGCGAGGCGGGCGCTTTGGGTTTGGCCCCTAAGAAAGAGTGTGTGCCCAATTTCTCCTTTCATTTCTGCTGCCTTCCCTCCCTCCCTCTGCCTCCCTCTCTACCAAAGACCTGTAAACCACTGTTACCTTCTTAAGTGGGTTTGCTTAAAATTTAGATTTTGCTTAAAATTTCTGTACAGTACTGGGAAGTCACTGGCGTGAATGAACATTTCCAATGCCTTATAGTTTTTGAGTTATAGCTTGGTTGGTAGCGCAAGAGACTCTTAATCTCAGGGTCATGGGTTCAAGTCCCATGTGGGGTGAAATATCTGATGATCCTTGTGGTCCTTTCAGACTATTCTGTAATGAAAATTAGAGAAATGTCATATACATGCATAATGCACTTTTTAAAGCAATTTTTTAAAAAGCAATGTGGGATAAAGTTGCTTGTGACTGGGCCCCTTCTGGGGTTAGGGGCCCTGAAACTTCAACATTGTTGGATACTGGAAAAGATGATTTTATTAAGAAACAAATTCAGCACACGTGTGCTCAGTACACAGAATTGAATGCTGCATCTATGCTCACCGAAATAACTCGACTTCGGCACCACATTATCTTGTATAAGGAGGTCAATCCTGATGAGCAGGTTGCAAACTGGTCAGCTTTAGATTTGCTTCGCTGGGTGTATAAGTGGAAGCTGCAAGAAAGTTTAACTAACTTTGTTGTCACATTAAGAATCTTTCTTACTATCACTGTTTCCACAGCGAGTTGTGAAAGAAGTTTCTCAAAACTTAAACTAATTAAAACATATCAGAGATCTACAATGAGCCAAGAAAGACTGAGTAATCTAGCAATACTGTCCATTGAGAGAGACTTTAATGTAGATTTCAATTCCGTTGTTGAAAAAATTGCGCTAATTAAAAGCAGGCGAATTAAAATTAATCTGTATATACAGATTGATATCTTGCACTTCTATTAAAGAATACAATTAGAGGTACAGGATTGAGGAAGTTGGCTCCATCTAGCCCAGTCTTGGATCATCTCCAGGGTATGGTTCCATTTTGATGTTTAGTTTTTGTTCTTGATATTGTTTGTCGTTTACGATGGTTGTGAGACGACATAAAATAGCATGGCCCATGCTAGGTTACTACATTTGTAGATTTGTATTCATAGACCTGCTGAAAATGTGGAGAATGTGTAATGCATGTTCACACTCAATAGAGTGTTTGAAAATAAACTTGTATTTAGATGCATTTTACTTTAATTACATCAGTATTTTCATACCAAACAATACATGTGCTTAGGGGGTAAGGGTTTCTTTAACTAATCTAGTGGAAGAGACTTGAGTGCTAAAATCCACGGGTTAGGGGGCGCAAATTAATTGCCTTGCCCCGGGTGCTGACAACCCACGCTATGCCACTGTGCCAACCTCCTGTGCCCCTCTCTGACCCATGTCACAATGTAAAACCACAATGCAGTGGGAGGGTTTTCAAATATCTAAAGGGCTGTCACATAGAATATGAAGCAAGCTTGTTTTCTTCTGCTCTGGAGGGTAGGACCTGAAACAGTGGATTGATTCAAGTGACAAGAAAAAAGATTCAGAGAAAACTATAGGAAGAATTTTCTGACAGCTGTTCGACAATGTAAATAACTCCCTCAGCAGGTGGTGGACTCTACTTCCTTGGAAGTTTTTAATTGGAGGTAGGTTGGCCATCTGTCATGGATGCTTTAGTTGTGATTCCTGCATTGTAGGGGGTTGGACTAAATAACCCTCAGGGTCCCTTCCAACTCTATGATTCTATGATTCAATTAAACATGTATTTATTCAGGCCTACACTGGCGCCATAAAGGGAGTTCACCATTATTAAAAATAATGGTGATTTCTTTATCATCGTCTTGCCAAAGCTCAAGAGGAATAAAATCGTATTTTCATTCAACATTGAACAACAACATTATGTAACTTCATCAAACTCAGTCAGAAGAGACTGGTACATAAATACTTCTCCACTTTGCCGCTCAGGGTGGGGTGGGGTTATGCTGCCCAGGTGGGACTGAATTGAATCCTCTTTGGCTCTCAAGCCATGTACGCCAGGCATGTTCTCTGGGTCTACCAAGCAGATTTTAGATGCTGTTGATTTGCTAGCTCTGTTGCTGATAGGACTCAAGAAGGACGTTGGAGTAAAAGGCAGGCACCTAATAAGTCACCTTCTGCTGTTCCTATCGCCACTACCTGAAGCAACACCAGAGATGCTGAACACAAAATGCCCACTGACTTTGATAAGGGATCCCAATGCACCCTTGAATTGGTACAGACCAGGAGACTACCACATTAGTGGGGTCATATCCGCAGCACCTGTTGTGTTCAAACCAAACGTCTTCAATGAGCCTCCCTTTACCAGAGTTTATATGTACCGGTAAGTCCTTATGTGCCTAGTGTTGTAAAAGCTTTATGCAAAGTGAATCTGACCTCATGGAGACCAAATGTTTTTGTCTGCTGGGCATGGCCCTCATTTCTGGTACTTTTCTTTGGTAAATCATGTCTTCTATTTACGTCCCTTTGGAGGAAAATGTTCAGATTCATTCTGAATGTCAGAAAGTCATCTACTGCAAACAGTGTGCTTTCATCCACTCTAGTAAGACATTTGTATTAGAATAGCCCACTCCTCAAAGATTTGGGCAGGAAGAGGTTGATGGATCTCAGGTGTAAAATGCTGCAGATCCATTTCATGCAGGGGCGTAGCCAGGATGAAAATCAGGGGGGGCAAGGGGCGGGGAGCAAGGGGCGGGGCCAAGGGGCAGGGGCGGGGCCACATCGGAGCAGCCTGAAATCGGGCTGCTCCGACTCCCTCCTCCCCCTCCGCGATAGGAAGGGACGAGGGGGAGCCAGGATCAGCCCGAAATCGGGCTGCTCCGACTCCCTCCTCCCCCTCCGCGATCGGAAGGGACGAGGGGGAGCTAGGATCAGCCCGAAATCGGGCTGCTCCGACTCCCTCCTCCCCCTCCGCGATAGGAAGGGACGAGGGGGAGCCAGGATCAGCCCGAAATCGGGCTGCTCCGACTCCCTCCTCTCCCTCCGCGATCGGAAGGGACGAGGGGGAGCTAGGATCAGCCCGAAATCGGGCTGCTCCGACTCCCTCCTCCCCCTCCGCGATAGGAACGGACGAGGGGGAGCCAGGATCAGCCCGAAATCGGGCTGCTCCGACTCCCTCCTCCCCCTCCGCGATAGGAACGGACGAGGGGGAGCCAGGATCAGCCCGAAATTGGGCTGCTCCAACTCCCTCCTCCGCCTCCGCGATAGGAACGGACGAGGGGGAGCCAGGATCAGCCCGAAATCGGGCTGCTCCGACTCCCTCCTCCCCCTCCGCGATAGGAACGGACGAGGGGGAGCCAGGATCAGCCCGAAATCGGGCTGCTCCGACTCCCTCCTCCCCCTCCGCGATAGGAAGGGACGAGGGGGAGCCAGGATCAGCCCGAAATCGGGCTGCTCCGACTCCCTCCTCCCCCTCCGCGATCGGAAGGGACGAGGGGGAGCCAGGATCAGCCCGAAATCGGGCTGCTCCGATCCCCTCCTCCCCCTCTGCAATCGCTGGGGCAGGTGGAGGGAAAGCCCCAGAGCCGCGCAAAGCGGTTGCCTGGCTTTCCCTCCGCCCGCCCCACAGCCAGCCAGCTAGAAGGGACGTCTCCCTTCTCCCTTGCTGGCTGTGGGGCGGAGGGAGGGAAAGCCAGCCAAACGCTTTGCGCGGCTCTGGTGCTTTCCCGCCATCCGCCCCACAGCTAGCCAGGGAGAAGGGAGACGGCACCGGGCGGGCAGTGGGGCAGGCTGGCCAGTGGCCCTGCTTCTAGGGGGGGCAATTGCCCCCTCCTGCCCCCCTGCCTACGCCCATGATTTCGTGATCCCCTCCCCCCCAATCACAGGTAAGGATGACACAATCTGGTCTCTGTGTGAAAAGAATGTCAAGGTGACACACACTTTTTTCCAGGGAAGGAGCCCTAGTCTACTGGCATATCCTGTCCTTCTTGTTTGCCATTCGGGAAGTCAATCAGAACCACAGGCTTTTCCCCAACCTCACCCTGGGCTATGACATCTATGACAACTTTTACGACGCCAGAATGACTTGTGGTGCCATGGTGGACCTGCTCTGCCCTGGGCAAGCAAACATCCCAAACTATTCCTGTGGACCATGGAATAAAGTATTGGCTGTTATTGAGGGGGCTGACTCTGACAAATCCAAAGATATTTCCACCATGTCAAGCATCTACAAAACCCCACAGGTATGAATGTCAGGAGGGAAGGAAAAATCCCGAATATTATTTGCAGTTTCTTTGGAGAGATGTGAAAATGTCATTCCTGCTTCTAAGGCAGAAGGGGAGTTTGCCTTCAACCCCCTCTTAACATAGATGAGTCAGGGGATTCTGGAGTCTGGGTCTGAGTGGCTTTCCATTTGTCATGTGGTTTTTAAGCATGGGTCCAAGCCATTTCTCCCTCACCCTACTCCTTTCCCAGGGAAAACCCTGTATTTTATGGTGATGGATCTTTGAGGAAATTGTCAAAACTAATGCAGAAGAATGGAGTAGGTAAAGAAAGCTAGTGCCATGTGAGATACAGATGAACAAATATGCAAAAGGAGACATTAAAGAAATGAGGCAAAATACAAAAAAGTGCATGACAAGGCAATGGAACTTCATTCATCTCTGAAACAAACGCTTTGAGCTTAGGCTAAGCAAACCTTAGATAAACCTCAAAATATTTTTTTAAAACAATTGTCAAGTAGCACCTTAGAGACCAACTAAGTTTGTACTTGGTATAAGCTTTTGAGTCCATGCACACTTCTTCAGATATTCTTCTTCTACCTGGACGCTCGGATAATTTCTATATAGAGTGGCTTCTTTCCGACACTAACTCTAATGTGTCAGTGAAGGTAGCCAAATTCTGTGCTAGAGTCATAAAAATTCTGTCTAATCTAACTAGCAGTGTCCAAATATCTTCAGAACATCTTCAGGACTAGCTAAAGAGGACCCAGTGTTATTAATCACTGTAGTCTACCTCCCTAAGTAGTAACACTCCTTTTAATCAGTTTTCTTTTAAACAATTGTTAAAACCTATATTTATTGCCTATTTTTAGATTATTACTGTTTTTCTTTTATTGTTTTATGTATTGCATATTTATGTGTGCTGGTCAAGAACCGCAATAAATCAATCAATCCATTCTTCTTCAGATATCCTACAGATACTTCAGAACTTAGATAAAACTGTAAAAGTAAGAGCAATTTACAGTAAAGTCAAGACTTGAGATTTACATTCCTAATCTGTCCTCCTTATTATTGACATATTTATATGCTACCTTTACTCATGAAAGATAATTAGGTTTATGAAAAATAACTGGAGCACTTAGCTTTAATGGTATAGAAGGGTCTCTCTATGCCCCCCTATAGCCCCCTCTCTATGGCTCCCTTTAATCAAAGGATAGAAGATATGGCAAGTCTTAGAATCATAGAATGATAGAATATTGAAAGAAACCCAAGGGTCATCTAGTCCAACCCCCTGCAATGCAGGAATCTCAGCTAATGCATCCATGACAGATGGCCATCCAACCTCTGCCTAAAAACCTCCGAGGAAGGAGAGTCAACAGCCTCTGAGAGAGACCATTCCACTGTCAAACAGCGCTTACAGTCAAAAGGTTTTTCCGTATGTCCTATTGGAATCTCCTTTCCTGCAACTTGAAGCCATCGGTTCGAGTCCTACCCTCCAGAGCAGGAGAAAACAAACATGTTCCCTCTTCCATGTGGCCCTTAAGATATTTAAATATAGCTACCATATCTACTCTCAGTCTTCTCTTTTCCAGGCTAAACATAGAGCCTTGATCATCCTAGTTGGACTCTTCTACCCACGTTCTAGCTTGCCAAAATGCTTCTTAAATTGTGGTGCCCAGAACTGGACACAGTATTCCAGGTGTGGTCTGACCAAGGCAGAATACGGTGGTACTATTATTTCCCTTGATCTGGACACTATACAACATGTGTTTGTGGACATGTATTATGATGTTTGGAAAGCATTCATGAATAATATAGCATGTTATAAACAATTGTATATATATTAGAACCATCATTTATATTGTTGTTGTCGTTTAGTTGTTTAGTCGTGTCCGACTCTTCGTGACCCCACGGACCATAGCACGCCAGGCACTCGGGTCTTCCACTGCCTCCCGCAGCTTGGTCACACTCATGTTCGTAGCTTCGAGAACACTGTCCAACTATCTCATCCTCTGTCGTCCCCTTCTCCTAGTGCCCTCAATCTTTCCCAACATCAGGGTCGTTTCCAAGGATTCTTCTCTTCTCATGAGGTGGCCAAAGTACTGGAGCCTCTGGTTCACGATCTGTCCTTCCAGTGAGCACTCAGGGCTGATTTCCTTAAGAATGGATAGGTTTGATCTTCTTGCAGTCCATGGGACTCTCAAGAGTCTCTTCCAGCACCATAATTCAAAAGCATCAATTCTTCGGCGATCAGCCTTCTTTATGGTCCAGCTCTCACTTCCATATATACATGGACAAAGACAACAGGCATCATTTATATACCACTGTATTAGATAAGTATGTATAGAATAATAGTTTCTCCCTTGTTTGTTTATGAACCTTTCTTTCCTTGTTTTTCTTGGTTCAACTGAAATATTTTCAATAAAAAATAGAATTTAAAAAGTAAGAAAAAAATCTTATCTTTTAAAAAGGTGGCTTCTCCCCATATGAACTGACTTTTATAATTTCCCCTTCCTTCTTTCGCAGCTAGTATGTGTGTTCTGCTTAGATTTATAAACAACAAACAAACAACCAATCATCTCTGAAGGTGAGGTTTTGAGGAGTACAGGGAGGAGAGCAATTCTTAAATGTCTTCACAAATTTTGGCACCCAGGAGTGGGAGCTTTGTTCTAAGTATTCCTGTCTGGCCCTACACCCTGAAATGATCTATTCTTATTATATGCTTTCAGTCTTAATCAGGACTCTAGCCACATAAGATTTCATTTCACATAAGCGGCATATCAGGAGGTTGGACTAGATGCCCCTTGTGGTCCCTTCCGATTTGACGATTCTGTGATTCGCTAGCATTGTATCTAGTGTTGATGAAATACAGGGATGCAGTATAAAAATGCAGAACCACACTTTTGTGGTTCTGTGGAAAGCATGTAAATATTCATATTCAAAGCACAGTAATCAGATCTTGATAGTGAATGGAGGAAGGATTTGTCTACCTCCACAGGAGCTCAATGCAGTGTCGTCTAGTGGATGAAATGAATTCTAATAAGTAAAAATGGAACATTTAAATAAGGCAAGAAAAAGTTATTATTTTGCATTGTGCCATTGTAAACCCAAAATGTCAAACTATATTTATTCTTCAAAGATTAGTAGTACACTTATTTATTAGTAGTACATTTATTTGGGATAAATCTTAAGAAAAGTGAGCTGATGGTATCAGGAGGAGGATTTCATCTTCCAGATATGAGTTTATGCCACAAGGCATATCTTTTATCACGTACAAGCAACAGGCAAGTTTCTTCTGCTACATATACCTCAGCAATCTAGTGTAGATACCTATTTAGACATCTGTAGGACAGATCCTGAAGCTGAGGCTCCAATACTTTGGCCACCTCATGAGAAGAGAAGATTCCCTGGTAAAGACCCTGATGTTGGGAAAGATGGAGGGCACAAGGAGAAGGGGACGGCAGAGGACGAGATGGTTGGACAGTGTTCTCGAAGCTACGAACATGAGTTTGACCAAACTGCGGGAGGCAGTGGAAGACAGGAGTGCCTGGCGTGCTCTGGTCCATGGGGTCACAAAGAGTCGGACATGACTAAACGACTAAACAACAACAACAACAAGGGTTTGTGGCAACTAATTTTATATAGAAGAACTGATGGCTATTATAGGTATAATGTGAGCTTAAAATGTTCATTGTAATTGTTTGAGAGCTTTTCCTTTAAAAAAAATGTTCTTTTTTACCTTAAATGTGACACTTTAACGAAAAATAATAATGATTAAGTAAAAAAATGCAATCAGGACATAACATAAAGCAAACACAGCACATTTCAAAGACTGTCACCTTTTCTTGAAAGAAAACAACTACATAAATATGGGGTGTTGTTAAGCTCCCTGGGGTAGAGCTCCTCAGCCCTCATGAAACTGTGTCTTCCTTCTGTTTCCCATATCAGAGAAATGGGATTTTGTTGGGGGTGAGAACAGCAATCTCTTCTGTTCCCTCATATTTTACCATTTTGAATACTCATTTAAACATCCTTAAAACATCAGTGACCTTCCCTTCTTCTCTTTCCATGGTGTATTTTGCATTCCATAAATCCCTGCATGTTTTGCATAAACTGAACCATTCAGTATTCCATTATTACATCCACCGAAACATATTTACACTGTTGAACTTATCTTAAAGCTGCAAGTGTTTTCAAATCTCTTCTGTTCTTTACTAGGTCAGTTATGGTTTTGTTTCTGATGCTCTTAATGATAAAACTCAGTTCCCGTTTGTCTACCGAATGGTCCCCAAAGAAGAGCATCAGTATCTGGGGATAGTCCAACTCCTCCTGCACTTCAACTGGACTTGGATTGGCCTCGTTGCTCCAGACACCGAGAACGGGGATAGATTCATGAGGACCTTGATGCCTCTGCTAACCAGGAACACAGTTTGTGCTGCCTTCTCAATTAGCATCCCAATACAGACTGTGAAAATACCATCGCTTTCTAAAATATCTTTCACGTGGAACAAAGTCAATGTATTAGTCTACTATGGAGAGATACGGTTCTTCTATAGTTCAATATTTCTTCTGCAAATTAAGATTGAAAGGCATATGAGACCCATTTTGGGGAAAGTCTGGATCACAACAGCTTTGTGGGACCTCATCCTGAACCTGTCTTATGATCTGCTTTCTCCCCTGAACATTCATGGGTTTTTCTCTTTCTTGACTCGTATTAAAAGAAGGCCAAACTATGACGACTATGAAACATTTCTCTATTCTATGTTTCGGTTTGCAGAGAAATCATATAATTGTTCATATTCAAAGCATGTGTTATCTGTGAAAGGAAGGAAAAGGTGCAGGGAAGTTGACACTCTGGAGTCCCTGCCTGACGAAATGATTGAGAAAACCCTGTCTCCGGATAACTACAGTATTTACAACCTTGTCCTTGCTCTGGCACGGGCCTTAAGGGCTGCGCTTTCCTCCACATCCAATCAGATGGTGGTGAAGGGTAAAAAGAGGCTGAAATATCAAAGGATACAGTCTTGGCAGGTATTCCTGTTTCCCTCTCAGATATATTTGCTGAACCGGAATCGGTGCTGTGAATTCCTTTCTCAGGTGAAATCAGGTTTGCCTCAACACTGACTTAGCTTTGACTCCATTTACTGTAGATTGTTACCCGCATCCTAATTTAGCTGCTGACAAGACAATCTGCCTCCACTTTACCACCTGATTCCTCAGCAAGGCTTCCTGCTATTACTAGCCAAGGAAGCTGATGTCAACACAAAACTTCTAGCTACCTTACTTTGACAAATAGGAAGCTTGTGCTTGCAGAATTATTCCAAGGGTGCAGAATGAAGTTTATGCATCTCATAGCTTTAAACTGTCCCAATAGGCTGAAGCAGACCGACTAGGTCACAGATCCATTGCCCAAACACACACACATACACAAAGTGTCAGTCTGTACAAAGTTCTTCAGAGATTAGGCCATGTTATCCAGATGGTTTTCTTCTTTTCTAAATGTACATGCTTTCTTTGCTGTTCTAGCTTCACCCTTTCCTAGGTGATTCCCAGTTTTACAATAATTCCATGGAAGGAGTGTATTTGGATGAGAATGGGCAGTTGACAGTCGAATCTGACATTGTGAACTGGGTGCCATTTCCCAACAAATCCTTTGGTGCAGTGAAATTTGGGAGCATAAGCAGACAGGGATCCTCAGGCACAAAATTCACCATTGACCAAGAGGCTCTTGCGTGGTCCAGGATGTTCAACCAGGTTTGGAAAACTCATTCATTGCATTGTTTTCCCTTTTAGAGGTATGTTAACCTCTGACACAGCTGCTCCGAATACCTTTCTGTTTCAACTAGTTTGTTTCTCTGGATTTTTGATATTTTTAAATGATTACAATGATTGCAGATTTGTACTGTGTTTACTAGACCTTTGTAATAATGGCAGGCAGCTCCATCTCCTAAACCCAAGGCCAATACAGTCTCCATGTAATTCTCTCTTCTTGATTATCTATTTCTGCCCCAACTGTGTCCCAAGGAATTTGTCCCATGGGTCAAAAAAAGCATCAAACACCACAAGGGTTCCCGTTTCATGGCGGTTGGACCACAGCTCTGTCAGATCTGGCTTCACAGAGCTTCCGGGGAAGGTGGAGGGGAAGTGGGAGGGAAGTCAATTAAGATTTATGTTTGAAATTGTTAAATGTGAATTATTATTATTTTGAAAATTAATAAAATGTTATCAAAAATAAAAAAAGCATCAAACACCAAAGCCGTGTCTATTCCACATAGACTGAGACTGTACACTGGCGGAGAAATTACTTTCATTGATGCCTTCTGTCTTTTTGGTCAGACCCTTCCTCATGCCAGGTGTACCAAAAGCTGTCGCCCTGGATATGCCAAGAAGGTTCAGAAAGGGAAACCCATTTGCTGCCACGCTTGTGCTCCATGTGCGGAAGGGATGATCTCCACTCAGGAAGGTAGGAGACTTCAGAGGAAGATGCCACAAAAACAATGAAATATGTCCTTTGTTGATGAGTATTCAGGTATAATCTTCTGGTTGAATTTAATAAAGGTTCAATAGTAATGTACATAAGCTTAATAAAGCTTTCCAGGTACTACTGAGACAGCCTTGAGTATGTAAGAATTAGGCAGTGTTGCTGCATCTGCTAGGCTCCCTTGAATCAGTACCGGGGGGCAAAGTAGCTAGGATGTTTGGTTTGTACTGGGAAGACCGGAGTTCCAGTCCATGGTCGTCCAAAGAATTTTTTAAATGTAAATTACACCCATCTGAGAATACCTGGTATTGGGGTGAGATCAGATATAGCTGCAATTAACAACTTGGAGCTTCTAGAACAGGGGTCAGCAAACTTTTTCAGCAGGGGGCCGGTCCACTGTCCCTCAGACCTTGTGGGGGGGGCAGACTATATTTTGAAAAAAACCTATGAATGAATTCCTATGCCCCACAAATAACCCAGACAGGGGCGTACCCAGGATCAAACCAGGGGGGGCAAGCCATGGTCGTTCAGGTTGTGACATTTCAGAACGGAAAAGGTGAATGAAACAAAAAATTTAAGAAAATTATATATAGTCTAAGAGAGGCTAGAAATCAAAGCAAGGTGGGGGGGGACTTCGACTGCTCAGGACAGGCTAGCAGTTAAAGTCTGAAAGGATTAAGATCGGATTTAAAGATAAGGAGTGAATGAGAGGGTGGGGGGAAAGAAGCGAGGAGGAGTGCGTGCCTTGTTGCAGGGGGAAAAATATTAGCCTCCTCGTTTCATCACTTTATAACCATTTTTTTAAAAAATTGCTTCGGGGGGGGGGCTCGCTGGGTACGCCCATGAACCCAGAGATGCATTTTAAATAAAGGGACACATTCTACTCATGTAAGAACAGCAGGCAGGCCCCACAAATAACCCGGAGATGCATTTTAAATAAAAGAACACATTGTTCTCATGTAAAAACATACCGATTCCCGGACCGTCTGCGGGTCGAATTTAGAAGGCGATTGGGCCGCATCCGGCACCCGGGCCTTAGTTTGGGGACTCTGTTCTAGAACACTCCAAGCTCTTCCTTGGGACGTGAATAAGGGGGTATCTGCACTTGGGACATACACAGAAAGGACCAACTCTGTGTTGATTAGCAGACACTGCAAGTCCCATCACTGTTTCCATTTGTAGGGGATAGTTGGATTCAAAATTGACCCCCCCCCTTTTTTTTTTTACAAGTCTGCAGGAATATGTTCATGCAGATGCTCTTCTTTTTCCAGATGCAGATCACTGCACCAAATGTCCAGAAGATCAACACCCTAACAAGGACAGAGATCAATGCATCCCCAAAATTATCACCTTCCTGTCCTATGATGAATATCTGGGGACCCTCTTGGCTTCCACTGTCCTGTTTTTGTCCTTAATCACAGGCCTTGTTTTAGGAATATTCATTAAATATCTTGACACTCCCATAGTCAAAGCCAACAACAGGGACCTTTCCTACATCCTCCTGGTCTCTCTCCTCCTTTCCTTTTTGTCCTCCTTTCTGTTTATAGGCCGGCCAAAGAAAGTGACCTGCCTTCTCAGGCAGACGGCCTTTGGGATCATCTTCTCAGTTGCTGTCTCTTCTTTGTTGGCAAAAACTATTACCGTTGTGCTGGCCTTCCTGGCCACTAAGCCAGGAAACCGGGTGAGGAGATGGCTGGGAAAGAGTCTGGCTAATTCCATTGTCATTTCCTGTTCCGGTATCCAAATTCTCATCTGTGTCATCTGGCTGGGTACCTCTCCTCCATTCCCAGACTCTGACATACACTCCCAGGCTGGAGAGATCATCCTGCAATGTAACGAAGGGTCTGTTGACATGTTTTACACAGTCCTTGGCTACATGGGCTTCCTGGCTGCCATCTGCTTCATGGTGGCTTTCCTAGCCAGGAAGCTGCCTGGGTCCTTCAATGAAGCCAAGCTGATCACCTTCAGCATGCTGGTCTTCTGCAGTGTGTGGGTGTCCTTTGTTCCCACCTACCTGAGCACAAAGGGGAAGAACATGGTAGCTGTGCAGATCTTCTCTATGTTGGCCTCCAGTGCTGGGCTTCTGGGCTGCATCTTCCTTCCCAAGTGCTACATTATTGTACTCAGGCCTAGTTTGAACGCAAAGGAGCACCTGACTACAAAGACTTAATATGGCACCTGATTCCTAAAATATGTTTTTTTGTTTTTGCAATTGATAGCCAGCAAGGTACCGGTAGCAATAAAGCGAGGACACATGAGATGGGGATGTAGATCCTTAGAAGCTATTCTGTTGGAAATCAGAACACAAAATTATCATTTGAATCATATTCCACCCTTACCACTGTTCATTTTTCTCCTGCTAAACCTTATTTATGAATTCTTTTCTGAAGACTGCTGGTATATTTTTCCTACATAATAAGAATTCATTATCATAATTCAATAATAATGAATGCTGTTCATTAAGAAAATAAGAATTCCTTAGTTTTACAAATAAATTGCTTATGCATTGTTTTTCAAAATGAAAAGAAACATATTCCAGTAGCATCTCTTTATTTCCTGCTGTGACTCAAGAGAGTCACCTTGAATTTTGGTGCCATGGGTGTTCTTTACATGGTACAAGGTGCCAAACATTTTTAAAGCAGATGACACACAACAGGCATGAGTCATGTCCAAAATATACTGGGTAATTTCAAAATATGCAAGGATATATTGGCAAGTTATTAAAATAGATTTGCACCTTTCAAATCAGTTTGTCTCATACTTATTTTGCTTTGCACATTCATATAGCAGTTGATGCACAATTGGTGCATGATTCATGTCCTCAAATATTCTGGAAAATTTTACACAAATTAGTTCTCTTTTTCCCTCCTGTTAAAAGTATAAAAACTACGCAAGGCACTCTCTGTTTAAAGTTTAAAGAACATTAAGTTTTAACCTAGGTGGAATCTACACACATATAAAAACCATTCTGAAAATGCCTTTTTAAAAGTGTTTTTAAAAAAATGCATTGAATTTTCCATCAGTGTCACATTGTATATTGCACTTAAAACACACTTAAAACATTTTCTTTGCAGCTGTATAGCTGACTCCCTAGTGTATTTGTAGTTGCAGATTAAATTTACTTTTTTTCATAAAGATTTTTATTGGTTTTCACATAAACACACAAATTAACAAATATAAAACAAACACACACACACACACACAAAATCTCTTGCATCTTATACTCTTCTGTCTTAATATAATTCGCTCCACCGAGCTAAGACTTCCCTCCCTCCCATCCTTATTCAAAGTCAATTTGTAGGATTTATTTTAGTCCTGCAAGTGTCCTTAAACTTCTACAGTTCCTCTCCATATATTCAACGAATTTACTCCATTCTTTTTGGAACCTTGTTTCCCCCTGGTATCGGATCCCGTGGGTCAACTTAGCTACTTCTGCATAGTCCATCATCTTCGTCCTCCACTCCTCAACTGACGGTAAGTCCTGTAATTTCCATTTTTGGGCCAATAAAGTTCTTGCCGTGGTTGTAGCATACATAAACAATCTCTGATCTTTAGCAATTTCCCCTCCCATTATACCCAATAAAAAAGCTTCAGGTTTTTTGGGAAATGTGTATCTAAACATCTTTTTCAATTCATTATATATCATTTCCCAATATCTTTTCACCTTCTCACATGCCCACCACATATGAAAAAATTCACCATCTTTCTCTTGACATTTCCAGCACTTTTTGCTACTTGTTCTACCCTGTTTCTCTGAAAATAAGACGTAGCCATAAAATAAGACGTAGCAGGATTTTTAAGCATTCAAGGAATATAAGCCATACCCCAAAAATATGACATAGTGATAGGCGCAGCAGCAACACCAGCCGCAGCAGCAGGAGGAGGAAAAAATAAGACATCCCCTGAAAATAAGCCATAGTGTGTTTTTTGGAGGAGAAATAAATATAAGACAGTGTCTTATTTTCGGAGAAACACGGTATACATTTTTGCCAATTTAACTGGTGTTAAATACCATCTAATTGCAGATTAAATTTACAATGCAGGTTGGTGACACGTTGCTAAAACATCTTACATTGATTAAACTGTTACAGAGTAACTGATACTCTGAGGCACCTAAGATGGCAGAGGAGGGGGGAGGACAAGGACCCCAAGGGCCAGCTGCACCAAAGGCTTTGATCTCATGATGCTCAAGTCTGCATACACGACTCAGGCTGCACTTGGCATGTAGCCAGAGATAAGAATCTCTTTGTTCATCTTGAGAAACAAGAAGGAGCAATTCATCAGGCGGATGGAACTGTTATCAAAAGTTTGGCTCAGGGAACTGTATCTTTAAATAGCCTTAATGCTACAATTAAGATTACCATCTATGCTCCTCATATGCAGGATAATCTTTTGAGTGTTTCTCAACTTGCTTTTCAAGGTTTTAAAGTGGTGTTTACTAAATACCTGGGAGTAAATATGACTGGTAAAAATATAGATTTGTTTAAAAATAATTATGAAAAACTGTGGAATGAAATTAAAAGAGATCTAGATATGTGGACCAATTTGAAATTATCTTTGTTAGGCCGAATTTCAGTGATAAAAATCAATGTATTGCCAAAAACGTTGTTTTTGTTTCAAGCGTTACCTATTGTGGAAAAGCAAGGATGGTTTAAATAATGGCAAAAAGCATTATCAAGGTTTATCTGGCAGGGGAAGAAACCCAGAATTAAATACAAGTTATTAACAGATACGAAAGAAAGGGGAGGCTTCTCATTGCCAGATCTAAAGTTATATTTTGAAGCTGCAGCATTTTGCTGGATGAAAGAATGGTTTCTGCTTGATAATACTGATGTTTTAGATTTAGAAGGTTTTGACAATGCATTTGGTTGCCATGCATATTTGTGGTATGACAAGATCAAGATCCATAAAGGTTTTTAATGTCATATTATAAGAAAATCATTGTACAATGTATGGGATAGATATAAAGATCTCTTAGAAAGAAAAACACCCAGGTGGATTTCACCTTTAGAGGCAAAAGTAAATAAAGAGTTGAATATGGAGACCAGGTGGCTGACGTATAAGGAATTACTGGTAGAAGAGCATGAGCAATTTAAGTTAAAAACATATGATCAGTTGAAAAGTTATTTGAATGATTGGTTGCAGTATTATCAAATAAATGAAATGTATAAGTTGGATTAAAAAAAATTGGTTTTCAAATTGAAAAGTCAAAATTGGAAACAGAATTGTTAGAGCCTAAAATTAAGAATCTCTCAAGGATGTATAATTTGTTGTTGGAGTGGCACACTAAAGATGAACAGACAAAATCAGTTATGACTGAGTGGGCAAAAGATGTAGGACATAATATAATGATAGAAGATTGGGAAAGGTTATGGAAGAAGAATATGAAGTTTACTGGATGTAATGTGTTGAAAGAGAATATGATGAAGATGATGTATAGATGGTACCGTACACCAATAAAACTGGCAAAGATGTACCATAAACAAGATAATAAATGTTGGAAATGTAAGAAAGTGGAAGGAACCTTTTACCATATGTGGTGGACATGCCCCCAAGTGAATAGCTTCTGGGATAAGATTTATAATGAGTTGAAAAAAGTGTTTAAAAACACGTTTATTAAGAACCCAGAAGCTTTTCTTTTTTAAAAAAAATATTATTAAGGATTTTCAACTTATGCATTTTCCATATCATCATAACATGCAATATCCTGAATACAAAAAAGACAAAATTTAAAAGGGCACAAAAAGGGGGGGGAGAGAAAAGAAAAATATGAAAAACAGCAAAAAAAGAGAAATTTTTTAAATCTCATCTAATATTACTTAACATAACTTCGACCTCCCCAATCCACCCTTCCCGAGTCTGTTTTAAGCCCAACTTCAACAGTTTTCTTATTTAACAAATTATTCCTATATCATAGTCTAATTTATTACATAATTGATTATATTCACATTCTATAAAATATCCTTCAAAAATACTTAATCAAATATCTAAACTAAACCCCTTAGCCCAGTGGTTCCCAACAGGTGGTCCAGGGACCCCCAGGGGTCCGCGAGCTATGCCAGAGGGGTCCGCAAGATGCTATTAGAATAAAAAATATATTAAATATATTTCGTATGATAACAGATTTTTTATTTTGGCCGCTTCCTGCATGAGCAGAGTCTAGCGCAAAACTAGAATTAGATAGAGGCAGTAGTTCTGCTGTATGCCGTTAGGTGGCGCTTTACAAACACTCCCCAAGATGCTTTGCGCGTGTCGGCTTCATTTGTGCGCTACTGCGCAGGTACCCTGTCTTCTCCATTCCCCTCCCTCCTCCCTGGCGCGCGCTGCCTCTTTGCAAAACAGTAGTGTTTGTAAACAAAGCGTTGTTTTTCGCGGAAGCTACAGTTCGCGTAGTTAAAAATAGACCATTGGTTAAAAAGTGGTTCATTAAAACGACAAAGGCCTACAGATGAAGAGGAAGAACTGTAAAAAACGTATAAATATAAAATATAAAAAGACTCTTAATTTGGCTCTCACTTTTTAATTTTAGGATTAGGAATTAATGGGGGTCCTTGTCACAATAGCGGCTCGATGAGGGGTCCTCGAGAAAATTTTGTTGGGAACCCCTGCCTTAGCCTATAATTTCCCTAAAAAATATTCCCAATTAATTACTTAAAAAGTATTTTTTTAAAAAAATCCCAATTAATTTATTAAACACCCCCCTCCTTCCCCTGATAGGCAATTCCCTGCAACCCTCGACCAGTTCCTTATAACAATCCAATTTCAAACCATTTAGACCATCCCCTGTTAAAAAATTCATTATATTTTTCACCCCACTCCATCTCTTGCCCACTCCATACCCCCTCCCTCTCTCCATTTCTCCTTCTGTTGTTCCAATCTCTTTCTCCAATTCTCTTCCCCCACTATATTCTCTCCCCCCCCCCCAAAGCCACAACTTGATCAAGTTTACAGTCTTTGCCTGGTTGACCTTGACCAGAGTCTGGGCTCCCCCTCCCACTGAGAGTCCAGCATTCTGGGTCTTTTCTTGGACTAGTGCCTTCTGAGTAAAATCCATGTCCTTTGCAACGTCTCTCACAAATTGCTCAGGTTCCTCCATTTTCGGCTCTTCTTGGTTCTCCTCCTGTAAATCCAAGATATCCTTTGGGGGAAACAATTGTATCACTTATTTAAGACTTTGTGTCTGTCTCATGTATTCCTGCACGTCCTCTCCCAGTTCTTGAACTAATTGTAACAAAAGTTGCATTCTGTCTTTGTCCAGCTGGAGGCTCATTATTTTGGCTATCCAATTCCTTTGTGTTCTCAAGTTACAATGGAGGGCGCGTGCTATTTTTCCAAAGATCGTGTACTGTTCCTTCCCAAATTAACTTCAGTCCTTTTATTTAATTCTTGTCCTTTATTTATCTATGAAATCCAACTTCCCTTCTCCTTGTTTAAATCGCTCACCTCACAAAGTCCTGTTATTTCTGCACCCGATTTAGCAGGTCAAGAGTTCTTTTTGATAAATAACTTCCTAGCTGATGAGATCACAATGGCAGCTGGTCTTTGTTCCCAGGGTCTCACCCCCAGGTTTAGAAGGGCTCGTTCCAAAACTCCAGAATTTTTGCAGAGATCCACAAAATCCAATCTCCTTCCCTCGGCTCTGCACCACCGGGAAGGGATCCAACTTATTTTTTTAGCGGATTTTCCAGTCCGTTTCCAGCATTGCAGCTGCGGGTCTGGTAACTGTTTATTTATCTCGGTGAGGGGGGGAACGACCTCCGTTTCTCTTTTAGATTCCCCTCCCCGGACCAAATCTTCTCCACTTATTAATCCAAAAAGAATTTACTTACAAGTCCAGTCTTCATTAAATTTAGAGGTATCTGGTGCTCAAATTGACGTCGGCATGGAGCTTTGCGTCCCAGAGGTAGCAGACTACCCAAGGCTCCATCCCGCTCAGCCGGCTCTCAGCGCACCTCAAAAGGCGGATTCCGGGCAGCGAAACGGGACTCACGGGGCTCAGCTGGGTTCCCACGTCCCCGGAAAGCACAATCCAGGAGTTCTCCAGGGGGGGTCGTGGTGCCCTCGCGACTCTCCCCCTCCTCTGGGTCGCTAGGGATTTCGGAGACCGAAAATCCCCCGCCGATCGCAAATGGCGCCAGAGCGGAAGTCCAAGAACCCAGAAGCTTTTCTACTTGGTATTACTAGAAAGGAATTGCCTAAGAAAGATACTACCTTTTTTCTGTATGCCACAACAGCAGCTAGAATTGTATTAGCAAGGAATTGGAAATCTGAAGACATACCTACGTTGGTGATTGGCAGATGAAGTTGATAGAATTTATGGAATTGTCTGAACTGACTGGGAGACTATGGGACTGGGGAGAAGAATCAGTGGAAGAAGATTGGAAGAAATTTAAAGTTTATTTAGAAAAGAATTATAAGATTAGAAATATTCAATAAAGGATTTGGAAGTGTATAAGGTGGTTGCAGAAGTTAGCTAGTTCAATGTAATATGTGTTTAGAATTCGATATATGTTGGGATGTTATCATATTCTTAAGACTAAAATTATATTGTGAGTTTTTGGAAATAATTGAGTGAAAAGGGATTAAGAGTAATATTTAGATCTGATAACCAAGAAATAGAATGTTTTTTGGAAGCTATACGCCGGCTCCCTCGGCCAATAATGCGAGATGAGCGCGCAACCCCAGAGTCGGTCACGACTGGACCTAATGGTCAGGGGTCCCTAAGTAAGTGATATTTTAGAAACGTAGAAGGAATGGAATGGGGCAAGTCGACATAGATATGGAATATAAGATTGGGTGATGTTTTTATGTTTTCGGGTTTTTTGTTTTATTTTTTTCGATGCTTTTAATGATATTTTGGATGTTTTTTGTGAAATGCATATGAGATGTTTGTTGTATGCTATATTTTGTTACTATAAAAATTAATAAATATATATTTTAAAAAAATAAAGTGGTGTTCACTAGATCTTGATGTGAAATTCTTCGAGATGACAAACTCATTCTGTTTGCCAAATGTGTTAATGGTTTATATCTATTGCTTTTTGTTACAGATATGGCTGCTGAAGCAACTGACAAGACATGTTGTAACATTTCTGTAGCTACAGTAATAATGAGAAACTGCATGACCAATGTACAGTACATGCGTATCACCACCTATTTGGCCATTTGCATTTCCAGGCAGTAGCCAAGATGCCAAGCATGGTTGAGGGCATGAAGGTGCAGAAATGTCCTTACCATATGATATGTGTTTCATGTGCAGAGAACAAAATTAAGCAAGCTCCCAAAGGTGTAAAATCTGGGAGAGAAATTAAGAAACCTTTTGAAATTGTACATGCTGATTTAGTTGGTCCTCTAGCACTCTCTAGAGGCTACTCGCGTTTCTTTATGGTACTAGTAGATTCCTATTCCAGGTATGTTTGGGTCTATGTACTGCAAAAGAAATCCGAAGCTTTTTCTAGGTTTCAACAATTTTGTGCATGGCTTAGGAATGTACACGATGAGCACGTACACTGTTTGTTTACTGATGGGGTGGAGAATTTTGTTCAGAGCAGTTTGAGAATTTCCTTACTGAACAGGGCATAGAGCACATGACTGCCACACCCAGGGCAGAATGGTTTGTGTGAAAGAGTGAACCAAACCTTGTAGCAAGGTAATCATAGAATCATAGAGTTGGAAGAGACCACGAATTCCATTGCCAAACAGCTCTTACTGTCAGGAAGTTCTTCCTAATGTTTAGGTGGAATCTTCTTTCTTGTAGTTTGAATCCATTGCTCCGTATCCGCTTACCCAGCTCCCTAAGCCGTTCCTCATAAGGCATTGTTTCCAGGCCTTTGACCATTTTGGTTGCCCTCTTCTGGACACGTTCCAGCTTGTCAGTATCCTTCTTGAACTGTGGTGCCCAGAACTGGACACAGTACTCCAGGTGAGGTCTGACCAGAGCAGAATACAGTGGTACTATTACTTCCCTTGATCTAGATGCTATACTCCTATTGATGCAGCCAAGAATTGCATTGGCTTTTTTAGCTGCTGCATCACACTGTTGACTCATGTCAAGTTTGTGGTCTACCAAGACTCCTAGATCCTTTTCACATGTACCACTCTCAAGCCAGGTGTCTCCCATCCTGTATTTGTGCCTTTCATTTTTTATTTTTTATTGCCCAAGTGTAGTACTTTACATTTCTCCTTGTTAAAATTTATCTTGTTTGCTTTGGCCCAGTTCTCTAATCTGTTAAGGTCATTTTGAAGTGTGAGCCTGTCCTCTGGGGTATTAGCCACCCATCCCAATTTGGTGTCATCTGCAACTCTGTTGCATGATTCTGGCCTACCCAATCCCTTTTGGGGTGAAGCCCTAAGCTGTTTTTCTTATGTGTACAATCGCAGATACCAGTCAGCCATTGGTTGCACCCCTTTTGAAATACTTTACAAGAAAAAAACATATGTGAGACATTTAAAAAAATTCGGTTCAGAGGTATGGGTGCACACTCTGCAGAACAAGTTAAGTAAATGTGGTCAACATGGCATTTTTCTAGGCTATGTGTTAATGACAGTAGAAATTGGAGTTCCTGTTTGTATGCATGAAGGCAAACATACTTGGCACACTCTGACCATTAAAACATTGCTGATGAAGAATTGGCGAAACAGGGCCTTGTCCTGGGATTTTTTCACTGGCATTTATTTTTATTTGCCTCACTATCATATTGGAATTGATTCCTATTTGAATTCATCTTATCATTACATAAATAAAACCTTTTGAAAACTTATTTGAAATTCATCTTCCTCCTGGCCCGAGTTCTGGCAATTTACTGTTTATATGTGTTAATGACAGACACGAAGGTGATAAGGTTGACCAGAAGCATGGATTGCAACCCAAAATGGGACAAAGTTGGCATTTTTCAATGCCATCCCATTTGGTGATGGAGATGCAGAAACAAGTAAGAAAGATGCAGATCCTGTTATTGTTATGGATGCTGGTGTTAGTACAGAGTCTGACACTGACACAGATTATCAAAAAGCAAAAATAAAAGTTGCAATTTCAGTATAAATTGCTATTTTAGCTGAATTTGGGGGGGGACCACTTGAAGCATCGTTTTGTTGAGCCATTTCCATTGCTTTTATTTGCTCATTGCAAACAGCTGAAAGTCTGTAAATATTGTTAATCAACATGATTTGCAATGGGGGTTGAATAATTTCAACTGTACATACATACATATAGGTTGTATAGAATCTATGATTCTATGATTCAATTAAACATGTATTTCTTCAGGTCTACACTGGCGCCATAAAGGGAGTTCAACATGGTGTGAAAGTAAATGTAATTATTAAAAATAATGGTGATTTCTTTGTCACCGTCTTGCCAAAGCTCAAGAGGAATGAAATCATATTTGTGTTCAACATTGAGCAACAACATGATGTAACTTCATCAAACTCAGCCAGAAGAGACTGGTACATAAATACTTCTCCACTGTGCCTCTGAGGGTGGGGTGGGGTTATGCTGCCCAGGTGGGGCTGTATTGAATCCTCTTTGGCTCTCAGGCCATGTACGCCAGGCATGTTCTCTGTGATTAAGTCACCGCAGCCTGGGTCTTCCAAGCAGATTTTAGCTGCTGGTGATTTGCTAGCTCTGTTGCTGATAGGACTCAAGAAGGAGGTGGGAGTAAAAGGCAGGCACATAAGAAGTCACCTTCTGCTGTTGCTATTGCTACAACCTGAAGCAACACCAGAGATGCTGAACCCCAAATGCCCACTGACTTTGATAAGGGATCCCAATGCACCCTTGAATTGGTACAGGCCAGGAGACTACCATATTAGTGGGGTCATATCCGCAGCATCTCCTGTGTTCAAACCAAGTGTCTTCAATGAGCCTCCCTTTACCAGAGTTTATATGTAAGTCCTTATGTGCCTAGTGTTGTAAAAGCTTTATGCAAAGTGAATCTGACCTCATGGAGACCAAATGTTTTTGTCTGCTGGGCATGGCCCTCATTTCTGGTACTTTTCTTTGGTAAATCATGTCTTCTATTTACGTCCCTTTGGAGGAAAATGTTCAGATTCATTCTGAATGTCAGAAAGTCATCTACTGCAAACTGTGTGCTTTCCCCCACTCTAGTAAGACATTTGCATTAGAATAGCCCACTCCTCAAAGATTTGGGCAGGAAGTGGTTGATGGATCTCAGGTGTAAAATGCTGCAGATCCATTTCATTATCCCCCCCCCCAATCACAGGTAAGGATGACACAATCTGGTCTCTGTGTGAAAAGAATGTCAAGGTGACACACACTTTTTTCCAGGGAAGGAGCCCTAATCTACTGGCATATCCTGTCCTTCTTGTTTGCCATTCGGGAAGTCAATCAGAACCACAGGCTTTTCACCAACCTCACCCTGGGCTATGACATCTATGACAACTTTTACGACGCCAGAATGACTTGTGGTGCCATGGTGGACCTGCTCTGCCCTGGGCAGGCAAACATCCCAAACTATTCCTGTGGACCATGGAATAAAGTATTGGCTGTTATTGAAGGGGCTGACTCTGACAAATCCAGAGATATTTCAATCATGTCAAGCATCTACAAAACCCCACAGGTATGAATGTCAAGAGGGAAGGAAAAATCCCAGAATGTTATTTCAATTTCTTTGGAGAGATGTGAGAATGTCATTCCTGCTTCTAAGGCAGAAGGAGAGTTTGCATTCAACCCTCTCTTAACAAAGATGACTAAGGAGATTCTGGGTTTGTCCACACTTCCTCCCATCCCAAGGCTAGAAAGCCTGGGTCTGAGTGGCTTTCCATTTGTCATGTGGTTTTTAGGCATGGGTCCAAGCCATTTCTCCCTCACCCTACTCCTTTCCCAGGGAAAACCCTGTGTTTTATGGTGATGGATATTTGAGGAAATTGTCAAAACTAATGCAGAAGAATGGAATAGGTAATGAAAGCTAGTGCCGTGTGAGGTAAAGGTAAAGGGACCCCTGACCATTAGGTCCAGTCATGACCAACTCTGGGGTTGTGCGCTCATCTCGCATTATTGGCCAAGGGAGCCGGCGTATAGCTTCCAGGTCATGTGGCCAGCATGACAAAGCCGCTTCTGGCAAACCAGAGCAGCACATGGAAACGCCGTTTACCTTCCCGCTGTAGCAGTTCCTATTTGTCTACTTGCACGTTGACGTGCTTTCGAATTGCTAGGTTGGCAGGAGCTGGGACCAAGCAACAAGAGCTAACTCCGTCACAGGGATTCGAACCGCCAACCTTCTGATCAGCAAGCCCTAGGCTCAGTGGTTTAACCACAGCGCCACCTGGGTTCCTGCCGTGTGAGATACAGATGAACAAATATGCAAAAGGAAACATTAAAGAAACGAGACAAAAGACAAAAAATTGCATGACAAAGCAAGGGAACTTCATCATCTCTGAAACAAACGCTTTGAGCTTAGGCTAAGCAAACCTTAGATAAACCTCAAAATATTTCTTTTAAAACAATTGTCAAGTAGCACCTTAGAGACCAACTAAGTTTGTACTTGGTATAAGCTTTTGTGTCCATGCACACTTCTTCAGATATTCTTCTTCAGATATCCTACAGATACTTCGGAACTTAGATAAAACTGTAAAAGTAAGAGCAATTTACAGTAAAGTCAAGACTTGAGATTTACATTCCTAATCTGTCCTCCTTATTATTGACATATTTATATGCTACCTTTACTCATGAAAGATAATTAGGTTTATGAAAAATAACTGGAGCACTTAGCTTTAATGGTATAGAAGGGTCTCTCTATGGCCCCCTATAGCCCCCTCTCTATGGCCCCCTTTAATCAAAGGATAGAAGGTATGGCAAGTCTTAGAATCATAGAATGATAGAATATTGAAAGAAACCCAAGGGCCATCTAGTCCAACCCGCTGCAATGCAGGAATCTCAGCTAATGCATCCATGACAGATGGCCATCCAACCTCTGCCTAAATTCCTTCGAGGAAGGAGAAGCCACAACGTCCTGATGGAGACTGTTCCACTGTCAAACAGCGCTTACAGTCAAAAAGTTTTTCCGTATGTCCTATTGGAATCTCCTTTCCTGCAACTTGAAGCCATTGGTTCAAGTCCTACCCTCCAGAGCAGGAGAAAACAAACATGTTCCCTCTTCCATGTGGCCCTTAAGATATTTGAAGAGAGCTACCATATCTACTCTCAGTCTTCTCTTTTCCAGGCTAAACATAGAGCCTTGATCATCCTAGTTGGACTCTTCTGCCCACGTTCTAGCTTGCCAAAATGCTTCCTAAATTGTGGTGCCCAGAACTGGACACAGTATTCCAGGTGTGGTCTGACCAAGGCAGAATACAGTGGTACTATTATTTCCCCTTGATCTGGACATTATACAACTTATGTTTATGGACATATATTATGATGTTTGGAAAGCATTCATAAATAATATAGCATGTTATAAACAATTGTATATATATTAGAACCATCATTTATATTGTTGTTGTTGTTGTTGTTTAGTCGTTTAGTCATGTCCAACTCTTTGTGACCCCATGGACCAGAGCACGCCAGGCACTCCTGTCTTCCACTGCCTCCCGCAGTTTGTGGAGCAAACCTTCTTTATGGTCCAGCTCTCACTTCCATACATACATGGAAAAAACACAACAGGCATCATTTATATACCACTGTATTATATAAGTATGTATAGAATAATAGTTTCTCCCTTGTTTGTTTATGAACCTTTCTTTCCTCATTTTTCTTGGTTCAGCTGAAATATTTTCAATAAAAAATAGAATTTAAAAAGTAAGAAAAAAATCTTATCTTTTAAAAAGGTGGCTTCTCCCCATATGAACTGACTTTTATAATTTCCCCTTCCTTATGTTTTGCTTCTGCTTCTTTCACAGCTAGTATTTGTGTTCTGCTTAGATTTAAAAACAACAAACAAACAACCAATCATCTCTGAAGGTGAGGAGAGCAATTCTTAAACGTCTTCACAAATTTTGGCACCCAGGAGTGGGAGCTTTGTTCTAAGTATTCCTGTCTGGCCACACACCCTGAAATGATCTATTCTTATTATATGCTTTCAGTCTTAATCAGGACTCTAGCCACATAAGATTTCTTTTCACATAAGCAGCATTTCAGGAGGTTGGACTGGATGGCCCTTGTGGTCCCTTCCGATTTGACGATTCTGTGATTCACTAGCATTGTATCTAGTGTTGATGAAATACAGGGGATGCAGTATAAAAATGCAGAACCACACTTTTGTGGCTCTGTGGAAAGCATTTAAATGTTCATATTCAAAGCACAGTAATCAGATCTTGATAGTGAATGGCGGAAGGATTTGTCTACCTCCACAGAAGCTCAATGCAGTGTCATCTAGTGGATGAAATGAATTCTAATATTAAAAAATGGAACATTTAAATAAGGCAAGAAAAAGTTAGGATTTTGAATTGTGCCATTGTAAACCCAAAATGAAATGTGTTGTTGTCAAACTATATTTATTCTTCAAAGATTAGTAGTACACTATGTACATTTATTTGGGATAAATCTTAAGAAAAGTGAGCTGATGGTATCAGGAGGAGGATTTCATCTTCCAGATATGAGTTTATGAGTATAAGGCATATCTTTTATGATGGACAAGCAACGGGCAATTTTCTTCTTCTACAAATACCTCAGCAATCTAGTGTAGATACCTATTTAGACATCTGTAGGGCAGATCTTGAAGCTGAGGCTACAATACTTTGGCCACCTCATGAGAAGAGAAGACTCCCTGGAAAAGACCCTGATGTTGGGAAAGATGGACGGCACAAGGAGAAGGGGACGACAGAGGACGAGATGGTTGGACAGTGTTCACGAAGCTACGAACATGAGTTTGACCAAACTGTGGGAGGCAGTGGAAGACAGGAGTGCCTGGCGTGCTCTGGTCCATGGGGTCACGAAGAGGCAGACATGCCTAAACGACTAAACAACAACAACAAGCGTTTGTGGCAACTAGTTTTATATAGAAGAACTGATGGCTATTATAGGTATAATGTGAGCTTAAAATGTTCATTGTAATTTTTTGAGAGCTTTTCCTTAAAAAAAATGTGACACATTAACGGGGGGGAAATAATGATGGGATTATATACAATTAAATAAACATGCTACACGAAACATGTTATAAAAGCAGTAAAAAAATTGCGTAACATAACGTAAAGCAAACACAGCACATTTCAAGGACTGTCACCTTTTCTTGAAAGCAAACAACTACGTAAATATGGGGTGTTGTTAAGCTCCCTGGAGTAAAGCTCCCTCAGCCCTCATGAAACTGTGTCTTCCTTCTGTTTCCCATATCAAAGAAATGGGATTTTGTTGGGGTGACAACAGCCATTTCTTCTGTTCCCTCATATTTTACCATTTTGAATACTCATTTAAACATCCTTAAAACATCAGTGACCTTCTATTCTTCTCTTTTCATGGTGTATTTTGCATTCCATAAATTCCTGCATGTTTTGCATAAATTGAACCATTCAGTATTCCATTATTACATCCACTGAAACTTATTTACACTGTTGAATTTCTCTTAATGCTGCCAGCGTTTTCAAATCTCTTCTGTTCTTTACTAGGTCAGTTATGGTTTTGTTTCTGATGCTCTTATGGACAAAACTCAGTTCCCTTTTGTCTACCGAATGGTCCCCAAAGAAGAGCATCAGTATCTGGGGATAGTCCAACTCCTCCTGCACTTCAACTGGACTTGGATTGGTCTCGTTGCTCCAGACACTGAGAATGGAGATAGATTCATGAGGACCTTGAGGCCTCTGCTAACCAGGAACACAATTTGTGCTGCCTTCTCACTTAGCACCCAAGTACAAGATACAGAAATACTGTCACCTTCTAAAACATTCTTCATGTGGAACAAAGTCAATGTATTGGTCTACTATGGGGAGAATCGTTACTTCTATAGTTCAATATCTATTTTACCATTAATAGTTGAAAAGTATGTAAATCCCATTTTGGGGAAAATCTGGATCACAACAGCTTTGTGGGACCTCACCCTGAACTTGTCTTATGATATTCTTTCTCCCCCGCACATTCATGGTTTTTTTTCTTTCTTGACTCAAATTAAAAGCAGGCCAAACTATGATGACTATGAAACATTTCTCAGTCCTATGTGGCAGTTTGCAGAGAAATCCTTTAAATGTTCATATTCAAAGCACATATTGTCTGTGAAAGGAAGGGAAAGGTGCAGGGAAGATGACACTCTGGAGTCCCTGCCTGACGAAGTGATTGAGAAAACCCTGTCTCTGGATAACTATAGTATTTACAACCTTGTCCTTGCTCTGGCACGGGCCTTAAGGGCTGCGCTTTCCTCCACATCCAATCAGGTGGTGGCGAAGGGTAAAAAGAGGCTGAAATATCAAAGGATACAGTCCTGGCAGGTATTCCTGTTTCCCTCTCAGATATCTTTGCTGAACAGGAATCAGTGCCATGAATTCCATTCTCAGGTGAACTCAGGTTTGCCTCAACACTGACTTTACTTTGCCTCCATTTACTGTAGATTGTTACCCACATCCTAATTTAGCTGCTGAGAAGACAATCTACCTCCGCTTTACCACCTGATTCCTCAGCAAGGCTTCCTGCTATTACTAGCCAAGGAAGCTAATGTCTACACAAAACTTCTAGCTACCTTACTTTGACAAATAGCTAGCTGGTGCTTGCAGAATTCTTCCAAGGGTGTGGAATGAAGTTTATGGATCTCATGGCTTTAATCTGTCCCAAAAGGCTGAAGCAGAAATAATGGGCCACAGATCCGTTGTCCAAACACACACACACAAAGCCCAAACACACACACACACACACACACACACACACACACACAGTGTCAGTCTGAGATTAGGCCAAGTTATCTAGATGGTTTTCTTCTTTTCTAATGTGCATGCATTCTTTCCTGTTCTAGCTTCACCCTTTCCTAGCAAATTCCCAATTTTACAATACTTCTATGGAAGGAGTGTATTTGGATGAGAATGGGCAGTTGACAGTCGAATCTGATGTTGTGAACTGGGTGCCATTTCCCAAAAAATCCTTTGGTGCAGTGAAATTTGGGAGCATAAGCAGACAGGGATCCTCAGGCACAAAATTCACCATCGACCAAGAGGCTCTCGCGTGGTCCAGGATGTTCAACCAGGTTTGGAAAACTCATTCATTGCATTGTATTTTTGGGCTAACACTATACGGGGGGAGGAGATGAATGGAGGAAAGTTAAAACAAGAATTATGAAAATGTGTGTTTTATGGAGCGAATGCATTGTCCCGGGAGCTGAATTGCCCAGGGGCAAAAAAGCAGATTGTGCTTTTTTAAAAAGAAAAAAGAAAAGAAAGAGCTAAAGGCTAACAAGAGGGAAAGATGGTGTTGAAAGGAACCCTCTCAGCAGCTGGTTGCAAGAGATCAGGGAGGTAGATAAGAGGTGCTAGCTCCCTTCCCTTCCCACCCCCTTGCCCAGGCCTCCATTGTTGTGTTTTCCCAGCAACATGTGACTGGCTGATTAGATTATCTGTCTGGAAACTGTAGAAATGGCTCCCTTCCCTTTCCTAAAGAAGCTGCAGAACTGTGAGTTGAACCCCATAAAAACAGGGTTTGTTTTTCCCTTTGCAAGGTAAGCTCAACAACTTTGAGCTCATCCTCAAAAATGGAGCTTTTCCCCCTTTGCAAAAGAAGCTGCACAACTGTGAGCTGATCCCCCCAAAACGGGGCTTTTCCCATTTGCAAAAGAAGCTGCACAACTGTGAGCTGATCCCCCCCCCCAAAAAAAAAACCCTAGGGCTTTCCCACTTTCCTCCTCTAAAAATTAGGTGCGTCTTTTGGTCAGATCCGTCTTATGGAGCGAAAAATACGGTACCTTTCTGTTTCAGCTTATTTGATTTCTCTGTTCGTTTTGATATTTGTAAACAGTTTCCATGACTGTAGATTTTGTACTGTGTTTACTAGACCTTTGTAATAAAAGAAGACAGCTCTGACTCCCAAACCCAAAGCCATGTAATTCTCTCTACTTGATTATCTCTTTCTGCCCCAACTGTGCCCCAAGGACTATGACCCTCTGTTTTGTCCCATGGGTCAACAACAGCATCTACACCAAAGCTGTGTCTATTCCACATAGACCGAGACTGTACACTGGCCCAGAAGTTACTTGGTAACAGCCCTTCATTGATGCTTTCTCTCTTTTTGGTCAGACCCTTCCTCATGCCAGGTGTACTAAAAGCTGTCGCCCTGGATATGCCAAGAAGGTTCAGGAAGGGAAACCCATTTGCTGCCATGCATGTGCTCCATGTGCAGAAGGGATGATCTCCACTCAGGAAGGTAGGAGACTTCAGAGGAAGATGCCACAAAATGAACAATGAAATATGTCCTTTGTTGATGAGTATTCAAGTACAGTGGTACCTCGCTTTATGAACACAATTGGTTTCAGAAGTCTGTTCATAAACTGAAGCGTTCATAAACTGAAGCGAACTTTCCCATTGAAAGTAATGGAAAGTGGATTAATCTGTTCCAGGCGGTCCACGGAGTACTTAAACTGAAGCGTTCATAAACTAAAGCGAACTTTCCCATTGAAAGTAATGGAAAGCGGATTAATCCGTTCCAGACGGGTCCACGGAGCACTCAACCTGAAGCACTCAACTTCCGGAAGTCTGTTCATAAACTGAAGCGTTCATAAACTGAAGCAAACTTTCCCATTGAAAGTAATGGAAAGTGAATTAATCTGTTCCAGATGGGTCTGTGGCGTTCGTAAACCGAAAATTCATAAACCGAGGTTCCACTGTATAATCTTCTGGTTGAATTTAATAAAGGTTCAATAGTAATGTACATAATCTTAATAAAGCTTTCCAGGTACTACTGAGACAGGCTTGGGTTTGTAAGAATTAGGCAGTGTTGCAAAGTGTTGCATCTGGTAGGCTCACTTGAACCAGTCAGTGTGGCAAAGTAGCTAGGGTGTTTGGTTTGTACTGGGAAGACCGGAGTTCCAGTCCATGCTCCTCCAAGGAATTTTTTAAATGTAAATTACACCCATCTGAGAACACCTGGTGTTGGGGTGAGATCAGATGTAGCTGCAATTAACAACTTGGAGCTTCTAGAACAGGGGTCAGCAAACTTTTTCAGCAGGGGGCCGGTCCACTGTCTCTCCGACCTTGTGGGGGGCCGGACTATATTTTGAAAAAAAAACATATGAATGAATTCCTATGCCCCACAAATAACCCAGACAGTGGGTACCCAGGATCAAAACTAGGGGGGGGGGAGAGCCATGGTCGTTCAGGTTGTGACATTTCAGCACGGAAAAGGTGAGTGAAACAAAAAAATTAAGAAAATTATATATAGTCTAAGGGAGGCTAGAAATCAAAGCAAGGTGGAGGGGGGGCTTTGACTGCTCAGGACAGGCTAGCAGTTAAAAGCTGAAAAGATTAAGATCAGATTTAAAGATAAGGAGTGAATGAGAGGGTGGGGGGAAAGAAGCGAGGAGGAGTGCGTGCCTTGTTGCAGGGGGAAAAATATTAGCCTCCTCGTTTCATCACTTTATAACCATTTTTAAAAAAAATTGCGGGGGGGGGGGCTCACTGGGTACGCCCATGAACCCAGAGATGCATTTTAAATAAAGGGACACATTCTACTCATGTAAGAACAGCAGGCAGGCCCCACAAATAACCCAGAGATGCATTTTAAATAAAGGGACACATTCTACTCATGTAAGAACATACCGATTCCCGGACCGTCTGCGGGCCAAATTTAGAAGGCGATTGGGCCGCATCCGGCACCCGGGCCTTAGTTTGGGGCGCCTGTTCTAGAACACTCCAAGCTCTTCCTTGGGAAGTGAATAAGGGGGATATCTGCACTTTGGACCTACACAGAAAGGACCAACTCTGTGTTGATTAGCAGACACTGCAAGTCCCATCACTGTTTCCATTTGTAGGGGTGGCTGGATTCAAAATTGACCTTCTTTTTTTTGCTAGTTTGCAGGAATATGTTCATGCAGATGCTCTTCTTTTTCCAGATGCAGATCACTGCACCAAATGTCCAGAAGATCAACATCCTAAAAAAGACAGAGATCAATGCATCCCCAAGATTATCACCTTCCTGTCCTATGATGAATATCTGGGGACCCTCTTGGCTTCCACTGCCCTGTTCTTGTCCTTAATCACAGGCCTTGTTTTAGGAATATTCATTAAATATCTTGACACTCCCATAGTCAAAGCCAACAACAGGGACCTTTCCTACATCCTCCTTGTCTCCCTCCTCCTTTCCTTTTTGTCCTCCTTTCTGTTTATAGGCCGGCCAAGGAAAGTGACCTGCCTTCTCAGGCAGACGGCCTTTGGCATCATCTTCTCAGTTGCTGTCTCTTCTTTGTTGGCAAAAACTATTACCGTTGTGCTGGCTTTCCTGGCCACTAAGCCAGGAAACAGGGTGAAGAGATGGCTGGGAAAGAGTCTGGCTAATTCCATTGTCATTTCCTGTTCCGGTATCCAAATTCTCATCTGTGTCATCTGGCTGGGTACCTCTCCTCCATTCTCAGACTCTGACATGCACTCCCAGGCTGGAGAGATCATCCTGCAATGCAATGAAGGATCTGTTGACATGTTTTACACAGTCCTTGGCTACATGGGCTTCCTGGCTGCCATCTGCTTCATGGTGGCTTTCCTAGCCAGGAAGCTGCCTGGGTCCTTCAATGAAGCCAAGCTGATCACCTTCAGCATGCTGGTCTTCTGTAGTGTTTGGGTGTCCTTTGTTCCCACTTACCTGAGCACCAAGGGGAAGTACATGGTGGCCGTGCAGATCTTCTCTATGTTGGCCTCCAGTGCTGGGCTTCTGGGCTGCATCTTCCTTCCCAAGTGCTACATTATTGTACTCAGGCCAAGTCTGAATACAAAGGAGCACTTGACAACAAAGACTTAATGTGGCACCTGATTCCTATAATATGTTTTTGTTTTTTGCAATGGATAGCCAACATGGTAGCAATAAAGTGAGGACACATGAGAAGGGAATGTAGATCCTTAGAAGCTATTCTGTTGGAAATCAGAACACAAAATTATCATTTGAATCATATTACCACTGTTCATTTTTCTCCTGCTAAACCTTATTTATGAATTCTTTTCTCAGGACTGCTGGTATATTTTTCCTACGTAATAAGAATCCATTATCGCAATTCAGTAATAATGAATGCTGCTCATTAAGAAAATTAAAATGCCTTAGTATTACAAATAAATTGCTTGTGCATCATTTTTCAAAATAAAAAGAAACATATTCCATTGGCATTTCTTTATTTCCTGCTGTGCATATCAAGAGAGTCACCTTGAATTTTGGTGCCAAGAGAGCCAGTGTGGTGTAGTGGTTAAGAGCGGTAGATTCGTAATCTGGGGAACCGGGTTCACGTCTCCGATCCTCCACATGCAGCTGCTGGGTGACCTTGGGCTAGTCACACTTCTCTGAAGTTTCTCAGCCCCACCCACCTCACAGGGTGTCTGTTGTGGGGGAGGAGGGGAAAGGAGATTGTTAGCCGCTTTGAGACTCCTTCGGGTAGTGATAAAGTGGGATATCAAATCCAAACTACTACTACTCCTCCCTTCTTCTTCTTCTTCTTCTTCTTCTTCTTCTTCTTCTTCTTCTTGTGGTACAAGGTGCCAAACATTTTTAAAGCAGATGACACACAACAGGCATGAGTCATTTCCAAAATATACTGGGTAATTTCAAAATATGCAAGGAGATATTAGCAAGTTATTAAAATAGGTTTGCACCTTTCAAATCAGTTTGTCTAATACTTATTTTGCTTTGCACATTTATATAGCAGTTGATGCACAATTGATGCATGATTCATGTCCTCAAATATTCTGGAAAATTTTACACTTAAATTAGTTCTCTTTTTCCCTCCTGTGAAAAGTATAAAAACTACGCAAGGCACTCTCTGTTTAAAGTTTAAAGAACATTAAGTTTTAACCTAGGTGGAATCTACACACATATAAGAACCATTCTGAAAATGCCTTTTAAAAAGTGTTTTTAAAAAAATGCATTGAATTTTCCATCAGTGTCACATTGTATATTGCACTCAACTGTCGGTAAGTCCCGTAATTTCCATTTTTGGGCCAATAAAGTTCTTGCCGCGGTTGTAGCATACATAAACAATCTCTGATCTTCTTTAGCAATTTCCCCTCCCATTATACCCAATAGAAAAGCTTCAGGTTTTGGGGGGGAAAGGTGTATCTAAACATCTTTTTCAATTCATTATATATCGTTTCCCAATATCTTTTCACCTTTTCGCATGAAAAAATTCACCATCTTTCTCTTGACATTTCCAGCACTTTTTGCTACTTGTTCTATAAATTTTTGCCAATTTAACTGGTCTTAAATACCATGTAATTGCAGATTAAATTTACAATGCAGGTTGGTGACACGTTGCTAAAACATCTTACATTGATTAAACTGTTACAGAGTAACTGATACTCTGAGGCACCTAAGATGGCAGAGGGGGAGGTGGACAAGAACCCCAAGGGCCACAGAAGCACCTGGTGGCAGAAGGCGCTCTGGGGGGGAGGGGGGAGGGAAGCCCAGACACAAAAATGGAACCTTTGAAGTGCTGCACCTGACGGGTTCCTCTTGTGGCAGGAGGGGACTTGTGGGGGGGCAGCATGAAGAAGGAGGAGGAATAAGTCAATATTATAAGAATAAGAGTTGAAATTGGGGTAGAAAATTCGCCATATTAAATTACAGAAGTGAAGAAAACCAGGAAGAAGAGATCTGAGGAAGTCATAATAATGATAATGTGAAGATTTGGGAATTTTTGTTGTATTTTTTTTCCTTTTTTTGTTTTTTCCTTTTCTTTTTTTTGTGGGTTTTGGGGTGGGGTGGGGGTTAGGGATTTTACGTTCTAGTTTCTTTTTCTTTTTCTTTTTTCTTTTTACATATATGAGCAGGGTTGGGAATGTTGGTGGGCGGACACCCGGCTCAGTCTTCCCCTGCTACTCTGGGGCCCACCGGTGGCAGGGGTGGGCCTTGGGGAGGGGAGGAGGGGTAGGGGAGAAACCCAGCCACTTAAAATGAACCACCTTCGACTATTTGCTCAGCATGGGTCTTTCTTGTGGCAGGAGGGGACTCATGGGGGGGATGGAAGAAGGTGTGAAATGATGATTGTTTATTTCCCTGTATTTCTTTTGTTTATTATAAAATCAATAAAAATTATATTTTAAAAAAAAGAACCCCAAGGGCCAGCTGCACCAAAGGCTTTGATCTCATGATGTTCAAGTCTGCATCCACGTTCTGCATTTGTCTTTGACTCTGGCTGCACTTGGCATGTAGCCAGAGATAAGAATCTCTTTGTTCACCTTGAGAAACAAGGAGGAGCAATTCATCAGGCGGATGGAACTGTTATCAAAAGTTTGGCTCAGGGAACTGTATCTTTAAAGAGCCTTAATGCTACAATTAAGATTACCATCTATGCTCCTCATTTACAGGATAATCTTTTCAGTGTTTCTCAATGTGCTTTTCAAGGTTTTAAAGTGGCGTTCACTAAATACCTGGGAGTAAATATGACTGGTAAAAATATAGATTTGTTTGAAAATAATTATGAAAAATTATGGAATGGAATTAAAAGAGATCTAGATATATGGACCAATTTGAAATTATCTTTGTTAGGCCGAATTTCAGTGATAAAAATGAATGTATGTGTTCCGAATGTGGCTCTGATCAGTGCTGAAAACATCGGAGCAATTGAGAGGTATGTGTGGAGAGCGATAGGCAGCAAGATGTTTATTCAGCAAGCTGCTGGCTGCTGCCGGAGAAAGCTTTGAAACAGACAGTCGTAACCTGTCCCAGTGATTAATTGACTGTGAGATAGAGCTGGAGCGGAGGCATTTTTCCAAAGTGATTGCCTGTAACGGGTGGCTGGAAAAATGGAGAATATGCTTGGAAGCTCTAACCAGATAATTCTTCTGGATGGGACTAATTATCATACATGGAAAATATATGTAGAAGGCAAGTTAAGACTTGCAAAGCTCTGGCATGTGACTGAAGAGAACCCCCCCACGCCAGTGACGAATGCTTGGGCTCAATGTGATTCACAAGCTCGTGGTTTGATTATTGGATGTGTCTCAGCTACAGAATTAATTACCCTTGCTAACAGAGCGTCTGCGAAACTAATGTGGGAGGGACTACGTGAAGCCCATGAACGCAAACAGGCAGGGTCAGTTCTATTGTTTTTTCGGACTCTGCACAACATGAAACTCCAGCCGGGAGGTGATTTACGTGCCCACATTCTTGAAATGCAGCGGCTGAGGGAGGAACTGGTGAATCGTGATTTTGTTTTGCCAGAAGCTGTGTTTGCAGTGTTGATTCTGGACTCTTTAGACCACAGCTTTGATGCCATTGCTAGCCAGTTAGCAGCCCTTCCCACAAGAGATTTAACAGCAGCTAGAGTAATTGCTGTATTGCAAAATGAGTGGGATCGGAGGAGAGCTGAGGGCGCCAGTTGCAAATCACAGGAGCCAGCTGCTACGTGCCAATCTCAAGCTGATAACGCTAGAGCCTTCACGATCAGGTGCTATGGTTGCGGAGGTTTGGGTCACGTAAAGCGAAACTGCAGAAAGAAGCAAGATAAGCAAAGACCGACAGCTGCTGCAAATTTCAAAGGCAAACAAGGAAAGGGGGGTAGCAGCGGTGGAAAGCAGCCAAGTGGAGAGCGTAAAGCTATGCTGGCTAAGATAACAGCAACTTCAAAGGCTAATAACTTCTTTGTTGTTGATTCTGGTGCGACTCATCACATCTGCCGAGACCGACATCTTTTTGTTTCATTTCAAGCCTATAAGGGGAAGATTTTACAGGCAGGTGGATCATCTTTGGACATTCAAGGAACTGGGACAATTGTGTTAGAATCTCTAAACCTAGAGATTGCTGATGTGCTTTATGTGCCAAAAGCAAAGGATAATTTACTTTCAGTTCCACAGCTGGACAGAAAGGGTTTTCACATCTCTTTCAGGAATGGCATTGCCATTATCACTAAGAACAATGAAGAATACGTACGTGCCGAAAAGGTTGATGAACTGTTTTTGATGACTTTTGATGATGTAAAAGTGTCTGAGGGTGAACCTGATGAAAATGTTGCTTATGTTGCTAACACAACTAATAGGCCTCTTCATGCAGGTTGTATTCATGAATACCATCGCATTTTTGGACACTTAGGCTGGCAAGCAGTGTCCAAGATGCCCAAGGTTGTGCAGGGCCTGAAGCTTAAACCCTGCAAGTATCATATGAAGTGTGTTTCCTGTGCACAACATAAGGTGAAAGTTGCACCCAAAGGGAAAGTGTCTGGGAGGAAGGCAACCCAGCCTTATCAGGTGGTCCATGCAGACCTGGTAGGTCCACTATCACCATCTGTGAGTGGATCTAGGTATTTTATGATCCTAATAGACTCCTACACCAGATATGTTCACGTGTTTGTGCTAAAACAGAAATCAGATGCCTTTTTAAAGTTCAAGGGTTTCTGTGCATGGCTTGAAAATGCCAGGGGCCAAAAGATAAAGTGCCTATTCAGTGACAATGGAGGGGAGTTCACTTCTCACGAATTTGAAGCTTTTCTATCTGAGAAGGGAATTCAACACGATCTGGCATGCCCCAGAAGTCCTTGGGAAAATGGTCTGTGTGAAAGGGCAGGACAAACCTTACAGCAGGGACTTAAAACCTTGCTGCATGATGCCAATTTGCCAGAACAGTATTGGGCCGAAGCACTATCTAATTTTGTATACACTCTTAATCGCAGGTGGCATTCAGCGATTGAGTGTACCCCTTATGAGAAGATGTTTGGCAAACAGCCTTACATCAAACACATGAGGATCTTTGGATCTGACATGTGGGTAAACACCCCACAAAGTGGTAAGCTGGGGACACGAGGTGAACCTGGCATATTCTTGGGATACGAAAATGGAGCGTACAGAGTGTTGATGAAAAACACTCAAACTGTAAGAATCACCAAGAGTGTCCAGTGCAATCCCAAATGGGGGGGAAATGTGGGGATTTTTCAGATTCATCCTGTTGATGATGAAGAAGAAGAAGCACAAGCTGAGGATGATGATGAGCAGGATTCTGGTTCTGATTCTGATTCAGTAAGAGGCGCAGGTGCACTATCAGCCTCTGATAGTGACACTGCAGATTATTTAAGTGCAAAAGCCTCAATCAGACCATCAGATGCGTCTGACACTGAACTAGAAGAACCTCTGTTCACCATTGGTCACTTTTCTCCTAAAAAGGAGGAGTTAAGTAAAGATGAAGAACGGACTGTTCGAAGGTCCGAGAGGGCCACAAAGGGGAAACAGCCCAAGAGATATGCTGATGAATATGCAAAGACAGCTGTTGCTGTTCTTGATACCTCTGAAAAAATCTTTGAACCTGCTAGTTTCCAAGAGGTTCAGGAATTGAACCCAAAGCAGGCTCAGCCATGGCTGGAAGCCATGAAGGCTGAAATTGACTCCTTAGATAGAAATCAAACCTGGGAGCTAGTTCCAGTTGTCCCGGGAATGAGACTTGTTGACAGCAAGTGGGTGTTTAAAGCCAAGACTAACCAGAATGGAAAGATTATGAGACACAAAGCAAGGTTGGTCGCCAGAAGATTTTCGCAGGTACCGGGGGAGGACTTTAACCAAGTCTTTGCTCCTACCGTGAAATACGAGACGGTGAGACTCATGCTTAAATTTGCGTCTGAACAAAAGTTTCAGGTCTCCCATCATGATATTGATACAGCTTTTTTATACGGGGTTTTACAAGAAGATATATTTTTACTGCCCCCTGCTGGTGTGGATGTACCAAAGGGAATGGTATGCAAACTAAAGAAATCACTGTATGGGCTCAAACAGAGTGCCAGGTGTTGGAACACCAAACTTACAGAAACATTGCTTTCCTTAGGATTTAAGCAAGGTATCGCTGATCCGTGTGTATTTGTCAAACAAGAGGGGGAGCAAAAACTGTATTGTATTTGTTTTGTTGATGATTTGCTGTTCTTCTGGAAGAACAAAGAGTTGTACCAGAGTACACTTGCGCAGTTGAAGGAACACTTCAATATGAAAGACCTAGGTGAAGTTTCCAATTATCTTTCTCTACAGGTTGAGAGAAACAAAGAAGGTACTTTTCTGGTACACCAAACTCAAAAGATTACTGATGTGCTGAACCAACTGAATTTAATTGACGCAAATCCTGTTGACACACCTATGGTACAAGGTTATAAAGTTGATGATGATGCAGAACCATTTACCGACACTACACTGTATAGATGTGTGTTAGGTAAGTTAAACTTCATCGCAAGAGTTTCAAGACCTGACATTGCTGTTAGCTGTAATTTGCTGAGCAGACGTGCCAACAATCCTACTGTTCAGGATTGGCGTGCTTTGAAACGCATTTGTAGGTACTTAAAAGGAACCATGCACTACAGATTGCGTTTCACAAGTCAAAAGACTGGAGGTCTGGAAATCTTTGCAGATGCAAGTTTTGGTAGTGATGTCACAGATAGCAAAAGCACTTCAGGTGTTTGTTATGTATACAACCATTGTCTTTTTGATTGGATGTGCAGGAAACAGACAACCGTTTGTCAGAGTTCCTGTGAAGCAGAGCTCAACGCTCTCTCACTCTCCTTAATGGATTGTGAATGGTTGTTGCAACTGTTCAAGGATATTGGAGTTAATGTGTCTTGTCCTATTCAGGTATATCAAGACAATCAGTCCTGTTTAGCTTTGCTAGCATCTGAGAGTTGCAAGCAGAGGACCAAATATTTGCAGATAAAATTACATCGTGCAAGGGAATGCATAAAGAAAGGACTGGTCCAAATATCATACATGCCAGGTAATGAAATTCCGGCTGATATGTTGTCGAAGGTTGTAAATAAAGAACAGTTGCACAGTTATATGCAAAAGCTACAGTTTGGAACTGCTGAGCTTAAGGTTTCACAGAATGGGGGAGTGATGTCAGGAGATTCAGTTCCACCTGAAGACTTAGGCATGTTGCTGCTGATATATGTCACATGTCTAGGTATATCCTTTTATGGACTCTTACTTTCAGTTCTGTACTGGTTCTGTACTAGTTCTGTTCTGATTTGATTTGATCTGATGAAAGAGAGAAAGCATCGTTCGCTCTCTCTTCATGCTGTAATATAGCTGTAAATAAACCACTTTAAAATGCCTCTCTGCTGCTGCCTTATCATCTCCGCTGAAACTGCGTGGGCATCTCTGCTGATTGCGTGCTCAGGTTGCTGAGACCCTGAGTCGTGTTCGTGTTCCATGGGAATCACCGGGACTGTGGCGAAGAGGGAGCTGCTGTCTGGACCTCCCAATGGTGAAATCCCATCACCTTACACCAATAAAACTGGCAAAGATGTACCATAAACAAGATAATAAATGTTGGAAATGTAAGAAAGTGGAATGAACCTTTTACCATATGTGGTGGACATGCCCCCAAGTGAAGAGCTTCTGGGATAAGATTTATAATGAGCTGAAGAAAGTGTTTAAAAACACGTTTATTAAGAACCCAGAAGCTTTTCTACTTGGTATTAAAGGTAAAGGTAAAGGGACCCCTGACCATTAGGTCCAGTCGTGACCAACTCTGGGGTTGCGCGCTCATCTCGCATTATTGGCCTAGGGAGCCGGCATATAGCTTCCAGGTCATGTGGCCAGCATGACAAAGCCGCTTCTGGCAAACCAGAGCAGCACATGGAAACACCGTTTACCTTCCTGCTGTAGCGGTTCCTTTTTATCTACTTGCATTTTGACGTGCTTTCGAACTGCTAGGTTGGAATTGCCTAAGAAAGATACTACCTTTTTTCTGTATGCCACAGCAGCAGCTAGAATTGTATTAGCAAGGAATTGGAAACCTGAAGACATACCTACGGTGGAAGATTGGCAGATGAAGTTGATAGAATTTATGGAACTGTCTGAACTGACTGGGAGACTACGGGACCGGGGAGAAGAATCAGTGGAAGAAGATTGGAAGAAATTTAAAGTTTATTTAGAAAAGAATTATAAGATTAGAAATATTCAATAAAGGATTTGGAAGTGTATAAGGTGGTTGCAGAAGGTAGCTAGTTCAATGTAATATGTGTTTAGAATTTGATATATGTTGGGATGTTATTATATTCTTAAGACTAAAATTCTATTGTGAGTTTGTGGAAATAATTGAGTGAAAAGGGATTAAGAGTAATATTTAGATCTGATAACCAAGAAATAGAATGTTTTTAAGATTTAGAAAGTGCTAAGTAAGTGATATTTTAGAAACGTAGAAGGAAAGGAATGGAGCAAGTCGACATAGATATGGAATATAAGATTGGGTGATGTTTTTATGTTTTGGGGTTTTTTTGTTTTATTTTTTTCGATGCTTTTAATGATGTTTTTGATGTTTTTTGTGAAATGTATATGAGATGTTTGTTGTATGCTATATTTTGTTACTATAAAAAATTAATAAATATATATTTTTAAAAAATTAAATAAAGTAGTGTTCACTAGATCTCGATGTGAAATTCTTCGAGATGACAAACTCATTCTGTTTGCCAAATGTGTTAATGGTTTATATCTATTGCTTTTTGTTACAGATATGGCTGCTGAAGCAACTGACAAGACATGTTGTAGCATTTCTGTAGCTACGATAATAATGAGAAACTGCATGACCAATGTACAGTACATGCGTATCACCACCTATTTGGCCATTTGCATTTCCAGGCAGTAGCCAAGATGCCAAGCATGGTTGAGGGCATGAAGGTGCAGAAATGTCCTTACCATATGATATGTGTTTCATGTGCAGAGAACAAAATTAAGCAAGCTCCCAAAGGTGTAAAATCTGGGAGAGAAATTAAGAAACCTTTTGAAATTGTACATGCTGATTTAGCTGGTCCTCTAGCACTCTCTAGAGGCAACTCACCTTTCTTTATGGTACTAGTAGATTATGGTACTAGGTATGTTTGGGTCTATGTACTGCAAAAAAAATCCGAAGCTTTTTCTAGGTTTCGACAATTTTGGGCATGGCTTAGGAATGTACACGATGAGCACGTACACTGTTTGTTTACTGACGGGGTGGAGAATTTTGTTCAGAGCAGTTTGAGAATTTCCTTACTGAACAGGGCATAGAGCACATGACTGCCACACCCAGGGCAGAATGGTTTGTGTGAAAGAGTGAACCAAACCTTGAAACAAGGTAATCATAGAATCATAGAGCTGGAAGAGACCACAAGGGCCATCCAGTCCAACAATGTGTACAGTCACAGATACCAGTCAGCCATTGGTTGCACCCCATATGAAATACTTTACAAGAAAAAAACATATGTGAAACATTTAAAAAAAATTCTAGGCTATGTGTTAATGACAGTAGAAATTGGAGTTCTTGTTTGTATGCATGAAGGCAAACATACTTGTTACACTCTGACCATTAAAACATTGCTGATGAAGAATTGGCGAAACAGGGCCTTGTCCTGGGATTTTTTCACTGGCATTTATTTTTATTTGCCTCACTATCATACTGGAATTGATTCCTATTTGAATTGATCTTATCATTACATAAATAAAACCTTTTGAAAACTTACGGTATTTGAAATTCATCTTCCTCCTGGCCCGAGTTCTGGCAATTTACTGTTTATATGTGTTAATGACAGACACAAAAGTGATAAGGTTGACCAGAAGCATGGATTGCAACCCAAAATGGGACAAAGTTGGCATTTTTCAATGCCATCCCAAAGTTGGCATTTTTCAATGCCATCCCACAGTCTGTAAATATTGTTAATCAACATGATTTGCAATGGGGTTGAATAATTTCAATTTCAACTGTATATACATACATATAGGTTGTATAGGTTTTGGGGATGGAGATGCAGAAACAAGTACCGGTAAGAAAGAGGCAGATCCTGTTATTGTTAAGGATGCTGGTGTTAGTACAGAGTTTAACACTGACACAGATTATCAAAAAGCAATAATAAAAGTTGCAATTTCAGTATAAATTGCTATTTTAGCTGAATTGGGGGGGGACCACCTGAAGCATCGTTTTGTTGAGCCATTTCCATTTGCTTATTGCAAATGGCTGAAAGTCTGTAAATATTGTTAATCAACATGATTTGCAATGGGGGTTGCATAATTTCAATTTCAACTGTATATACTGTACATACATATAGGTTGTATAGGTTTTGCCAGACTTGGCTTCTTTCCACTCCCCACCTAACCCCTTTTACATTTGCAAACGGCTGAAAGTCTGTAAATATTGTTAATCAACATGATTTGCAATGGGGGTTGCATAATTTCAATTTCAACTGTATATACTGTACATACATATAGGTTGTATAGGTTTTGCCAGCCTTGGCTTCCTTCCTCTCCCCACCCAACCCCTTTTACGTTTGCAAAGAAAGCCCATTAAGTCAGACAATTGCCCAGGACATTCCCCATTGTTAAGAAGATTAAGGTGAGGCTGATAACCTATTCCTGGCCTCAAGACTTGTTGGCATCCAGACCCCCAGGGGTCAAGGCAATGTCCTTTCAAATTAATTGGATTAATTCACTTTAACAGCTCATAGCTTTTGCAAACCGGGATGTCTTTTTAAGTTTAGTCAGGAGTGTATCTGGGATGATAAATACTGGTAATAACTGAGATTCTTTCCACCCTCTGCAAGGCATGGTTTGTTTGAAGTTTCAACCCTCCAGGTGTTATTGGGATACAGGTCATAAGAACATTATTTTATTCTTCTTGTAAACCACTTTGTCATGCTTTGTGTCCAACAAGCGGCATATAAATTTTGAGAAATGAATCATTTTGCCATATCTGGAGCTTATAGACTGCCTTTCATACATCAATGTAGAACAGTGATGGGCAACCTTTTGAGCTTGGTGTGTCCAAATTCGCCAAAAAACTGAGCATAACTCAGGTGGTGTGCCACTTCAAGAAAAAAACACACCATAATTTCACAATATTTATAGTTCAAATAACAAAAATGTATAATTGTAATATATAAATGTATTTAATGAACCAAAAACTAATTATTTAAATTATTTTTAAAAAAAAAAATTAAAAGGGGGGGGAGAGGCAAAACCCAGAGGTCTTTCCCAGTGGGACTCTGGGCTCAGGCCTTCCTCCAACGGGTCTGCCACTGGGGAGGTGGACTCGGGTTCAGTCTGTGCCTCCTTGTGGCCCTCTTCAGCCCACCTCTCCCCTCACTCCCACTCTCAAGGAGGAGGTTTAAAATGCATTGGGGTTGACCCCCTCTTCCCCTTGCTTTTTGTTTTGTTGTTGTTGTTGTTTTTTTTTTTTTAAGCGCCCATCGTGGTCTCTTGCTTCAGTCTCCCAGATTTTTAACAGCTTCCCAGCTTTGTTCCACCCAGCCTTCTACCACAGTATTTTTATTATTATTATTATTTTAGAGACAAAGGGGGTTGGGGAAGGGGGAGGGAAAGGGCTCCCCTCTCAAAAACAGTCAGACAAGCAGGTTTCATAGAATCATAGAATCATAGAGTTGGAAGAGACCACAAGGGCCATCCAGTCCAACCCCTAGCCGAGCAGGAAACACCACCAAAGCATTCTTGACATATGCCTGTCAAGCCTCTGCTTAAAGACCTCCAAAGAAGGAGACTCCACCACACTCCTCGGTAGCAAATTCCACTGCCAAACAGCTCTTACTGTCAGGAAGTTCTTCCTAATGTTTAGGTGGAATCTTCTTTCTTGTAGTTTGAATCAATTGCTCGGTGTCTGTTTCTCTGGAGCAGCAGAAAACAACCTTTCACCCTCCTCTAGATGACATCCTTTTATATATTTGAACATGGCTATCATATCACCCCTTAACCTTCTCTTCTCCAGGCTAAACATACCCAGCTCCCTAAGCCGTTCCTCATATGGCATTGTTTCCAGGCCTTTGACCATTTTGGTTGCCCTCTTCTGGACACGTTCCAGCTTGTCAGTATCCTTCTTGAACTGTGGTGCCCAGAACCGGACACAGTACGCCAGGTGAGGTCTGACCAGAGCAGAATACAGTGGTACTATTACTTCCCTTGATCTAGACGCTATACTCCTATTGATGCAGCCCAGAATTGCATTGGCCTTTTTAGCTGCTGCATCACACTGCTGATTCATGTCAAGTTTGTGGTCTACCAAGACTCCTAGATCCTTTTCACATGTACCGCTCTGAAGACAGGTGTCTCCCATCCTGTATTTGTGCCTTTCATTTTTTATTTTTTTATTTTTTTTGCCCAGGTGTAGTACTTTACATTTCTCCCTGTTAAAATTCATCTTATTTGCTTTGGCCCAGTTGTCTAATCTGTTAAGGTCATTTTGAAGTGTGATCCTGTCCTCTGGGGTATTAGCCACCCCTCCCAATTTGGTGTCATCTGCAAACTTGCTCAGGATGCCCTCAAGCCCAACATCCAAGTCATTGATAAAAATGTTGAATTAGACTGGGCCCAAGACAGACCCAGTCTTATTCAACATCTTTATCAATGATGTTCAGTTTAAAGGCAGGCCAACCAGCAGTCAAACAACAGTGACAAAAGTGGGAGTGGGGGGGTGAGAAGTGGGGTAGATGAGGATGATGAGATGAGTAAAGGGGGGGATTTGGTGTATAAAATGAAGGGGTGGTGTCTATGTATTAAAAGTGGGAGATGGGGGTGATAGTAATGATGTAGAAGTGTTGATATTGGGGAAGGGGGGAAAAGGGGGATTTTTAAAAAATGAAGTTAAAAAGTAAAATTAAATATAATAATATTAATAATAATAAAGGTAAGAAAAATGTGGGAAGAAAAATTTTAAGCTGTAAAAATGATAGCTAAAGGGGAGAAAAAAGGAGACTTTATGAGTTATTTTATGCTTAGTGACAAAGTCACTGTGCCTGAAGCTTCTGACTAAACATCAGTTTAGTTGGTAGAGTGCTAGACTTTTAATCTCAGGGTTTTGGGTTCAAGACCCATGTTGGGCAAAAGATTCCTGCCTTGCAGGGGGTTGGACTAGATGACTCTCATGGTCCCTTCCAACTTTATGATTCTATGATTGAAAGAGCCAGGGGGTGGTGCAGGACCTGGGTTCAAATCCTCACTCGGTCATGATGAAGCTCACTGGGTGTCCCTGAGGCAGCCACTGCCTTTCAGCCTTACCTCCCTCACAGGGTTGTTGTTGGGGATTAAATGAGGAGGGTGAGATAAGCCCTACATGCCACCTTTTGCTTCTTGGAGGAAAAGGCAGGAAATAAATAATTAAATACTCCCCCCCCCCGCAAAAAAAAAAGGGAAGTCTGCAAATGGTACCTGAGCCCAACAACCCTCTCCACAACTGCAATTCCATGTAACTGATATTCACAGAATCATTGAATTGCAAGGTTGGACCCAAAGGCTCATCTCATTCAACCCCCCCCCCCGCAAAGCAGGGACAAGAAGCTCATTGGAAGCTAAAAGGTGAGCTATATAAATGCAATAGAGAAAAAGTACACATTTTCCCCCCCCAATACTGTATATCTGAAAACCAGCTTTGGTCTCTCTTGCGCAATTTGAATTATCCCGCTTTTGTCCAGACAAGGTCAACGCTCTGCGTTCTGGTTGGGTGGCGGTAGGAGAGGGGACGACGGTTTGAGATGTTGCCACGCCCCCTGCCTGACCCTACCCCACTTTCCATTCGGCAGCCACGACTATTTATACCCTCCGTTTACAAAGCTTTTGCACTTGAATTTGCAGGGTTCAGGAGAGGTCGCCGTCTTCGCTTCGTGTGCATTACTGGAAATCGTCTTCGACCAGCTTCAAGCAGCCAGCGACCCCTTGGCTACAGAGAGTAGCATCGTCTGCCTAAGTCCCTGAGGTTGGTTCTGTTTTTTAAGTTGCTATTTTTTCAAATCGCCCGCGCAGGCAAATTTAGCTTAAACCTTTCCGTTGTGCTGAGTTGAAGCTAAACTTGGCTGCGATGGCGATTTGAGAAACACGATTGGGTATTGTAAACAGGTTAACACATTGGCAGGATTTTAAGACGACTTGTAATTTTAGGGGCACTCTAGAAAAACTGAAGGAAAAATAAGTTTGGAGTAATAATTATAATCGGTAGGGGAAAAGATTATGGCTAAGGAACCAGGAGAGCGGGGTGGAGGGAAGTCACGGGATTCAGGGAATCCTTTTGGGGGGGGTTGATAAATACTGTTTAAGGTTATTTTTGTATTTATTTATTTTCCATTTTTGTTACTGCCTAAGTCCCTGAGGTTGGTTCTTTTTTTAAGCTGCTATTTTTTCAGAGCAGCCGCGCAGCCTTTTTCAAATCGCCCGCGCAGGCAAATTTAGCTGAAACCCGTCGGTTGTGCTGGGTTTAAGCTAAACTTGGCTGCTAAGGCGATTTGAGAAACACAATTTCGTATTGTAAACAGGTTAACAAACTGGCAGGATTTTAAGAAGACTTGTAATTTTAGGGGCACTATAGAAAAACTGAAGGAAAAATAAGTTTGGAGTAATAATTATATTCGGTAGGGAAAAAAATAATGGCTAAGGAACCAGGAAGGGTGGGGGAGGGAAGTCACGGGATTCAGGGAATCCTTTTGGGGGGGGGGTTGATAAATACTGTTTTAGGTTATTTTTGAATTTATTTATTTATTTTTCCATTTTTGTTACTGCCTAAGTCCCTGAGGTTGGTTCTTTTTTTAAGCTGCCATGTTTTCAAATCGGCCGCGCAGCCTTTTTCAAATCGCCCGCGCAGGCAAATTTAGCTTAAACCCTTCGGTTGTGCTGGGTTGAAGCTAAACTTGGCTGCGATGGCGATTTGAGAAACACAATTTCGTATTGTAAACAGGTTAACAAACTGGCAGGATTTTAAGAAGACTTGTAATTCTAGGGGCACTCTAGAAAAATTGAAGGAAAAATAAGTTTGGAGTAATAATTATATTCAGTAGGGGGGAAAATTATGGCTAAGGAACCAGGAGAGCGGGGTGGAGGGAGGTCACGGGATTCAGGGAATCTTTTGGGTGGGGGGTTGATTTATATTGTTTTAGATTATTTTTGTATTTTTTGATTTTTATTTTTGTTACTGTGTGTTTTCATTCTTGTTACATTGGTATAAAACCTAGTAAAATATTATATATATATGTTTTCACACAACATATATATACAGCTTGATTGTGTAAAACAAAGAAACAAACCTGTATCTTACAAAATTTACAAAAATAGAAGTCTTTTTCAAATCGCCCGCGCAGCCGCGCAGCCTTTTTCAAAGCGCCCGCGCAGGCAAATTTAGCTGAAACCCGTCGGTTGTGCTGGGTTTAAGCTAAACTTGGCTGCGATGGCGATTTGAGAAACACAATTTCGTATTCTAAACAGGTTAACAAACTGGCAGGATTTTAAGAAGACTTGTAATTTTATGGGCACTATAGAAAAACTGAAGGAAAAATAAGTTTGGAGTAATAATTATATTCGGTAGGGGAAAAAAATATGTTTTAGGTTTTTTTTTCATTTTCGTTACTGTGTGTTTTCATTCTTGTTACATTTGTATAAAACCTTGTAAAATATTATATAAATGTGAAGGAGAAACATAATTGCAAATAACTGCATCGGCTTGCTCTCTGGATGTTTTGAACTACGTTTCGTAATCGAAACCTCCAGAGGTCTAGCAACTTGGTGTGCGCTCCCGTGTGAGGAGGGATTTCCTCCCGGGAAAAGCGCGGGGGGGGTTGGCTCTGTTCCAATTGATGTTTAGATGGATCGATCCGACCAATAAAAATCAAATAGAGATATGGGGGGGGGGGTTAGAGGGAATTGGGGGGTCCAGAGTGTGGCTGGACAGAGAGGGGAGTTTTCTGAAAACTTTTGCCGGCAACCAGAAACTATTCAATCTCTCCCCACCCCCGCCAAAAACGGATATTTTGGAGGTTGGGGGGTCAGGGTCGGACTGCATTGCAAGAAGGCACCGCTGGGTGTATCCAAAAAAAGCTGTAAAAATGTGTGTTTGGAAAGCGGGGAGGTTTTGCGTTTGCGTGATGCGAAAGCCCTGGAAAAAATATTGCACGGAATCATGGGCGTAGCCAGGATTTTTGTTGCGGGTGGGGTGGGGTGGGGAGATCCTCACTTTGCTACACATTTTTATTTATTTTTATTGATTGGAGCGGGCAGCTGTCCTCCCCCGCTGCGCCCATGCATGGAATAGCAGCACATCGGGGGTTGAAAAGTAAATGCTTAGGGAAACCTCTATGTAACTACAGTCCTTCGGTCTCTCTCGCTCATGCGCGCCACCTACTGGTAGGCTCTGTTTCGCGCTCTTTGAAATCTTAAGATGTTCTGCCCTTGAACGTTAAGATGCCCCATTTGCATACCGTTGGGAGCGAAGGGAAGCTCTCTCTCCCTCTCCCCACCGCTGGCTTTAGAGCTATTTTATAGTCAACTCCCCCTCACAGTTGATCAAAGGCATGGGTCCTTCTCATATTGTGTTGCTATCCTGACTTTTAAACATGCTAGTGTCCATTTTTATTACTCCAGGTTGTATCCAACTGGTTAATAGGTTACTTAATTTCAGCAGGTCTACCCCGAGTAAACCTGCTGAAATTAAGAAACCTATGAACTTCTGTAGGGCCTACTCTGAGTAGGAGTAGCATTGGACACACCATATTTTTTACGCTAGTTGTAAATTGCTTTAGCAGAGTTTTTCATTGTGTAATTGAAGGTTATATATGTGTGTGTATGTGTACATATGTATGTATGTATATGTGTGTGTATTTATATATGTGTGTGTGTGTGTGGACGCGCACACACACACAACATACCTATATACACAACTTGATTGTGTAAAACAAACAAACCTCTAAGTGTCTTATAAAATTTATAAAATAAAACGTAAACATGACTGCTTAAAAAATAGTTAAAAGCAAATATTTGAAAACATTCAGAAGATTAAAAATCCAGGGCAGTTAAGTAAGAGAGGAAACATTTCTACATGTCTGGATAGGCTTGCCTAAACAAAAATGTTTTAAGTTGGTGCTGAAAAGAGTACAGTAAAGATGCCTGCTTGATGTCAATAGGCAGGCAGTTCCAAAGTTTAGATGTTGCCACACACTGCATCAATTTAGCCTCTCTTTTTGATCACCCCATTGAGTGGGTGGTAGCAGGGTCCCTAAGACAGCAATCTAGGAACCCCAGCTCCCCAAAAGTGACTTCTGCCTCACCACTGCAAAGTGCTGGTGCTATTTGCCTTCTTAATAGCCAAATAGGTGCTTCTACGCAGCTTCAGGCATCTTTGCAATGATCATCACTGAGGGAAATGCAAAACATGCTCTGCAGCTTCATTAACTACAAACCCTGAAATTTGGGGGCCCCTCCAAACTGGTGCCAAAGTTTTGCAATCCTGACTTGCCCCTCGGTCATAGTAATACATCAAACTGGGATCCCTAGAACAGGCATAGGCAAACTCAGCCCTCCAGATGTTTTGGGACTCCAATTCCCATCATCCCTGACCACTGGTTCTGCTAGCTAGGGATCACGGGAGTTGTAGACCAAAAACATCTGGAGGGCCAAGTTTGCCTATGCCTGCCCTAGAATTTGCAATTCAATAGTTTCAAGTATGGAGTTGCTGTATTTTGAAAGTCCTTTTCATTGATATTTTTCTAACAGATAAAAGCCTTCTGTCATCTAACTAACACAGGCATCTGGGAGGGGCTTCACACATTTGCCAGAATGACATAGTCCCCTGTGTGACCCATGTTTTATGTGTCAATGGCCTTTCAGGTGATCTCCTGGACATGGGGAACGTGCCTGTCTTATATTTTTGCACTTGCTTCAACCCATGTCTGGAACTCCAAGCATTGATTAAACTTCTGTTCCAACAAACGCTGGGCACAGGAATTCATGGGAGCCAAACGCATAACAAAATGTTCAATGCATACAAGGTTATCCATACAAATTACTGAGAGGCAGTACTGCTGAGAGGCCTGTGTCCTTTGGGATGCTTATTCTAATTGAAGTATAAATATAAATAAAAACTTTTGAATATTTTACAGGGACAATAAGCACTTGGTGAAAGCTATAGGGGTGGGGTTGTCTCTCACAGTCTTTATGAATAAGCAGCAAAAAAAAAAAAGAGTCTTTGGGGATTTAAAAAACAGTTTTTTTATGTCATAAACCTTTACCAGCCAGTGCCTGCTTCAAATTTATATGTCTTTGTGGGAATATATAAATACATTATAGTTTGAAAAGCTGATTTCGCAACTGACATTTATAAACAGATTCTGACTTGGGAAATAAGGAGGGCTCCAATAATTTTATCATTGGATGAACAGTGCACATTAAAGCTCATACAAATTCCCTTCCCTTAGATTTTAATGGGTGCTTCTATTGAAAAGCAGTGATTGATTTATTCTTTTTCTCTTTCTCCCCACCCCCCCCAAAAATTAGACTCGGCTGGATTGATTCACAGTGACTGCCTCTTACGCAATGGGCAACCTGCAGAATAAGATGGAGAGGACAATCGAAAGGAACTGCTTGGGACCACAGTTCAGCATACAAGAGGCATGGAGCGGTTCCCAAAACCCTACTGAAGAATCTCCACTGGAGCTTTCTCAAGAGGATCTTTTTGAGTCGGAGGATGAGAATTTCATTCTGGCACTGGAGAGCAGTGTGGAGGAAGAGAAGGAATCTTCCGGTTCCGACACGCTGAACTTGCCACTTCCAGCACAAGCTGCAGCCCATTGTGGCCAAGTTCCCCTGAGCAGCACCCCAGGCGTGGTCCCAGAGCTGCATAGAAGCAGATGCCCCCTAAGACAGTCCTCCTCCACATCCCTTGAGCCAGAGGATGCCACCGCTATGGAGCCACCAGCAAAAAGGCAAAGGATCTCTTCCGTGTGGAGATACTTCGCGACAATAAGCAAATTTGTGGTCCAGTGCCGTCTCTGCCATGGGGCGGTTCGCCTTGGGAGGCCTGATGGTTGCCAGCTGGTGGGAACCACTGCAATGCACAGTCACATGATGAGAAAGCACAGAGATGTCCTTGACAAGGCATCAGGAAGTGGCAAGACTGCATCTTCCAGGCCTCGCACCCGGTCTGTCTCGGGCACTTTGGGATTGACGCCCGCTCTTAACAAGGCAGCAGGAAGTGGCAAGAGGACGCCCTCCCGGCCTCGCACTCGGTCCATGTCAGGCACTTCTAGATTGCAATCCACTTCGCTGGCTTGTGTAGCATGCCAGCCGAGGGGATTCACTTTGCTAGAGAGCACCAGCAGTCAAGATTTTGAGTCAAGGGATGGCAACACCGTGCTGGTACATGAGAACCGTGCAGAGGAAAGGGCACTACCAGTACTCAAGGAAGAAGGAGCCTCTGGCTTCAAAAGGCCCCACTCCCTAGTCGTCAACTCCTCCACCTGCTCTGGATCCTTTGAGCCAAAGGTTGCCACCAACATGGAGCCACCAGCCCATCGTGGGAAAACGTCCTTTGTGTGGAAGCTCTTCACCAAGGATGCCAATAGCAAATCTGTGGTCCGTCGCAATCTGTGCCATCAAACTGTTAGTCTTGGGAAGCCCAGCGGTTGCCAGCAGGTGGGAACCACCACCGCAATGCACAGTCACCTCATGAAATGCCACAAAGATGTGGCTGACGAGGCCAAAAGAAGCAGCAATACGACACACTCCTTCCCTCCTAGGCAGAAAAGAAAGGCAAATGACAGTCCCTGTGGAGGAAAGATGGAAGAGCAAGACTCTGTGGCAACTGACACAGGGGGAAAAGCAAGGGTAGCTCCTCACACCGTCCAGGTGAGGGGCAGTGTGACATCCTCAAACAGAACCGCACAGGAGATCCTGGGTGAGGAGGACGTCCTCAGCTCAGACGCTCGGCGCCAACGTTTCAGGCATTTCCGCTACCAGGAGGCCGAGGGACCCCGAGAGGTTTGCAGCCAACTCCACCGCCTTTGCCAACAGTGGCTGGAGCCGAAGAGGCACACCAAGGCTCAGATGCTGGACCTGGTGATCCTGGAGCAGTTCCTGGCTCTCCTCCCCCCGGAGATGGAGAGCTGGGTCAGGGAATGTGGAGCGGAGACCAGTTCCCAGGCAGTGGCCCTGGCCGAAGGTTTTCTCATGAGCCAAGCGGAAGATCAGAAGGAGGCTGAGGTGAGAGACTGTTTTGCTCTGGTAATTCCAAGGCCCCAATCCTTTAGTTGTATTTGGATTCACTGATCAATCTTCCAGCTGATAAATTACCAGATCCTCTCAGGTGCTAGGATCAGCAGATGGGGGGCCCTCTTGGTAGTTCCTCCACCCTCAGAGGTTTGGTGGGAGGCAGAAGGCCTTCTCTGTGGTGGCCCCTAAGCTGTGGCACTCCTTCCCCATAGAGGTACATCTGGTTACCTGCACTATACAGCTTCCAGTGAATGCTGGTGATGCTCATTTTTTACCCTGGCTTTTGAGGTGTATGCTTTTGGGACTCACCTTACTTTTATGAATCCAAGTTTTGAATTGTTTTTAGTATAACCACTGAGCCTAGGGCTTGCTGATCAGAAGGTCGGCAGTTCGAATCCCTGTGACGGGGTGAGCTCCCGTTGCTTGGTCCCAGCTTCTGCCAACCTAGCAGTTCGAAAGCACGTCAAAATGCAAGTAGATAAATAGGAACCACTACAGCGGGAAGGTAAACGGCATTTCCGTGTGCTGCTCTGGTTCGCCAGAAGCGGCTTTGTCATGCTGGCCACATGACCTGGAAGCTATACGCCGGCTCCCTCGGCCAATAATGCGAGATGAGCGTGCAACCCCAGAGTCGGTCACGACTGGACCTAATGGTCAGGGTTCCCTTTACCTTTACCTTTTTATTAATGCTGCTACCTACCCTGGGACCTTAGAGTGAAAGGGAGGGTAAATAATTATTAATTAATTATTAATATTGGCCCAAATATGACGTACATTGAAAAGTTAAGGCGGGTGGGGGGGAGACAATACCCAAATATAAGCCGCTCCCTTCCTCACTTTCTACCTTCCTGGCCTTGGGGGAGAAGACGGCGGACTACATTTGGGACAGGCACTGCAATGCCGCACTCCTGGCTGCATACCCGATACTTTCTTGTAAGGTGGCGAATATAAGTTGCACTTTAACTTTTCAAGATCGCAATTGGGGGGGAGTGTGGCTTATATACGGGCCAATACGGGAATAGTAACTTAATACTTGAACATTTACTCATCTTCTGTTATTTAATGGCACCCCTGGCCTTTGCCTGACCTGTTTCCTGTCTCTCCCCCCCCACTACCTTGCATGGGCTCCTATCTCAGGTGCAGGAGATGTCATCCAAAGCAACCTCATGTTTCATGGAGGCAGAGAACATCCTGCAGGATGCCACCGAGAGGCCACTGTTCAGGGAGATCAAGCAGGAGGCTGACATGGACACCACCTCTCTGGGTAAGGACCATAAAGGAGCAGGTTTCAGCATGGTCTCTCCTTCTCTTGAATATGCCTGGATCCTGTGGGTTGCGTTAATGTTTCCTCTCAGGAATCCTTGTTGGGTGGAGACAACTCTCTTTGTAGTCTACCTTATTTAAAGATCAGCTTTGTTTCAGTGGGTTCAGACTGCATAGAAATACAAACCATCCATATATATTTGCATGCAGAGAAAGATGAGGGGCAAAGAAAGCTGCCTTATTCTGAATGAAACCAACCACAATTACTAGTAGTGACTCTCCAGGGATTCAGGCAAGGAGTCTTATTTATCCTAGAGATGCTGGGGAGATGCTTTTCCACCAAGTTATGGCCTTTCCCCCTCATGGATTTCCACTCAGGTGGCCTCCCTATTGATATTATTAATTTTGCGCACGTGGAAGCTGCTGGATGAACAAAACTCACCCTTGTATTGAACTAAAAATTATCCAGTCCTAAAATGTAGTTCAGAAGCTTTGCTCACAGAATATAACTTCAGACAACTTAAAGAACAGAAGTTGCATTTACTTAGCGTCATAACTCTTACACTGCTCATAGCATAAAGCATAGTAACTTAGTTTACAAATACTGTGTATTCCAAGTTAAAATCAGAGCTCTGTCTCTTCTCCATTGCAGCCTCTTTTAGCCTCAGGCTATATTGCTGGAGATAGAGAATAACACACCCATTCTCTTCAGCAGCTTAGAACAAAGAGACACCACACCCAACATGGATGCCTACTAGATTAGCATTTGGGCTAAATTACAGAGCCTAAAATGCCTCCCCGTTTTCTTCGTCTTCCCAATAGGATGTCAAACAACTTTTGGAGACAGCGAGATGACCCCAGAGGTTCCTTCTAGACTTCCTCCTCTTTGTGCCGGACTGGAAATGGCTTCTGCCCAATTGGAACAGGTACGGGGTGGGTGGAATCGTTGGGGAAGTGGGCAGGGGACCCCCCGGGTTCCTTTTTCAGACCCCGCAAGAGGTGTGGGATTTGATGGGACATCCCTCTTTCAGGTTCCCATGTCCCTTGAGGAGGTGGCAGTTCGTTTCAAAGAGGACGAATGGGCTTTGCTGGATCCGGGCCAGAGAGTGCTGCACAAAGAAGTCATGGAGGAGAATTATGAGAATCTGGTATCTTTAGGTAAGGCTTCTTCTTGCTTTTGCCTGATAGATCCCGAGAGGAGGAATAGTTGCTGCTCTTTTATGCGGCAGTGCATTGTGGGAAACGACACAGCGTGTGACAGTAGCTGACAAGGGCCTTTAGTGTGGCAGGCTCCACCCTGCAGAACTCCCTGTATGTGGAGGTTCGGCAGGAGCCATCCCTGCCTTCTTTCAGATGTCTCTTAAAAACTGTACCTTTTAGTCACATATTTACAATATGGATCCCCCCCCTTTCCGCCAGCTAGTATCTGTTGCTGTTTTATTGGTGTTTGTAAACACGTTTTACAGATATTTATTTTTTATTATTTTAAAGTTTATTTATTCTTTTCAAATTTATACATTTCTTTAATTTCACAATCATTTTAACATTTCAAAGTTTGACTCCATTCCCCCTCTTTCTGCAGTTCCTTAAATTTATTTTTTAATATCTTCTGCATATCCAAATTCATTTAATTTGCTCATTTAATTACCTACTTTAAATATAAACTGGTATGAAACTGCAGGTTATTACAGTAACCCTGCTGGTGTTTTTATCTGTTTGCAATTTATCTGTAAATATTCAATAAGGCATTTCCATTCTTTTAGAAAAAGTTTATCTTGATTTCCTAAATAAATTAATTCATCATAAATAAATTTCAATACAATTTAGGTAGTTCTGTCCCTGTAACTCCCAAAAGAAAAGCTTCTGGTTTTGGTTTTTTTACAAAGGTTATTTTGAACATCCTTTTCAATTCATTATATATCATATCCCATTAAGCTTACTGGCTTACCATTTTACAGATATTTATTCTGATTTAATTGAATTTATGCCACAAGCCTCCTTGATATATGCTGTGAAAGTGCAGGTCAAGGGGATTCAAATAAATAAGCTCTGGCCCCATCCTGTTGGGCAAAATACGCACCAACCGAGTGGCAACAGCGGCAGGGTTGACGAAATAACAAAGTCGTCTTCAGTATCTTTGCTTGCTTTTATTTACAATTATATACAACACACTCCTCTACTCCTTTCCTCTCATTTCACAATACATCACCACCACCACACCCATGAACCATTTGCTTAAATACAGAATTCAAAATAGTCAATTACCCAATCACATTACAGTAAGCAAACTCTACCTTCAATTATTCAAATTAGCAAAAGCTCACAGGTGTGTCAACATTCAGATCAAGGTTGCAAACACACATCTCTGTGTAGCACCATTGACCACATCAGTCTTAAAGGAAAAACCTAACACATCCATGCTATACTTTTAAGGCAGCATTATACCATTACCCAGGCCTATGCCTATTAAATAATCTATGACCGACAAAAGTGTGTGGAGCAGGACTATTATTATGATCATAATTAGGTGTCTGTCAGTATGCTTTTTGTTATTGATGCTGTGCAATGTGTTTTAATGTTGTACTCCACCCTGATAAAGGGGAGTATATAAATTGAATAAATAAAAATATCTTATTTCTTTCAAAAAAAAGGACTACCAATTTCCAGATCTGGCATCACATCGCAGAAAGAATGGGAAAATGCATTCATTGAGGGCTCGGAAGAACAAGAGACGTTAGCAGGTAGGTGCTTAATTGAGATGGGACTCCCTGCATTTTTGGCCTAGCAAGCCATGCAGATACCTGGCAGACATTTTTATTTCTGTGAGACCAGACTTTCACGCCCTCCTTAATTAAACTGGTGGGCAGCAGAGGGAGACAGGACCTTTTTAGTGGTGTCTCCTGCGCTCTGGAATTTACTTCTGAAAGAAACAGCAGGGGCTCCCCTCAGTTTAAAAAACATCTTTATAAAAACTTACCTGTTTTCTCTTACCTGTAACTGAATGCTGCAGACGTAGCTCTCTACCCTGGCCTTGAGACCTGAGACATGTTTTGAGAGCCCGCCACTTCCCTGGGACTATAATATTTTCTAAAATCCTTTTTAAAATTACGAATTTTGGATTTTTGTAAACCACCCCAGGACTTCCTGGTGGAGGGTGCGTAATAGATTTACTAATGCTAATAATTTATGCCAGTGGTTCCCAACAGGTGGTCCGGGGACCCCCAGGGGTCCGCGAGCTATGCCAGAGGGGTCCTCAAGATCCTATTAGAATAAAAAATATATTAAATATATTTCGTATGATAACAGATTTTTTGTTTTGGCCGCTTCCTGCATGAGCAGAGTCTAGCGCAAAACTAGAATTAGATAAAGGCAGTAGTTCTGCTGTATGCCGCAAGGACTACAAGAAACTTGGAGATAAGGCAATGAAAAAGATCCTTCCATTTGCAACCACATATCGGTGTGAGCAAGCATTTTATTCCATGTGTTTCATGAAAAACAAATATAGGAATCGGCTCGACATGCGGTCGGATTTCAGAGTGAAAGTTTCAAGTTTGGAACCTAATATTTCAGAAATAATGGACTCAAAAGGACAGATTTAACTCATCTCATTAAGAACTGAAAATTAAAACTAACTGTATACTGATGGAGTACTCTGTTGTAACGGTAAAAAACGTATAAATATAAAATATAAAAAGACTCTTAATTTGGCTCTCACTTTTTAATTTTAGGATTAGGAATTAATGGGGGTCCTTGTCACAATAGCGGCTCGATGAGGGGTCCTCGAGAAAATTTTGTTGGGAACCCTTGATTTATGCTACTTGTTTCACACACAAAAATATTTGGTGCTTGGTTATAGAAAAACCTCAAAGCAAGGCACATGTTGTATCATCAAACTACAGCTATTCCCCTGCAGGATTTGGGTCAAGGGTTCCCAACAAAATTTTCTCGAGGACCCCTCATCGAGCCGCTATTGTGGCAAGGACCCCCATTAATTCCTAATCCTAAAATTAAAAAGTGAGAGCCAAATTAAGAGTCTTTTTATATTTTATATTTATACGTTTTTTACCGTTACAACAGAGTACTCCATCAGTATACAGTTAGTTTTAATTTTCAGTTCTTAATGAGATGAGTTAAATCTGTCCTTTTGAGTCCATTATTTCTGAAATATTAGGTTCCAAACTTGAAACTTTCACTCTGAAATCCGACCGCATGTCGAGCCGATTCCTATATTTGTTTTTCATGAAACACATGGAATAAAATGCTTGCTCACACCGATATGTGGTTGCAAATGGAAGGATCTTTTTCATTGCCTTATCTCCAAGTTTCTTGTAGTCCTTGCGGCATACAGCAGAACTACTGCCTCTATCTAATTCTAGTTTTGCGCTAGACTCTGCTCATGCAGGAAGCGGCCAAAACAAAAAATCTGTTATCATACGAAATATATTTAATATATTTTTTATTCTAATAGGATCTTGAGGACCCCTCTGGCATAGCTCGCGGACCCCTGGGGGTCCCCGGACCACCTGTTGGGAACCACTGATTTGGGTTGTGCTTCACCCAGTTAAAACAGAAAACAAGGGTAAATTCAAAAGATTAAAAATAGTAATAAACTACAAGCACATCAGTATTATAGATATCTGGGTAGACTGGTCTGAGCAAAAATGTTTTAAGCAGGTGCCAAAAAGAGTCTCGTATCAATATGCAGGGAGTTCCAAAGTATAGAGAATGCCATACTAAAATATCAATTTCCTACAAATGCGGAACATATATAATGTGGCGTGTGTAACAGTTGTTATTGTTGTTTAGTTGTGTCCGACTTTGTGTAACAGTATCAGTTACTATTTCCTTTTCACCATCAGAGGCTGTTTAATGTATTTGAAAGGATTTGCGTCCCCACTCAATATTTTCTACTTTCTTTGATTCATTGAGTTTCCTTCCTGATTTGAGGATCTGTTCCTCCTTGATTCTTTCAGGTGATGGGGGTGAAAGTGATGGAGAAAACTTTCCTCAAAGCAAGACAACTGAACAAAAGCAGAAGTGGAGGAAGAAACGCTTGGCTTTGGTGGGGGCTGGCTTCCATGAAGTTCCAATACTAGCAGAACATCGTGCAGGCAAGAAAAGGAATATTGAGAATGGAGAGAGACTGTTGATGTGCTCAGAGTGTGGAAAGGGTTTCATTGGCTGGATGAACCTTACTAAACATCAGAGAATCCACATGGGAGAAAAGCCACATGAGTATTCAGAGAACAGGAAGCAATTCTCTCACAGTTCAGACCTTAGTGCACACCAGAGAGTCCATGTTGGCGAAAAGCGCTATAAATGCTCAGAGTGTGGAAAGAGCTTTGTTCAGAGCACGTACCTGAGAGTGCACGAAAGAATCCACAGAGGGGAAAAGCCGTACAAATGCTTCGAGTGCGGAAAGAGCTTCAGCTGGAGTGGAAACCTGAACAGGCACCACAGAATCCACACAGGGGAGAAGCCGTATCAATGTTCCCAGTGTGAGAAGAGTTTCCGCCATGGATCAAGTCTTAAACTTCACCAGAGAATTCACGCAGGGGAACGCACTTTATAAACATCGAGGTTTTGGTGGAATACACATGTTAATTCACATTACAAAATTTGCACATGGGAGAAACTCAACGGCTAAAAGCAGGCATAGGCAAACTTGGCTTGGCTCTCCAGCTGTTTTGGGACTACAGTTCCCATCATCCCTGACCACTGGTCCTGTTAACTAGGGATGATGGGAGTTGTAGTCCCAAAACATCTGGAGGGCCGAGTTTGCCTATGTCTGGCTAAGAGCCATGAATCACATTCAAGAATCCCCACAGGAAATGAGTTTGGGATGAGCATCCTTCAGAGCAGACCGCTTTAGGTCGTAGCAAAGAATGCCAGGAGAGTGTGGACATTCTGATATCCCTTCGGGAGAAAGCACATGAATAATTACAGCAACCTTCACAATCTGGTGCCCTCCAAATATTTTGGACTCCAATTCTCATCGGCCACATGCATCACCGCCACTGGGTTCCCCCAAAGAACTTGGGTGGTGGTCTGTTTTTTTTTTAGCAAAAACCCACCTTCGCACCAAAATACAGAACAACCACACAGGATTTGCACCAGCCTGGGGCTATTGGGAGTTGTACTGCAGCATCTCGTGGCTTCGATGTTTTTGAATATCATTTATCACTGTCCCATTGTATTTGAAAGGAATTATTGGGCATCATTTTGATTGACTTGTTTATTTTTAGAGTCACATTCCCCCCCCCCTTATGACTTACTGGCATTGCATTGTAGTAGGATGTGAGGTCTTTCATCATTTCTGTGGCTCCTGGGCTGCCTCATGTGTAGCAGTGCAGAAAGGCGAGCGTGCTAAACCACAAATGCTATGCAATGCAATGCAATGAGCTATTTCTGCTTAGTTTTGTACACAGCACACACATTTTGATAAATAACAACCTTTCGCATTGCCTTGGCTACATTTGAGAATATGTCTTAGAGATGCCAGTTTTGTGTGGATGCCTTTTGGACTGGATCTGAGCACATCAAAGAAGAGTTTCACTTAAACGTGTTGTGAATTTAAACAGAAAAATCCGGGAGGGAAAGACGGGACTCCACAGTGCCATCTGGTGTCATAGTGTTGTGTTGCATATAAAATGCTTTTTCTTTACCAGCCCGGCCAAATCCTTAATGTGATGAGCACTATGTATATAATGTGCTGTGTGTATTCTTATTTTGTTACTATTTGTATTTTTGTTACTATTTGTATTCGTTGTATAAGGCTATTTTTTCTCTTTTAAATCTGCAAATAAAGGTTTTTTAAAATGAAACAAAATTTTGGGGAAATTGTGTGACCAGAGGCCTGGCTTTCTTTTTCTTTTAGCTAGTGATTGAAACTCCACAATTTAAAGCCTTTGAAAAGCACAGCAGCTGGAGACAGCCGTAGTTCTGAATCCCAGTTTATGGGATTCATGCGTGGAGAGAGTTGTTCTTGCATCCAGGTCCTGCGTTTGGGCTTCCCATTAAAGGGATACCTTACCTCCCATTCACATCATACTTTTAAAATGCTATTGGAAAGTTGGAAGGGACCCCAAGGAATCTCAACTAAAGCATCCATGACAGAACGCTTTACTTCAGACTCCTTTACTTCAAATTGCTTTAAACAAATGGGCAGGAATCAATATAGGCTTATATTGTTTCTCCTAGAGGACATAGGACCTTACTACTGGACTTTAAAAATGAAAGCTGCTTATTCTTTGTTCTTCTTTGCTGATCACTCGTAGCCGAGTAAGATTGTCTTCAAAAACACGGTTTTGCTGCCACATAACCCCGGACAACACCGTTACTGGCCCCAACAACATCCAACATACCATCTCAGGACTATTTAATCGCTCATCTTCTAACATTGTGTATGCCATCAAAAGCCAACAGTGCCCTTCAGCTCTCTATATTGGACAAACAGGCCAAACCCTACGCCAAAGGATAAATGGACATAAATCTGACATCGGGAATCACAAGACAGAGAAAACAGTAGGACAACATTTCAATCTCCCAGGACATTCTGTACAAGATCTCAAAGTAGCTGTCTTATTACAAAAGAATTTCAGAAATAGATTGGAAAGAGAAGTTGCTTTATACATGATAAAGCTCTCTCTAGCCATCTCACCCCTTGCTTTTTCCTGCAAGACCAATTGCAGTCGTTAACAGTCAACAGCTATCAGTCAGTCAATCACCCACTCCCACCACAAGGAGGGAGTAATACCCCTCCCCACCCTCTCACTAAGCACCTGGTGACTTCTGTTTCAGTGTATGTAAGGAAGTGTGCATGCACACGAAAGCTCATACCAATGACAAACTTAGTAGGTCTCTAAGGTGCTGCTGGAAGGAATTTTTTAATTTTGTTATGGTTTAAACAGTGGGTCTGAAAGTGACTGTGGAGGCCAATTCTGGATCCACACGTCCTTCCACAGTAGGGACATAGGCTTCCGGGCGGAAATTGATCATGATGATCAACGTCCGGGCGGGAGTTGATCATGATGATCAGTTTGGTGTGCCAAACTGCCTTCCTCTTAGCACGTTTTCCCCTTTTGTCCTGAGTTTGAGCGTCCAGGGCACCTTTGGTAAAGCTGCTCTCCAATGGAGCGCTCAAAGTCCAGTGTTTCCCAGTTGTCAGTGTTTATACTACATTTTTAAAGATTTGCCTTGAGACAGTCTTTAAACCTCTTTTGTTGACCACCAGCATTACGCTTTCCATTTTTAGTTAGGAATAGAGTAGTTGTTTTGGAAGACGATCATCAGGCATCTGCATAAAATGACCAATTCAACAAGGCTTGGCAGGGGGTTGGACTGGATGGCCCTTGTGGTCCCTTCCAACTCTATGATTCTATGATGTTGAAGAATCCTTGCTTTGACAATGGCGATCTTTGCTTCTTCCAGTACACTAGCATTAATTCACCTATCTTCCCAAGTGATGTGTAAAAATTACTGGGGACACAATTGATGGAACCTTTCGAGGAGTTGGAGATGGTGTTTATAAGTGATCCATGTTTTGCAGGCATACAGTAACGCCGGTGGTACAATAGCTTTGTAAACAAGCATTTTGGTTTCCCTGCGAATGTCCCGATCCTCAAACACTCTGCACTTCAATCGGGAGAAAGCCGTACTCGTAGAGCTCGGGCGATGCTGGATTTTGCTCAAATTTGCCACCTTGGACAATGACCCCATTGTTCCACTCATAGAATCATAGAGTTGGAAGAGACCACAAGGGCCATCCAGTCCAACCCCCTGCCAAACACCATCAAAGCATTCCTGACAGATGGCTGTCAAGCCTCTGCTTAAAGACCTCCAAAGAAGGAGACTCCACCACACTCCTTGGTAGCAAATTCCACTGCCGAACAGCTCTTACTGTCAGTAAGTTCTTCCTAATGTTTAGGTGGAATCTTCTTTCTTGCAGTTTGAATCCATTGCTCCGTGTCCGCTTCTCTGGAGCAGCAGAAAACAACCTTTCTCCCTCCTCTATATGACATCCTTTTATATATTTGAACATGGCTATCATATCACCCCTTAACCTTCTCTTCTCCAGGCTAAACATACCCAGTTCCCTAAGCCGTTCCTCGTAAGGCATCGTTCCCAGGCCTTTGACCATTTTGGTTGCCCTCTTCTGGACACGTTCCAGCTTGTCAGTATCCTTCTTGAACTGTGGTGCCCAGAACTGGACACAGTACTCCAGGTGAGGTCTGACCAGAGCAGAATACAGTGGTACTATTACTTCCCTTGATCTAGATGCTATACTCCTATTGATGCAGCCCAGAATTGCATTGGCTTTTTTAGCTGCTGCATCACACTGTTGACTCATGTCAAGTTTGTGGTCTACCAAGACTCCTAGATCTTTTTCACATGTACTGCTCTCAAGCCAGGTGTCTCCCATCCTGTATTTGTGCCTTTCATTTTTTATTTTATTTTTTTGCCCAAATGTAGTACTTTAAATTTCTCCTTGTTAAAATTCATCTTGTTTGCTTTGGCCCAGTTGTCTAACCTGTTAAGGTCATTTTGAAGTGTGATCCTGTCCTCTGGGGTATTAGCCACCCCTCCCAATTTGGTGTCATCTGCAACTCTGTTGCATGATTCTGGCCTACCCAATCCCCTTTGTTGAATTCATCTTATCATTACATAAATAAAACCTGTTCTTGCAATTTACTGTTTATATGTGTTAATGACAGACACAAAGCTGATAAGGTTGATCAGAAGCATGGATTTCAACCCAAAATGGGACAAAGTTGGCATTTTTCAATGTCATCCCATTTGGTGATGGAGATGCAGAAACAAGTAAGAAAGAGGCAGATCCTGTTATTGTTAAGGATTCTAGTGTTAGTACAGAGTAACACTGACACAGATTATCAAAAAGCAAAAACAAAAGTTGCAATTTCAGTATAAATTGCAATTTCAGCTGAATGGGGGGGCACCTGAAGCATCGTTTTGTTGAGCCATTTCCATTGCTTTTATTTGCTCATTGCAAACGGCTGAAAGTCTGTAAATATTGTTAATCAACATGATTTGCAATGGGGTTGAATAATTTCAATTTCAACTGTATATACATACATATAGGTTGTATAGGTTTTGCCAGCCTTGGCTTCCTTCCTCTCCCCACCCAACCCCTTTTACGTTTGCAAAGAAAGCCCATTAAGTCAGGCAATTGCCCAGAGCTTTCCCCATTGTTAAGAAGATAAAGGTGAGGCTGATAACCTATTCCTGGCCTCAAGTCTTGTTGGCATCCAGACCCCCAGGGGTCAAGTTAGTGGTGGATCTGGAGGACAATGTCCTTTCAAATTAATTGGATTAATTCACTTCCACAGCTACACCCTCATAGCTTTTGCAAACCGAGATGTCTTAGTCAGGAGTTTAGTCAGGAGTGTATCTGGGATGATAAATACTGGTAATAACTGAGATTCTTTCCACCCTCTGCAAGGCATGGTTTGTTTGAAGTTTCAACCCTCCGGGTGTTATTGGGCTACAGGTCATAAGAACATTATTTTATTCTTCTTGTAAACCACTTTGTCATGCTTTGTGTCCAACAACCGGCATATAAATTTTGAGAAATGAATCATTTTGCCATTTCTGTAGCTTATAGACTGCCTTTCATACATCAATGTAGAGCAGTGATGGGCAACCTTTTGAGCTTGGTGTGTCAAAATTCGCCAAAAAACTGCGCATAACTCAGGTAGTGTGTCACTTCAAGAAAAAAACACCATAGTTTCACAATATTTATAGTTCAAATAACAATATATAAATATATAAACATATATAAATGTATTTAATAAACCATAAACTAATTATTTAACTTATTTTTAAAAAAAATATTTAAAAAGGGGGGAAAATAAGGCAAAACCCAGAGGTCTTTCCCAGTGGGACTCTGGGCTCAGGCCTTCCTCCAACGGGTCTGCCACTGGGGAGGTGGACTCGGGTTCGGTCTGTGCCTCCTTATGGCCCTCTTCAGCCCACCTCTCCCCTCACTCCCACTCTCAAGGAGGAGGTGTAAAATGCATTGGGGTTGAACCCCTCTTCCCCTTGCGTTTTGTTTTGTTTTGTGTTTTTTTTAGCGCCCACCGTGGTCTCTTGCTTCAGTCTCCCAGATTTTTAACAGCTTCCCGGCTTTGTTCCACCCAGCCTTCTACCACAGTATTTTAATTATTATTATTATTTTAGAGACAAAGGGGGGTGGGGAAGGGGGAGGGGAAGGGCTCCCCTCTCAAAAACAGTCAGACAAGCAGGTTTCATAGAATCGTAGAATCATAGAGTTGGAAGAGACCACAAGGGCCATCCAGTCCAACCCCCTGCCGAGCAGGAAACACCACCAAAGCATTCTTGACATATGCCTGTCAAGCCTAATGTTTAGGTGGAATATTCTTGCTTGCAGTTTGAATCCATTGCTCCATGTCCGCTTCTCTGGAGCAGCAGAAAACAACCTTTCTCCCTCCTCTATAAGACATCCTTTTATATATTTGAACATGGCTATCATATCACCCCTTAACCTTCTCTTCTACAGGCTAAACATACCCAGCTCCCTAAGCCGTTCCTCATATGGCATTGTTTCCAGGCCTTTAACCATTTTGGTTGCCCACTTCTGGACACGTTCCAGCTTGTCAGTATCCTTCTTGAACTGTGGTGCCCAGAACCGGACACATTACGCCAGGTGAGGTCTGACCAGAGCAGAATACAGTGGTACTATTAATTCCCTTGATCTAGATGCTATACTCCTATTGATGCAGCCCAGAATTGCATTGGCTTTTTTAGCTGCTGCATCACACTGCTGACTCATGTCAAGTCTGTGGTCTACCAAGACTCATCCTTTTCACATGTACTGCTCTCAAGCCAGGTGTTCCCCATCCTGTATTTGTGCCTTTCATATTTTTTGTCCAAGTGTAGTACTTTACATTTCTCCTTGTTAAAATTCACCTTGTTTGCTTTGGCCCAGTTGTCTAACCTGTTAAGGTCATTTTGAAGTGTGATCCTGTCCTCTGGGGTATTAGCCACCCCTCCCAATTTGGTGTCATCTGCAAACTTGCTCAGGATGCCCTCAAGCCCACCATCCAAGTCATTGATAAAGTTGTTGAATTAGACTGGGCCCAAGACAGACCCAGTCTTATTCAACATCTTTATCAATGATGTTCAATTTAAAGGCAGGCCAACCAGCAGTCAAACAACAATGACAAAAGTGGGAGTGGGGGGGGGGTGAGAAGTGGGGTAGTTGAGGATGATAAGGAGGAGATGAGTAAAGGGGAGGATTTGGTGTATAAAATGAAGGGGTGGAGTCTATGTATTAAAAGTGGGAGATGGGGGTGATAGTAATGATGTAGAAGTGTTGATATTGGGGGAGGGGGGAAGGGAGATTTTTTTAAAAATGAAGTTAAAAAGTAAAATTAAAAATAATAATATTAATAATAATAATAAAGGTAAGAAAAATGTGGGAAGAAAAATTTTAAACGGTAAAAATGATAACTAAAGGGGGGGAGGAGACTTTATGAGTTATTTTATGCTTAGTGAGAAAGTCACTGTGCCTGAAGCTTCTGACTAAACATCAGCTTAGTTGGTAGAGTGCTAGACTTTTAATCTCAGGGTTTGGGGTTCAAGACCCATGTTGGGCAAAAGATTCCTACCTTGCAGGGGGTTGGACTAGATGACTCTCATGGTCCCTTCCAACTTTATAATTCTATGGTTGAAAGAGCCATGGGGTGGTGCAGGACCTGGGTTCAAATCCTCACTCGGTCATGATGAAGCTCACTGGGTATCCCTGGGGCAGCCACTGCCTTTCAGCCTTACCTCCTTCACAGGGTTGTTGTTGGGGATTAAATGAGGAGGGTGAGATAAGCCCTACATGCCACCTTTTGCTTCTTGGAGGAAAAGGCAGGAAATAAATACAATAAGTAAATAAGTAAATAAATAAATAAATACCCCCTCCCCAATGGGAAGTCTGCAAATGGTACCTGAGCCCAACAACCCTCTCCACAACTGCAATTCCAAGTAGCTGATATTCACAGCATCATCGAATTGCAGGGTTGGACCCAAAGGCTCATCTCATTCAACCCCCCCCCCCCCCCCGCAAAGCAGGAACAAGAAGCTCATTGGAAGCTAAAAGGTGAGCTAGATGAATGCAATACAGAAAAAGTACACTTTTTTTTCAATACTGTATATCTGAAAACCAGCTTTGGTCTCTGCGCAATTTGAATTATCCCGCTTTTGTCCAGACAAGGTCAACGCTCTGCGTTCTGGTTGGGTGGGGGTAGGAGAGGGGACGACGGTTTGAGATGTTGCCACGCCCCCTGCCTGACCCTACCCCACTTTCCATTCGGCAGCCACGACTATTTATACCCTCCGTTTACAAAGCTTTTGCACTTGAATTTGCAGGGTTCAGGAGAGGTCGCCGTCTTCGCTTCGTGTGCATTACTGGAAATCGTCTTCGACCAGCTTCAAGCAGCCAGCGACCCCTTGGCTACAGAGAGTAGCATCGTCTGCCTAAGTCCCTGAGGTTGGTTCTGTTTTTTAAGTTGCTATTTTTTCAAATCGCCCGCGCAGGCAAATTTAGCTTAAACCCTTCCGTCGTGCTGAGTTGAAGCTAAACTTGGCTGCGATGGCGATTTGAGAAACACGATTGGGTATTGTAAACAGGTTAACACATTGGCAGGATTTTAAGACGACTTGTAATTCTAGGGGCACTCTAGAAAAATTGAAGGAAAAATAAGTTTGGAGTAATAATTATATTCAGTAGGGGGGGGGATTATGGCTGAGGAACCAGGAGAGCGGGGTGGAGGGAGGTCACGGGATTCAGGGAATCTTTTGGGTGGGGGGTTGATTAATATTGTTTTAGGTTATTTTTGTATTTTTTGATTTTTATTTTTGTTACTGTGTGTTTTCATTCTTGTTACATTGGTACTGTTAGGGAATTTTATAGGGGGGGGGCACCCAAACGAGGCTTCATTTGGGAATCAAGATTGGCACTAATGCCCTCAAGGGGACCCCATTTGATCCTACAACACCACTCTAGTATCGCACCAACACGAACCCCTCAAGATCAAGCCCTGAGTAATAAAGGCTCCCTTTCCTACCCTTTCTCTGTTGCCTGAGACTCTATGTAACCATATTTCTTTATGAATGAATACAGTGTATCTTTATTTCTAAATGAAACCTCCTTTTTGCGACTCTGGCCAAGGGCTCTCAGGGATGCAGGGAACAGCCATAATCCCTTAAGCAAGAGGTCAGGTAGCCAGGGTGGTGCTCCTCTGCATATCCATAATCCATTCAGGTACCATCTCCTGCCATTCCCAACCCTCCGAAGCCAGAGGCAATACACACAACTGGACCCATTGTTTCCCCCCACCAGGTACTCAAGGATCCCTTCCCAGATACTTACTGGTACTTGCTTAACAATGTCCTGGGACATCCTTATGCTAATCCTGCTTACCTCCTGTTTACCTGTATGCTAATGCCCCTTGCACCTTCCCCTTTTCTGATGTTTTACCCTGTCACAAGTGATGTATGTATGATGCTTTCGATGTGCATTATGGGATGGTGGTGGGAAGTTTTAAAAGTTCTTGCAGCCCTGTTCACAGTGTTCAGTCTGGCATTGAACCTGCTGCGCAGTAATAAACCTTGCTGTTTGCTCCGGATCATGGCTGGACTCCTTCCTTTTATACTCCGCAACGACCACAGGCCCTTGCCTGATGAGCTGGGTGGCTGAGCATTCTCGCACCCAGAATTTTGCCCTAACATTTGGCGCCCGAACAGGGACTTGCGGTTCTCCTGTGTGGCTGACTGAGGGCCCCAAGATCTTCAGCCGGCACCAGGCCCTTTTGCCTGGGAAGACCCCTTTGGACCCTCGGCCATCCTCCAGGCGGTAATCTGCAAGTCTCGAAGGACCCAGCCAGGGAGCAAAGGCAAGAACCGGCCGGCCAGCTTCTTCATCCCCAGGATCAACACGGAGGAGTGTGTGAGTATAAGGTTAAAACCCAGTGCACTGGTGGTAGCGGGGTGGTATCTCCTGGCAACTGAATTCTCTGCCCTCTTATCTATCGTGCTTTCTGTCCTGTCTCTCCGGACCGTGTGCCGTGCTCAACTCGAAAGGGGAGTTCTGAGCTCTATCTCTGTTGCTTCTCCACCCCCCCTTTTCCAGAAAAGAGTGGGGGTCCTTTGGTCAGCCGCCCTGGCAGGAAGGCCCTGTCCAAAAGCAAGGGACCAAAGGCTCTTTTTCAACCACTTCAGCCAGCAGGCTGAAGCCTTTTCTGTCCTGTCTTTACCCCAGCCGCACTGGTCGAGCCACGTAACACGTGTATCGTGCGTGAGCCCGCTTCCAAAAGCAAGGGGGGTATTCCGGAGCGAAAAATTCTATCCAAGGGGGTACCTGATCTGGCACCGCAAAGCGTGGGCGTCCAGTAGGGTCCCCTATTTCTCAAGATTGTGACGATAGGTAGGAGGTTGCCAGGAGGGGTAGCCTAACAGGGATTAGGCAGGACATGGCAGAGTGGTTGGAAGCACCCCAAAGAGAAACGGGAAAAGTGAGCACCAAAGGTCTGGGGAGGAAACCAGATAGCTAGGGCTCAGGAGAAACTCTGTGAAATAGCTAGGTAACTTTATTTAGGACTGAGAAACAATAGGAATGGTATATATATGTTTTCACGTTACATGTTGTCTGTTATTTGTTTTGTCTGTTAAGTGTGTGTGCATCTGTTCCTTGTGTCTGCTAGAGATCGTTGTTTCCCTTGAAATAAATAAGAAATGTAATCAAGGTTTGGGAATGTAAGGAGTTTGTGTTTAAAAATTGGCCATGACCTCTACAGACTGCCTTCCTTAAGTTAAAAAAAAAAAAAAGTTTAAAAATAATAATAATGCAAGCTTGCTTAAATAATTTTATGTTAAGGGATTGATCAACCCAAAAACATGGCAAATATTGAAAAAGGGTGGAAGTGGTGTGTGAATGTTTGTTGGTTGTAAGAGGCTGTAGAAGGCCAATCTTTCTCCAGAGAGTAAAAGAGGGTGTGTGTGTATACCTACCCCTTTCTGTACAGAAAGGGGGAGCAGGAAGGGAAAAGGGAGATTGTAACTTTGAAAATGTTTGTTTGTGAACTCACAATGTTTAAGGTCTGTGTAACAAGGGAGCCATGTGCTCTGTATGTAATGTTTCTGCTGCAACCAGCTTCATTGAGCACAACAGCTCTTTGCAAGCTAAAATGCAGTGTCTATATTTCATAAAGCCTTAGGTAGGTCTCCTTCTGAGAGAAGAGTGTTGTTGTTATGAGGAATCCTTGGAAGTATTAGGACCATGTGACTATGAAATATGGTGTTCCTTCTAGGGAAATGTTATTAAAAGTAGAGGCTCCATAGCCAGCAAATGTCTATCTGAGTCAGTTTAACCTTGGTCCAGTTGGACAGAATGGTGGTAGTGAGAAAGTAAATTCCCTCTTAAAACTGTTTATCCAACCCTCAGGTTTGCTAAAGGCCTCCATGTAAAGTTGGTACTTTTAATCTTCCCCTTCCTTCCTTTTCCCTTAGTACACATGTGTGCTTCCGTGATAGGGCATAGCCCGTGTTTCCTTCCCAGTTAGCCATCTGTACTCAAATGTATGTGTATCCTGCTTTGAAAGGGCGATGATAGTGTTGAGATCCCCATATTTCAGAAGGGATGGACTAGATTACTCAAGATCCCTTCCAACCCTACCAGACTCTTGCAAATGGGGGGGGGGAGTTAAATGAGGAAATTGTATGTTGTATGTGATATGAAAGTGCTAGGTAGGTGGAAGGAGAGAGAGAGAGAATGTGTTTGAAATTACATTTTGTATGTGATGTGAAGGTGCTAGGTAGGTAGAAGGAGAGAGAGAGAGAATGTGTCTGAAATTGTATGTTGTATGTGATGCGAAGGTGCTAGGTAGGTAGGAGAGAAAGAGAATGTGTTTGTAAGTAACCTTGAAAATGCTTGCTCAATACTTTGAAAATATTTTGAAACTTGAAAATGTTCACTTCATGAAGTGTGCAAATGTTTGTTATTGAGAGAGGCTCAAAAGGGGAGTCTTTCTTCAAGTGACTAGAGGAATATTGACTAAAGGAAAATTGAACAGCTATTCCTATAAAGGTGATTTGTTTGTCAAAAGTAGAGCTTCCTTAGCCAGGAATTGTCTATCTGAGTCTAGTTTTAACTTCAATTGTGTTGGGCTCCTGATATAACCTCTTAAGGAAAAACTCATCTGCTAAAGGGTTCTGTATAAAGTTGGTATTTTAATTCAAATCTTGTGGATCCTGTATCTTAGAGGGTTAGACTAAATGACCACAGGGTCCCTTCTAACTCCCATTTTAGAGCTATGTGAAAGGCAATGTGTCTGATGTGGTGATGGGTTGAAATTCAGCCCAGCTCTGCTTTCTGGCAAGGAAAGATTATTGGTTTTCAGAGTTAGAACAAGAGTGTCTTTTTTAAGGAGTGATTATATGAGTTTTACCATTTTGTCTATTAAGGTTTAAAGTTTAAGCACATATAAAAGTCTTGACCATTTCCCCTTGTAAATAAATGGCAGAATATATCTTATGAATTGTGACCCTGTAGCCATTTTCCCATATATGAGGGGGCAGGGAATTTTAGTCTGCCCATGGCTGAAGTTATTTAAAACAAACAAACATTTGCAATTTATGAATTCTGACTGGTCATTTACCCGTACATAAGGGGGCGGGTCATTGTTCCGCTAATGACTAGAGGGAAAGCACACTAATAATAATAATCCACATTTGTGAAATATTTTGAATAAAAGTCTGCACCCCAAAAACCCTGTAGATAAAGGGGGCAAATCTAGATTTCTTTTGCCTGGGGTATGAGATGTTTATATAGTACAGTAAACATGGCTAATTAGTGCCATGACTTCATTAAGGAGTTTAATTTGACCAAACTTTTCTTGCAGCTTTCTGGTGAAAATATTGCGTTGTCTGGATATTGAAGTTTTATATATTTAAAGTTTAAGATTTATAAGCCTGCTTCCTAAGCAGCAAGGAACAGGAAATAAGAGGTCAGAAATATCTCAGGACACAAAGGCTAAAGAAATGGATTTAAACTTACCAAAGAATTTAATTTGACCACTTTTTGTTGCTGGTTTGGTGGAAGTGTAAATTGCTGGGTTTCTGGGTAAAATCTAACCTATTCACCCTTCCCTTCCTCTATTCAAATGGTGACTTAGCCAACAGCTGCAACACTTTCAATTGGTACAATGGATTTCTAAATCATGAACTCTGTACATGCACAGAGACTATGTCAGCTTGAAGAGAAAGAGAGGAGAAAAAGAAGGTTGTAACTTAAGAGGTGTCAAGGTTATACTCTGCACATGAAATATTATTCAAATTTCTTAATGTAAAGCGCCCTTCACACTTGGAAATTCATAGAAAATAGCTGTCTTCTCTTCATACTACCCTGATGGTCAGATCCACCCAGTTGACAGACAGACTATGCAAACTAAGGCTCTGTTATAAGAATTTTAAGGTCACATATATAATAATTGTTCATAAAACATGTACATGAATGTACAGGCACATGTCTGAAGCAGCACAGGAAGACAGGCCTGACTGACACCATTTTGACTCTCTGAGCAGGTGTTCCTCTGCAAGGAAGAAGGGGGTGGGGGGAACCTTCTCATTGTCTCAGGTAATCCCTGGCATCCTGATACCCGAGTGCCAGACAAAAGGGTGTGATTAACTTGGCTGGGAAACGGGGAAATGTAAATATCTCTTGTTGATTGGGTTTTGGGGGCAGGGGGCAGGGTCCAGACTGCTCAGATTACTGCTACCAGACCTCCCCTTTCATGATGTACCTATGATGAATCTAGGGAGGGCGGTCTTGGGCTACACCCCTTCTGTGACGTATGGGTCCTTTTCCTAGCTTCCATTTATTAAATCAGTTTTCCATTATTTTCCCATTCACCTTCAAATCTTTAAGGTTACAGTCCAATATTAACATGTGTGGTCTTTATAATGTCTTCGTATTAATTGATAGTAACTTTTTCCTTTTAATCTGATATCTTTGTGTCCAGTCCATCTGAAAAAAAATGTTGTTTGAGTGGTAATCTAAATATCATTTTGTTTTATTTATGCAATTTTTTTTGCATTTCTACCTTTTCTTCCTGTACATACGAATGTAGCATCTAAGTCATTCTTTCCTGTAAATAATAATAGTAATAATAGTCCCTTTCAAACAGGATACGCGAACCTCAAAGAGAATTCAGAACCACATAAGGAAAATGTTAATAACTTATCAATTGTGTCCTAATTAACAACATTTTTGTCCTTTGTTTCCTCCACAGCCAAACTAGGTGAAGTAAACTAAACAGACTGAGTAGACAATAACAGCAGTAATTAAATATAAATGATAATAATAATATTTAAATGAATAAAATGCTTAACTATGATGAATTACAAGGATATTTTCTCTCTTCGACCTCAAGACTCTGTGCCCTAGGATTTAAAAGCAGCCAGAATTGTCTCAAGCTCACTTGATGACCTCAAGACATACAACTGATATATAATTTACGTTGTGTGATATTCGACAAAAACATTGAACTACTGTACGTCTGACAGTATGTTATTTACACAAAAGGGGGGACGCCCCCTCCACACTTGTAAATTAATAGAAAATTGCTATCTTCTGGTCACTGGGCAAATGCTTCGTCAGTAAATGCTTCCTTGAGATGTACTAATCTCACATTTACCTCTACCATATACTGGTATTAATCCTGGTGTATTTTGCCTCTTGTTTTCTTCCACAGCAAAAAAAAAAAAAAGAGAGGAGATACAAACAGTAATCCCTTTTATTCTTTTAGTCTTTCTTCCCTTACAGGCATTCTTCCCCCCTGCTATATAAAGTTGACTTCCCTCTGTTTTGGGCTTTGATGCTTCTTTTTAGGTTGCAAATAATCTGCTTTCATTTATTTATTTATTTTTCCATTATGTCTATGAAATTAACCTAAGTACTTCCAAATACAGTATTGTTTTGTAACTGCATTCTGTCAGGTAGCACCTTTAAGTTATCTTCATAAAGTTCTCTTTTAGCAAAAGAACCAAACAAACTTAGCAGGTAATAACAGTAGTAACTATATAGAAAGGCGATGAATAAAATACTTAAATGCATTAAGATTTTATTGTTTACAGCTTCCCAAGAAGACTCTGGCCACAACAATCACATTCCAAAAGGATATGGACTGACAAAAAGGGGGGGGGGAGATGAATTGTAAGGACATTTTCTGTCCCTTTCTAACCTCAAGCAAATGTGCCAAATGGCTAAAGATGTGTGAAAAAGGCAAGAACTGCCTCAAAACCACAGATTTCCTCAAATACATCCAACTGGGGTGGAATTAATAATTGTATGTTGTGTATATTATGTGTTATTATGTAGAATTGCTGAACTATGTCTGATAGTGTGTTATTTCCATGGGGGGAGGGGGGACCACAGTTTTTGTGTAATTGTTTTTATGTTTACCATACTTTTGCTTTTACCCCATTGGAGGGTTCTCATGCATTTTTATACTTTCCAGTAGATCAGGCTATTGTTAAGACCAATTTATTAAGTTAGACCAACTTATCACCACATATTCTTGTCCCACCTGGCACTCTGCAGTGTGCCAACCTTCTCTACACATCTTTTCTAATTGTTTTAACTCATTTGACCAAAAAAAGAGGCTTCAGGATCCATGAAGTCTGGAGACTGGATTTCAGTTAAAGTGTACCAGAAGCAGCCACTTTGACCACCTTGGGAGGGACCATCTCAAGTTCTCCTCACCTCACCCACTGCTCTAAAATAGGGGAGAAGAACTCTTGGCTGCATCACACTAGGTGTAAGAAAACAGTACCGGACCTGAATCGGGACCAAGATCGGGCCCAACAGACCGGACCAGACCAGGATCTCCTCTAAACCGCTTTGGACATCTGGACCTCGGAGATAGTTCCAGACCCCAACACCATCAAATTGCGCCTAAGACGTGAATAGTTCCTGCCGTCTATCTTCAGCCTTCCTGCCGTCGCTTCAGCCTTCGCTTCGCTCCTGCTTCCTGCCATCGCTTCAGCCTTCGCTTCCCTTCAGCCTTCATGCCGTAGCTTCAGCCTTCGCTTCGCTCCTGCTTCCTGCCGTCGCTTCAGCCTTCCTGCCATCACTTCAGCCTTCACTTCCCTTCAGCCTTCATGCCGTCGCTTCAGCCTTCCTGCAGTCGCTTCAGCCTTCGCTTCGCTCCTGCTTCCTACCGTCGCTTCAGCCGCTCACTCGTCGCTTTGTTTTGACAGTTCCTGCTTTGACAGCTGTCAGCCGCTCACTCATCGCTTCGTTTGACAACTCATGCTTTGACAGCTGTCAGTTGTTTGTCGCTCCACGTTGAACTGAACATGGGTCCCATCCTTTACCTCCTTACCCTGTTCTTCTGCTCTCAACCTGCCTTGGTCCTGTCGGACCAATGCTCCAGACTGCAAGCTGACTGCCACTTCCTCGACTACCACACTGTAGACCTAGGGGGCGACCACAACCCTGACCGAATGGGGGATTTCAACTTCTGTCACCCGGGTTCCCAAACCTTACTACGTCACTCGCTGGTGCCTAAAATCACTGGGACTCAGTACTGGGAACTCTCTATATGCCAACCTTTCCATGGAACAACAATACTACCATATGGACTGTGCTAATGGATCGTACCTCCTCTATGGACAAGGTGAGGCCCTTCGCCACCCAAATTGGACAGAAATAGAGCAGGGAGGGGCTGTGCATGTTTATACTGACAAGCAACACCAAACGGAAAACCTAATGTTTGGGTTCCAGTGCCTCCTCTTGACCCCAAAACTTTCAAAGCCCCAACTACAAGGGATTTGTTTGAGGCGATTTTGCTGCCTGTGGAATCCTGGACACACAGAGGGCTGGAAAGGGGGAAGAGTACCTTGAGGGTTGGTACCACCCCATAGGCCCTTCACCCACCTCTCCAGTATGGGACCACACCGGACCACAGCGCTGCGGGGAGATTGCAAAGGACATAACCCTCTTAAACTCCTAACCCCCACACCCTACCAGTACAGCCCCATGCCAGCTCGGAGCAGATCCAACTTTTCTTGAACCTGATTTGCTTTATCACTCGCGACTTACCGGCGGGAAGGCAAAGGAATAAGGGAAAATCAAAATCCCTCCCCAAACTCTCTGACGTGGCTGCCAATAGGGAAACATGGGGCAGGGCACTATTCCCTGTGTATGGAGCTAGCTCCAACCATGTAGACATCTTAAACTTACAGGCGTACTTTTAAAATTCATGCAGAAGGCAGAACAGAACAGAACCGAATTGCTACGGACTCTTTATTGTCCAGTGAGGGCGGGACTTGTGCCCTGATCAACTCTGAGTGCTGCACGTATGTCACAGACCAGACTCTACATATTCCGGGACACTTGAACAATATCCATAAGTTGGCTGGACAACTGGAAGCTATTCAACATGAAGGACTTTCGGACTTTGACATATGGGGCTGGCCCCCCCCCCCAACCTAGGATGGTTATTTAAAGGAATTGTTTTAGTTTATGTGTACCTGTGTTTTGTTGTGCCATGCATTGTATTAACCCTTGTTGTTCCCTGTTCCGCTTCTTCCCTGACACAAACCCCTCAAATCTCTTTCCCTAAAGAACTTATTCTCAGCACCGTACCCTCTTCCCAGAATATGTTCAGATGTGACACTTGAGGAAGGAGAATACCAGATCACAGAGCTTTGGCACCCAGGACCCCAGGGAAGGGCAGGAAGGAGCGGAGAAAAGATTCGTTGTTCTTTCAGAACTGGGTCACGAATCTATCTCCGAATGGGGGACTGTTAGGGAATTTTATAGGGGGGGGGCACCCAAACGAGGCTTCATTTGGGAATCAAGATTGGCACTAATGCCCTCAAGGGGACCCCATTTGATCCTACAACACCACTCTAGTATCGCACCAACACGAACCCCTCAAGATCAAGCCCTGAGTAATAAAGGCTCCCTTTCCTACCCTTTCTCTGTTGCCTGAGACTCTATGTAACCATATTTCTTTATGAATGAATACAGTGTATCTTTATTTCTAAATGAAACCTCCTTTTTGCGACTCTGGCCAAGGGCTCTCAGGGATGCAGGGAACAGCCATAATCCCTTAAGCAAGAGGTCAGGTAGCCAGGGTGGTGCTCCTCTGCATATCCATAATCCATTCAGGTACCATCTCCTGCCATTCCCAACCCTCCGAAGCCAGAGGCAATACACACAACTGGACCCATTGTTTCCCCCCACCAGGTACTCAAGGATCCCTTCCCAGATACTTACTGGTACTTGCTTAACAATGTCCTGGGACATCCTTATGCTAATCCTGCTTACCTCCTGTTTACCTGTATGCTAATGCCCCTTGCACCTTCCCCTTTTCTGATGTTTTACCCTGTCACAAGTGATGTATGTATGATGCTTTCGATGTGCATTATGGGATGGTGGTGGGAAGTTTTAAAAGTTCTTGCAGCCCTGTTCACAGTGTTCAGTCTGGCATTGAACCTGCTGCGCAGTAATAAACCTTGCTGTTTGCTCCGGATCATGGCTGGACTCCTTCCTTTTATACTCCGCAACGACCACAGGCCCTTGCCTGATGAGCTGGGTGGCTGAGCATTCTCGCACCCAGAATTTTGCCCTAACAGGTATAAAACCTAGTAAAATATTATATATATATGTTTTCACACAACATATATATACAGCTTGATTGTGTAAAACAAAGATACAAACCTGTATCTTACAAAATTTATAAAATAGAAGTCTTTTTCAAATCGCCCGCGAAGCCGCGCACCCTTTTTCAAAGCGCCCGCGCAGGCAAATTTAGCTGAAACCCTTCGGTTGTGCTGGGTTGAAGCTAAATTTGGCTGCAGTGGCGATTTGAGAAAGACGATTGGGTAATGTAAGCAGGTTAACACGTTGGCAGGACTATAAGAAGACTTGTAATTTTAGGAGCACTCTAGAAAAACTGGAGGAAAAATAAGTTTGGAGTAATAATTGTATTCGGTAGGGGGGATTATGGCTAAAGAACCAGGAGAGGGGCTGGAGGGAAGTCACGGGATTCAGGGAATCTTTTTTGGGGGGGTTGATAAATACTGTTTTAGGTTATTTTTGTATTTATTTATTTTCCATTTTTGTTACTGCCTAAGTCCCTGAGGTTGGTTCTTTTTTTAAGCTGCTTTTTTCAAATCGCCCGCGCAGGCAAATTTAGCTTAAACCCTTCGGTTGTGCTGGGTTGAAGCTAAACTTGGCTGCGATGGCGATTTGAGAAACACAATTTCGTATTGTAAACAGGTTAACAAACTGGCAGGATTTTAAGAAGACTTGTAATTCTAGGGGCACTCTAGAAAAATTGAAGGAAAAATAAGTTTGGAGTAATAATTTTATTCAGTAGGGGGGGAAATTATGGCTAAGGAACCAGGAGAGCGGGGTGGAGGGAGGTCACGGGATTCATGGAATCTTTTGGGTGGGGGGTTGATTTATATTGTTTTAGATTATTTTTGTATTTTTTGATTTTTATTTTTGTTACTGTGTGTTTTCATTCTTGTTACATTGGTATAAAACCTAGTAAAATATTATATATATATGTTTTCACACAACATATATATACAGCTTGATTGTGTAAAACAAAGAAACAAACCTGTATCTTACAAAATTTATAAAATAGAAGTCTTTTTCAAATCGCCCGCGCAGCCGCGCAGCCTTTTTCAAAGCGCCCGCGCAGGCAAATTTAGCTGAAACCCGTCGGTTGTGCTGGGTTGAAGCTAAACTTGGCTGCGATGGCGATTTGAGAAACACAATTTCGTATTCTAAGCAGGTTAACAAACTGGCAGGATTTTAAGAAGACTTGTAATTTTATGGGCACTATAGAAAAACTGAAGGAAAAATAAGTTTGGAGTAATCATTATATTCGGTAGGGGAAAAAATTATGGCTAAGAAACCAGGAGAGTGGGGTGGAGGGAAGTCACGGTATTCAGGGAATCCTTTTTGGGGGGTTGATTAATATTGTTTTAGGTTATTTTTGTATTTTTTTCATTTTCGTTACTGTTTTCATTCTTGTTAGATTTGTATAAAACCTAGTAAAATATTATATAAATGTGAAGGAGAAATATAATTGCAAATAACTGCATCGGCTTGCTCTCTGGATGTTTTGAACTACGTTTCGTAATCGAAACCTCCAGAGGTCTAGCAACTTGGTGTGTGCTCCCGTGTGAGGAGGGATTTCCTCCCGGGAAAAGCGGGGGGGGGGCTGGCTCTGTTCCAATTGATGTTTAGATGGATCGATCCGACCAATAAAAATCAAATAGAGATATGGGGGTTAGAGGGAATTGGGGGGTCCAGAGTGTGGCTGGACAGAGAGGGGAGTTTTCTGAAAACTTTTGCCGGCAACCAGAAACTATTCAATCTCTCCCCACCCCCGCCAAAAACGGATATTTTGGAGGTTGGGGGGTCAGGGTCGGACTGCATTGCAAGAAGGCACCGCTGGGTGTATCCAAAAAAAAGCTGTAAAAATGTGTGTTTGGAAAGCGGGGAGGTTTTGTGTTTGCGTGATGCGAAAGCCCTGGAAAAAATATTGCACGGAATCATGGGCGTAGCCAGGATTTTTGTTGCGGGTGGGGTGGCGTGGGGAGATCCTCACTTTGCTACACATTTTTATTTATTTTTATTGATTGGAGCGGGCAGCTGTCCTCCCCCGCTGCGTCCATGCATGGAATAGCAGCACATCGGGGGTTGAAAAGTAAATGCTTAGGGAAACCTCTATGTAACTACAGTCCTTCGGTCTCTCTCGCTCATGCGCGCCACCTACTGGTAGGCTCTGTTTCGCGCTCTTTGAAATCTTAAGATGTTCTGCCCTTAAACGTTAAGATGCCCCATTTGCATACCGTTGGGAGCGAAGGGAAGCTCTCTCTCCCTCTCCCCACCGCTGGCTTTAGAGCTATTTTATAGTCAACTCCCCCTCACAGTTGATCAAAGGCATGGGTCCTTCTCATATTGTGTTGCTATCCTGACTTTTAAACATGCTAGTGTCCATTTTTATTACTCCAGTTTGTATCCAACTGGTTAATAGGTTACTTAATTTCAGCAGGTCTACCCCGAGTAAACCTGCTCTAATTAAGAAACCTATGAACTTCTGTAGGGCCTACTCTGAGTAGGAGTAGCATTGGACACACCATATTTTTTACGCTAGTTGTAAATTGCTTTGGCAGAGTTTTTCATTGTGTAATTGAAGGTTATATATGTGTGTGTATGTGTACATATGTATGTATGTATATGTGTGTGTATTTATATGTGTGTGTGTGTGTGCACGCACACACACACACAACATACCTATATACACAACTTGATTGTGTAAAACAAACAAACCTCTAAGTGTCTTATAAAATTTATAAAATAAAACGTAAACATGACTGCTTAAAAATTGTTGTTGTTTAGTCGTTTAGTCATGTCCGACTCTTCGTGACCCCATGGACCATAGCACGCCAGGCACTCCTGTCTTCCACCGCCTCCTGCAGTTTGGTCAAACTCTTGTTCGTAGCTTCGAGAACACTGTCCAACCATCTCGTCCTCTGTCATCCCCTTCTCCTAGTGCCCTCCATCTTTCCCAACATCAGGGTCTTTTCCAAGGATTCTTCTCTTCTCATGAGGTGGCCAAAGTATTGGAGCCTCAGCTTCACGATCTGTCCGTCCAGGGAGCACTCAGGGCTGATTTCCTTAAGAATGGATAGGTTTGATCTTCTTGCAGTTTGCTGTGGTCGACACAGTCAAAGGCTTTTGCATAGTCAATGAAGCAGAAGTAGACGTTTTTCTGGAACTCTCTAGCTTTCTCCATAATCCAGCGCATGTTTGCAATTTGGTCTCTGGTTCCTCTGCCCCTTTGAAATCCAGCTTGCACTTCTGGGAGTTCTCGGTCCACATACTGCCTAAGCCTGCCTTGTAGAATTTTAAGCATAACCTTGCTAGCGTGTGAAATGAGCGCAATTGTGCGGTAGTTGGAGCATTCTTTGGCACGGCCCTTCTTTGGAATTGGGATGTAGACTGATCTTCTCCAATCCTCTGGCCATTGCTGAGTTTTCCATACTTGCTGGCATATTGGGTGTAGCACCTTAACAGCATCATATTTTAAAATTTTAAATAGTGCAGCTGGAATATCATCACTTCCGCTGGCCTTGTTATTAGCAATGCTTTCTAAGGCCCATTTGACTTCACTCTCCAAGATGTCTGGCTCAAGGTCAGCAACCACACTACCTGAGGTGTACGAGACCTCCATATCTTTCTGGTATAATTCCTCTGTGTATTCTTGCCACCTCTTCTTGATGTCTTCTGCTTCTGTTAGGTCCTTACCACTTTTGTCCTTTATTATGGTAATCTTTGTACGAAATGTTCCTTTCATATCTCCAATTTTCTTGAACAGATCTCTGGTTTTCCCCATTCTATTGTTTTCCTCTATTTCTTTGCATTGCTCATTTAGGAAGACCCTCTTGTCTCTCCTTGCTATTTTTTGGAAATCTGCATTCAGTTTCCTGTATCTTTCCCTATCTCCCTTGCATTTTGCTTGCCTCCTCTCCTCCGCTATTTGTAAGGCCTCGTTGGACAGCCATTTTGCTTTCTTGCATTTCCTTTTCCTTGGGATGGTTTTCGTTGCTGCCTCCTGTATAATGTTACGAGCCTCCATCCATAGTTCTTCAGGCACTCTGTCCACCAAATCTAAATCCTTAAACCTGTTCCTCACTTCCACTGTGTATTCATAAGGGATTTGATTTAGATTGTATCTTACTGGCCCAGTGGTTTTTCCTACTTTCTTCAGTTTAAGCTGGAATTTTGCTATAAGAAGCTGATGATCTGAGTTACAGTCAGCTCCAGGTCTTGTTTTTGCTGACTGTATAGAGCTTCTCCATCCTTGGCTGCAGAGAATATAATCAATCTGATTTCGATGCTGCTTAAAAATAGTTAAAAGCAAATATTTGAAAACATTCAGAAGATTAAAAATCCAGGGCAGTTAAGTAAGAGAGGAAACATTTCTACATGTCTGGATACGCTTGCCTAAACAAAAATGTTTTAAGTGGGTGCTGAAAAGAGTGCAGTAAAGATGCCTGCTTGATGTCAATAGGCAGGCAGTTCCAAAGTTTAGAGGTTGCCACACACTGCATCAATTTAGCCTCTCTTTTTGATCACCCCATTTAAATTGTTCTATGTATATTTTTGGGAGGGGCCATTGGTCAGTCTCACCCAGGGGTGCAGTTGTCTGGGGTTGCAAGGGGTGAGTGGGTGGTAGCAGGGTCCCTAAGACAGCAATCTAGGAACCCCAGCACCCCAAATTGACTTCTGCCTCACCACTGCAAAATGCTGGTGCTATTTGCCTTCTTAATAGCCAAATAGGTGCTTCTACGCAGCTTCAGGCATCTTTGCAATGATCATCACTGAGGGAAATGCAAAACATGCTCTGCAGCTTCATTAACTACAAACCCTGAAATTTGGGGGCCCCTCCAAACTGGTGCCAAAGTTTTGCAATCCTGACTTGCCCCTCGGTCATAGTAATACATCAAACTGGGATCCCTAAAGCAGGCATAGGCAAACTCAGCCCTCCAGATGTTTTGGGACTCCGATTCCCATCATCCCTGACCACTGGTTCTGCTAGCTAGGGATCACGGGAGTTGTAGACCAAAAACATCTGGAGGACCGAGTTTGCCTATGCCTGCCCTAGAATTTGCAATTGAATAGTTTCAAGTATGGAGTTGCTGTATTTCGAAAGTCCTTTTCATTGATATTTTTCGAACAGATGAAAGCCTTCTGTCATCTAACTAACACAGGCATCTGGGAGGGGCTTCACACATTTGCCAGAATGACATAGTCCCCTGTGTGACCCATGTTTTATGTGTCAATGGCCTTTCAGGTGATCTCCTGGACATGGGGAACGTGCCTGTCTTATATTTTTGCACTTGCTTCAACCCATGTCTGGAACTCCAAGCATTGATTAAACTTCTGTTCCAACAAACGCTGGGCACAGGAATTCATGGGAGCCAAACGCATAACAAAATGTTCAATGCATACAAGGTTATCCATACAAATTACTGAGAGGCAGTATCGCTGAGAGGCCCGTATCCTTTGGGGTGCTTATTCATTAACTCTTGCACCACCCACTTTCCTGGAAGCACTAGGCTGCCAAGCTGTAAGGAAGTCTCAAACCGGTGTGTTGAGAGCCTCCATAATATTAAATATATTTTAAATATATAAATTAAGTATAAATGTAAAAAAAACTTTTGAATATTTTACAGGGACAATAAGCACTTGGTGAAAGCTATAGGGGTGGGGTTGTCACTCACAGTCATTATGAATAAGCAGCAAAAAAAAAAAAAGAGTCTTTGGGGGTTTAAAAAACAGGTTTTTTTATGTCATAAACCTTTATCAGCCAGTGCCTGCTTCATATTTATATGTCTCTGTGGGAATATATAAATACATTATAGTTTGAAAAGCTGATTTCGCAACTGACATTTATAAACAGATTCTGACTTGGGAAATAAGGAGGGCTCCAACAATTTTGCCCTTGGATGAACAGTGCACATTAAAGCTCATACAAATTCCCTTCCCTTAGATTTTAATGGGTGCTTCTATTGAAAAGCAGTGATTGATTTATTCTTTTTCTCTTTCTCCCCGCCCCCCCCCAAAAAAATTAGACTCGGCTGGATTGATTCACAGTGACTACCTCTTACGCAATGGGCAACCTGCAGAATAAGATGGAGAGGACAATCAAAAGGAACTGCTTGGGACCACAGTTCAGCATACAAGAGGCATGGAGCGGTTCCCAAAACCCTACTGAAGAATCTCCACTGGAGTCTTCCCAAGAGGATCTTTTTGAGTCGGAGGATGAGGATTTCATTCTGGCACTGGAGAGCAGTGTGGAGGAAGAGAAGGAACTTCCCGGTTCCAACACGCTGAACTTGCCACTTCCAGCACAAGCAGAAGCCCATCGTGGCCAAGTTCCCCTGAGCAGCACCCCAGGCGTGGTCTCAGAGCTGCATAGAAGCAGATGCCCCCTAAGACAGTCCTCCTCCACATCCCTTGAGCCAGAGGACGCCACCGCTATGGAGCCACCAGCCAAAAGGCAGAGGATCTCTTCCATGTGGAGATACTTCGCGACAATAAGCAAATTTGTGGTCCAGTGCCGTCTCTGCCATGGGGCGGTTCGCCTCGGGAGGCCTGACGGTTGCCAGCTGGTGGGAACCACTGCAATGCACAGTCACATGATGAGAAAGCACAGAGATGTCCTTGACAAGGCGTCAGGAAGTGGCAAGACTGCATCTTCCAGGCCTCGCACCCGGTCTGTCTCAGGCACTTTGGGATTGACGCCCGCTCTTAACAAGGCAGCAGGAAGTGGCAAGAGGACACCCTGCCGGCCTCGCACTCGGTCCATGTCAGGCACTTCTAGATTGCAATCCACTTCTCTGGCTTGTGTAGCATGCCAGCCGAGGGAATTCACTTTGCTAGAGAGCACCAGCAGTCAAGATTTTGAGTCAAGGGATGGCAACACTGTGCTGGTAAAGGAGGACCGTGCAGAGGAAAGGGCACTACGAGTACTCAAGGAAAGAGGAGCCTCTGGCTTCAAAAGGCCGCACTCCCTAGTCAACTCCACCTGCTCTGGATCCTTTGAGCCAAAGGTTGCCACCAACATGGAGCCAACAGCCCATCGTGGGAAAACGTCCTTTGTGCGGAAGCTCTTCACCAAGGATGCCAATAGCAAATCTGTGGTCCGTCGCAATCTGTGCCATCAAACTGTTAGTCTTGGGAAGCCCAGCGGTTGCCAGAAGGTGGGAACCACCACCGCGATGCACAGTCACCTCATGAAATGGCACAGAGATGTGGCTGACGAGACCAAAAGAAGCAGCAATACGACATGCTCCTTCCCTTCTAGGCAGAAAAGAAAGGCAAATGACAGTTCCTGTGGAGGAAAGATGGAAGAGCAAGACTCTGTGGCAACTGACACAGGGGGGAAAGCAAGGGTGGCTCCTCACACCATCCAGGTGAGGGGCAGTGTGACATCCTCAAACAAAACCACACAGGAGATCCTGGGTGAGGAGGACGTCCTCAGCTCAGACGCTCGGCGCCAACGTTTCAGGCATTTCCGCTACCAGGAGGCCGAGGGACCCCGAGAGGTTTGCAGCCAACTCCACCGCCTTTGCCAACAGTGGCTGGAGCCGAAGAGGCACACCAAGGCTCAGATGCTGGACCTGGTGATCCTGGAGCAGTTCCTGGCTGTCCTCCCCCCAGAGATGGAGAGCTGGGTCAGGGAATGTGGAGTGGAGACCACTTCCCAGGCAGTGGCCCTGGCCGAAGGTTTTCTCATGAGCCAAGCGGAAGACCAGAAGGAGGCTGTGGTGAGAGACTGTTTTGCTCTGGTAATTCCAAGGCCCCAATCCTTTAGTTGTATTTGGATTCACTGATCAATCTTCCAGCTGATAAATTACCAGATCCTCTCAGGTGCTAGGATCAGCAGATGGGGGGCCCTCTTGGTAGTTCCTCCACCCTCAGAGGTTTGGTGGGAGGCAGAAGGCCTTCTCTGTGGTGGCCCCTAAGCTGTGGCACTCCTTCCCCATAGAGGTACATCTGGTTACCTGCATTATACAGCTTCCAGCGAATGCTGGTGATGCTCATTTTTTACCCTGGCTGTTGAGGTGTATGCTTTTGGGACTCACCTTACTTTTATGAATCCAAGTTTTGAATTGTTTTTAGTATTGTGTATTAATGCCGCAACCTACCCTGGGACCTTGGAGTGAAAGGGAGGGTAAATAACAATTATTATTAATGATGATGATAATAATACTGTATTGGCCCAAATATGATGTACATTGAAAAGTTAAGGCGGGGGGGGGGAGAGACAATACCCGAATATAAGCCGTTCCCTTCCTCGCTTTCTCCCTTCCTGGCCTTGGGGGAGAAGATGGGGCATTACGTTTGGGACAAGCACTGCAATGCCGCGCTCCTGGCTGCATACCCAATACTTTTTGTAAGGTGGCGAATATAAGTTGCACTTTAACTTTTCAAGATCGCAATGGGGGGGGGAGTGTGGCTTATATAGGGGCCAATACAGTAATAGTAACTTAATACTTGAACATTTATTCATCTTCTGTTATTTAATGGCACCCCTGGCCTTTGCCTGACCTGTTTCCTGTCTCTCTCTCTCTCTCCCCCCCCCCCACTTCCTTGCATGGGCTCCTATCTCAGGTGCAGGAGATGTCATCCAAAGCAACCTCATGTTTCATGGAGGCAGAGAACATCCTGCAGGATGTCACCGAGAGGCCACTGTTCAGGGAAATCAAGCAGGAGGCTGACATGGGCACCACCTCTCTGGGTAAGGTCCATAAAGGAGCAGGTTTCAACATGGTCTCTCCTTCTCTTGAATATGCCTGGATCCTGTGGGTTGTGTTAATGTTTTCTCTCAGGAATCCTTGTTGGGTGGAGACACCTCTCTTTGTAGTCCACCTTATTTAAAGATCACACTGCTGGAGATAGAGAATAACACCCATTCTCTTCAGCAGCTTAGAACAAAGAGACACCACACCCAACATGGATGCCTACTAGATTAGCATTTGGGCTAAATCACAGAGCCTAAAATGCCTCCCCGTTTTCTTCGTCTTCCCAATAGGATGTCAAACAACGTTTGGAGACAGCGAGATGACCCCAGAGGTTCCTTCTAGAGCTCCTCCTCTTTGTGCCGGACTGGAAATGGCTTCTGCCCAATTGGAACAGGTACGGGGTGGGTGGAATCATTGGGGAAATGGGCAGGGGACCACCCAGGTTCCTTTTTCAGACCCCGCAAGAGGTGTGGGATTTGATGGGACATCCCTCTTTCAGGTTCCCGTGTCCCTTGAGGAGGTGGCAATTCATTTCAAAGAGTACGAATGGGCTTTGCTGGATCCCGGCCAGAGAGTGCTGCACAAAGAAGTCATGGAGGAGAATTATGAGAATCTGGTATCTTTAGGTAAGGCTTCTCCTTGGTTTTGCCTGATAGATCCTGAGAGGAGGAATAGTTGCTGCTCTTTGTATGCGGCAGTGCATTGTGGGAAACGTCACAGCGTGTGACAGTAGCTGACAAGGGCCTTTAGTGTGGCAGGCTCCACCCTGCAGAACTCCCTGTCTGTGGATGTTTGGCAGGAGCCACCCCTGCCTTCTTTCAGATGTGTCTTAAAAACTGTACTTTTTAGTCACATCCTTACAATATGGATTCGCCCCCCCCCTTCAGCCAGCTAGTATCTGTTGCTGTTTTACTGGTGTTTGTAAACATGTTTTACAGATATTTATTTATTTATTATTATATTAAAGTTTATTTATACTTTTCAAATTTATGCATTTCTTTAATTTCACAATCATTTTAACATTTCAAAGTTTGACTCCCTTTCCCCCTCTTTCTGTGGTTCCTTAAATTTATTTTTTAATATCTTCTGCATATCCAAATTCATTTAATTTGCTCATTTAATTATCTACTTTAAATATAAACTTGTATGAAACTGCGGGTTATTACAGTAACCCTGCCAATGTTTTTATCTGTTTGCAATTTATCTGTAAATATTCAATAAGGCGTTTCCATTCTTTTATAAAAAGTTTATCTTGATTTCTTATTCTTCTGGTACGTTCCACCATTTCTGCACATTCCATAAGCTTTTGCAGCTTTCTTCCTTTGCTGGGACTTCTGCTTCTTTCCATTTTGGGGCGAGTAACATCCTTGCTGTTGTAGTCGCATACATAAATAAATTTCAATACAATTTAGGTGGTTCTGTCCCTATAATTCCCCAAAGAAAAGCTTCTGGTTTTGTTTTTTTACAAAGGTTATTTTGAACACCCTTTTCAATTCATTATATATCATTTCGCAGTAAGCTTACTGGCTTACCATTTTACAGATATTTATTCTGATTTAATTGAATTTATGCCACAACCCTCCTTGATATATGCTATGAAAGTGCAGGTCAAAAGGATTCAAATAAATAAGCTCTGGCCCCATCCATGCTATACTTTTAAGGCAGCATTATACCATTACCCAGGCCCTATGCCTATTAAATAATCTATGACCTGCAAAAGTATGGGGAGCAGGACTATTCTCGCTACGAGAAGCCAAGTTACAGGGAAGCAGGCAAAGGGCCTTCTCAGTAGTGGCACCTACCCTGTGGAATGCCCTCCCACCAGAGGTCAAAGAGAATAACAATTACCAGACCTTTAGAAGGCATCTTAAGGCAGCCCTATTTAGGGAAGCTTTTAATGTTTGATTGATTTCTGTATTTTAATATTTTGTTGGAAGCCGCCCAGAGTGGCTGGGGGAACCTGGCCAGATGGGCGGGGTATAAATAAATTATTATTATTATTATTATTATCATTATCATTATCATTATCATTATCATTATCATTATCATTATCATTATCATTATCATTATCATCATAATTAGGTGTCTGTCAGTATGCTCTTTTTGTCATTGATGCTGTGCAATGTGTTTTAATGTTGTACTCCACCCTGATAAAGGGGAGTATATAAATTGAATAAATAATAATACCTTATTTCTCTCAAAAAAAGGACTACCAATTTCCAGGTCTGGCATCACATTGCAGAAAGAACGGGAAAATGCATTCATTGAGGGCTCTGAAGAACAAGAGACATTAGCAGGTAGGTGCTTAACTGAGATGGGACTCCCTGCATTTTTGGCCTAGCAAGCCATGCAGATACCTGGCAGACATTTTTATTTCTGTGAGACCAGACTCCCACGCCCTCCTTAATTAAGCTGGTGGGCACCAGAGGGAAGCAGGACCTTTTTAGTGGTGTCTCCTGCACTCCGGAATTCACTTCTGAAAGAAACAGCAGGGGCTCCCCTCAGTTTAAAAAAATCTTTATAAAAACTTACCTGTTTTCTCTTACCTGTAACTGAATGCTGAAGACGTAGCTCTCTACCCTGGCCTTGAGACCTGAGACGTGTTTTGACAGCCCACCCCTTTCCCGGGACTGTAAAATTTTCTAAAATCCTTTTTTAAATTACGAATTTTAGATTGTTGTAAACCACCCCAGGACCTGCTGACGGAGGGTGCGTAGTAGGTTTACTACTGCTAATAATTTATGCTACTTGTTTCACACACAAAAATATTTAGTGCTTGGTTATAGAAAAACCTCAAAGCAAGGCACATGTTGTATCATCAAACTACAGCTATTCCCCTGCAGGATTTGGGTTGTGCTTCGCCCAGTTAAAACAGAAATCAAGGGTAAATTCAAAAGATTAAAAATAGTAATAAACTACAAGCACATCAGTATTCTAGATACCTGGGTAGACTTGTCTGAGCAAAAATGTTTTAAGCTGGTGCCAAAAAGGGTGAAGGCACTTGTCTCATATCAATATGCAGGGAATTCCAAAGTATAGAGACTGCCATACTAAAATATCAATTTCCTACAAATGCGGACCATATATAATGTGGCGTGTGTAGCAGTTGTTATTGTTGTTTAGTCGTGTCCGACTCTTTGTGTAACAGTATCTGTTACTATTTCCTTTTCACCATCAGAGGCTGTTTAATGTATTTGAAAGGATTTGCCTCCCCACTTAATATTTTCTACTTTCGTTGATTCATTGAGTTTCCTTCTTGATTTGAGGATCTGTTCCTCCTTGATTCTTTCAGGTGATGGGGGTGAAAGGGATGAAGAAAACATTCCTCAAAGAAAGAGAACTGAACAAAAGCAGAAGTGGAGGAAGAAACGCTTGGCTTCTGTGGGGGCTGGCTTCCGTGAAGTTCCAATACTAGCAGAACATCGTGCAGGCAAGAAAAGGAATATTGAGAATGGAGAGAGACTGTTGATGTGCTCAGAGTGTGGAAAGGGTTTCATTGGCTGGATGAACCTTACTAAGCATCAGAGAATCCACATGGGAGAAAAGCCACATGAGTATTCAGAGAACAGGAAGCAGTTCCCTCACAGTTCAGACCTTAATGCACACCAGAGAGTCCATGTTGGCGAAAAGCGCTATAAATGCTCAGAGTGTGGAAAGAGCTTTGTTCAGAGCATGTACCTGAGAGTGCATGAAAGAATCCACAGAGGGGAAAAGCCGTACAAATGCTTCGAGTGCGGAAAGAGCTTCAGCTGGAGTGGAAACCTGAACAGGCACCACAGAATCCACACAGGGGAGAAGCCGTATCAATGTTCCCAGTGTGAGAAGAGTTTCCGCCATGGATCAAGTCTTAAACTTCACCAGAGAATTCACGCAGAGGAACGCACTTTATAGACATCGAGGTTTTGGTGGAATACACATGTTAATTCACATTACAAAATTTGCACATGGGAGAAACTCAACGGCTAAGAGCAGGGATAGGCAAACTTGGCTTGGCTCTCCAGCTGTTTTGGGACTATAGTTCCCATCATCCCTGACCACTGGTCCTGTTAACTAGGGATGATGGGAGTTGTAGTCCCAAAACATCTGGAGGGCCGAGTTTGCCTATGCCTGGCTAAGAGCCATGAATCACATTCAAGAATCCCCACAGGAAATGAGTTTGGAATCAGCATCCTTCAGAGCAGACTGCTTTAGGTCGTAGCAAAGAATGCCAGGAGAGTGTGGCTATGATTGTATCCCTTCAGGAGAAAGCACATGAATAATTACAGCAACCTTCACAATCTGGTGCCCTCCAAATATTTTGGACTCCAATTCTCATCGGCCACATGCATCACAGCCACTGGGTTCCCCCCCAAAGAACTTGGATGGTGGTCTGTATTTTGTAGCAAAAACCCACCTTCCCACCAAAATACAGAACAACCACATAGGATTTGTGTGCGGTTGGTGTATGATAGTAGCGTGGCAAACCCGCTAATCCTTAGGTTTAGCTAGAGTAATACTGGCAAACCAGTACAGTGTGAGAGATAGGAAGGTGAGGTATGGGTCAACTGTGCTGGGGGAGGCTGGATGCACCTGGAAAGGTTTGGTTCGAACTGGTTGGATCTAGCCTGACAGGGAAAGACCGGGATGGGTCATGCTGAGGTGAGAAGAGCACAATTAATCCTTATGGGGAGTTTGGAAAGTTACTGAGGATCACAAGACTGAGAGGAGGGGGATGTTTGATGAGAGGGACATGTGACAGGTACTTGATGTGTGGGATGTGCAGTCCACCACTTCCTCTATGGCGGAGAAGTTAGGGTGTTGGCAGGAAGTGACCTGTACCTGTACATGTTTATGCATGAGGTTTGCTCTGTGATTGGCTGGAAGTTACATCGTGAGTTAATGTTTACCTGTCAAAGCTGCTGCTAATAAATACAGACCCCCGAGCTTTGCCTGGGGTTGTTCTTTTGGAACTCAGCCTTGTCTTAATCTCATTGTTGGATCTAACCATTGCTACATAATGGTGACTTCCCGACGTGATCCAGCCCTACTCATATGAAGACTCGAAGCAGTCTAGGTACCACCGGCCACGGCCCTCTTTTCGTGAGTATGGGTTCTCTTGAGTCAGTTCAGGAAGGGAGTGCACACCCGCAGGAACTGAGAGAAATTCTGAGGAATTTTAGTCAGACAGGTGCTAGTTTGGCAGAGCTAGAAGAGTTGGTTGAAGAGATATTGTTTCAGTGCCCGTGGTACTCTCAAGAGGGTTCCCTGGATTTAAAAGTATGGGACAGGATAGGGAAGCAGTTGCTTTCCTCCCCACGGGCTCCTGCCAGATTGTTAAGGCTTTGGCGGAAGTGCAGGAATGCAATTGAGTTGGTAGGGGTCTATATAAGTGAATATAGGGGTTGGTAGGGGTCTATATAAGAACCCCCCTTTCTGTATCTCATTGCTCAGTGGAGGCTGCTGCCACAGACCTCCCAATCTCAGTTCCAGAGGTTCTGGCTTTACCATTGCCTTTGGAATCCTCTAGTTTACTGGCCACCTCTCCATTGTCCCAGAAAAAGACGGTGGGGGGTGCTGTTCGGCTCGGGTTTAAGAGAGAGCTGGGGTCAGGAACGTTGACTAGAGAAGAACTGGAAGAAGGGCTTGCTTCCTTTCCGGTCACACAGGGCTTGAATGCCCAGGGATTTCCTAGCCTATCTGACTCTCTCTGTGGAAAGGGCTGGTTGGTGTTGGACTTTTTGCCCTGGTGCTTGTGGCTTTCTCTGCTGCACAGCATTGTGAAGAGGAAAATGACACCTTGCCAATAGATACAGTCCTGCAAACACTGTTGACGCTTATGATTATTTGTTATGGGATAGTGCGTATTGCAGAAGGACAGGCAGTCAAATCTCGAAAGGTCTGTTTTAAGTGACAAAAAGATTTCCATTGGGCAGAAACCTAGCTTAAACAGTGCTAGTGCTTTGCATTTTCTGTCTCTGAAGTTTGACTCCTTTTCAGCTTTGCGAAGGCTTCACAGAAGCACTGCGTTAAGCTTAAAGGGCCTGAGTAAATGTTTCCTTTTGATCCAGGAAGGTGAGAAGCTTTGATCTGCATTTCCTTTCCTTGAGATAGTTAAATGGTTAACAGATTTTTGGCTGTTCAAGTTGCTCAAGGCTTTCCTTAAAAAAAAGAGGAACCTTCCTATTGTCATTTGGCAGTTTTTCAGTCTGCTTAAAGTAGCCAGTTCAGACTGAAAACTTAAAATATCTGCAACTGATTGTTTCTGAAGAAAGTACCTTTTTCTCCTCACTAATGTAAATGAAGGCTTATGTTTTCTCTCCCCATGTCAGCTTTTATTGTCTTTTCTTAAGGGTTCAGTGAAAATATTCTGCTTGCTTATTGTCTGTATTACAAATTCTTTCCCCTTCTTTTCAAATGCAGGGTTGTCCTATATCCACTTAGGTATTAACAGGATTAGATTTGGTTAAAGAATGGGGAATGCTGGAAAACTCACTGTTTACATTTGTTTTCAAGAGCTACCCAGTTCATCGCCAGTAGCCCAACTCCAAAGGATTTCACTGTTTGCATTAAAATGAGTCTCCAATTGTAGAATTGGCAATTGATTTTTGCTTTGTGTATTTTATTTCCCATTTACAGGTGTGAGCATGGGAGTCTTACCTCTTCTCTATATAGTCTGGTTAAATCTGATTTCAATCTTTGTGTAAGAAATTTACTTCTGATTACTCTTTATAGAATTTTTCCTTTTCAGACTCGATGACTAGAATTCATTTTCAGAAGGAGTTCCAGTATTTCTTAGATTAATGTTTTTCCCTCCAAGACTTAATTCTTTCTTTTAGCATTGGAAAGGTGTTTAAATCCTACTTCTTTGTGTGTGAGAGTTGGCTCATTGTTTTCCTTTCACAGATTTGTCCTCTGCACATGCTCAAGCGACTAATAATTAACTGTGATTTTTTTCTCTGAAGGAACTTCCAGGAACAAGCTTGTTTGATTAATAATATTCCTTACCTACAGGAGTCATTGTCTCTTGATTTAAAGTGTTTATTTCTTTTTGATTGTATGATTCTTCTTTTATCAGCTATAGGGTAAAGTTCAAACACTTAGCTATTGTATGTTGTCTTCTTTCTAAGATGAGTGGATTTTTCTTAGCTACAGCAGGTTCTAGGTTTTTACATGAACAATCTTAATTCGGTTGTAGTTTGGGACTAAATTTGGTGCAAATAGTTGGATTTTCTATGTTGGCTGCTACACCATCTTGGCAGTATTCATTTTTTCCTTATTTGCTGAAGTATATAGATGCAGCTTAACCAAACAGTTTGCAGAGTATTTTTTAGTTCATTTCTGTGGGGTATGTGAATGCATAGCAGTCTATTAGTATTTTTCTTCATTTTAGCATTTTTTACAAGCCTTATTTGCATACTTTATTTTCTCAACATTTTGGAAGGCATGAGATCTCTTCTTTGATTTCTCTTTTGTGTAATTTCTTGGGATTATTTCTGCAGTAGTGCTTAGGTTTTATCTTTCTCTTAAATGTTAGATTCTTGGATTTTCCTGTGATCTTCTGGGTCTCTTTGTCAGAGAATACAATCCTATATCTATTACTAGCCTTAGATTTAATGTGTTGTGGCTGCAATTCTTTATATCTTATTCTTTATTTCTCATGCTTATTCATATTGCTGTTATTTCCTATGAAGATTTTAGTCTTTTTGTATTTGGCTCTCCTGGATATAGTATGTCAATCTATTTTCTTATTGTTAAGTCCTATTGCTGCTATTTCTTTCTTCAGTTTGCATTTTCTTTCCTCTAACACTTCTTGAAGTTGGCTTTCTTGGCTACACAAGTAGTTTATGGTGTATTTTGCTCTTGTGATCATAATTAAAAGATGGTCCATTCTTTGCCCTCTGTCACCAAAAAGCTTGCTGTGGGATTCTCTCAGATCTCAAATTCTATTGAAGATTAAACAGTATTGTTTAATTTTTCTACAAAGAGTGCATGTGCCATTCCAGCAATGGTTTTCTTATTTCTCTGACCTATATTGGTCCATTCAAAACCATGGATGCTCTCTATTTAAATACATTTTGTATTTTACTGCCTATTTCTTTGGCTCTGTTTTTAAGAAGGTGCCCAACAGGAAGTTTGATATTCTATAGCCAGGAACCTGTAATTGGAGTCTTTTCCGCATTTTAGAATGCTTATATTTTTCATAGCTTCTTTCCACATGATTAATGTGAAGAATTTGTCTTTTCCATATGATTCTATTATTTTTAATTATTCTTGTTAAATCTTAGTTTGCTTGCTGAACGCCAGGACTGAAGGTTTTCTGGTATATTTGCATTATAAGTTTTGTATCCAGTGTGAATTAGAATAGTAGATTTAACTTCTAACAGGTAGCACTGAGGTTCGCTACGATATTAATCCAAATTCTATCTCAACATATTAGCGTAAGATTCTGTGGGAGCTAAAAATGCAGGACCGTTGAGGTTCCGGTTTCCGCCTGCAGGAATGGCGGACCTGTTTTCCATCTCTCTGACCTTTGTAAGGAATTTGGCGGTTGCTAGGGGAGTAAATGGCAACCCCCTACCCTCTCCGGGGGTTACGGAGAGGGGCCGCTGGCCCGCGATGCCCCCAGACCCACTCCGACTGTTTTTGGAGTGGGGGGAGCTTGGGCTGAGCACTTACAAGGGCCAGGACTCCCGGACGCTAATCTGCATGGCGGGGATTTCCATGGTTAAAGAAGATAATTAGGCTTAAATCTATGGACATACTTCAGAAGGAGGGAAAGAAGCGCTGTTTACTGCTGAGAAATTTATGCTGCCGAGTGAGAGGAGTCAAAGATTGTACTGCATCTGGAAGAAGGATTGATGGGGACGGAGCGATAAGGGGAGTGAGTTTTTATTTTATTTTTTTTCTTCATATTGTTGCCTCGTACCTTCCCGGACGCGATGTCCTGGCTTGTTTGGAGTGAAAGAGAAGCAAAAGACTGTGTGAGTTGAACCTTATAACTGTTGTTACTGAGCATATTTTTTTAAAGATGTGGAGTTGCCGATGAGAAAAGCCCCCCCCTAGTCGGACGGAAGGAGTTCTGAATGCGTTCGGAGGATTTATGAGCTGTGACGCACTTTAAATTGGAGCAGCGACCTGAAGCTAAGTTCAGCTATAGGGCAAGGAGATCCATTAATTTACCAAGAGTCTATGGTTTGATGTTTGGGTCTCCTGCCTGGAAAAGCTGTAAATTCTATAATGATCGTAAATCTTCATGGCTATGAGAGAAAAGCGAAAGTGATTTGAGCTTTTTAAGATGGCGCTACTTCGAATTGCTTCAACGCAACAGGAGCTCCATTAAGAAGATTTATGGGGAGGCTGGACTGATTAACTCACACAGGAGAAAGAACATCTGTGAGACTTTGTTTGATATTTATATCAGCAGCTGGGAAACAATCGTGAAAGTGGAAAACATCTATGTGACTGTAAGGGGAAGATCTGGATTATTATGAACTTGAAGGACGATTTGAACTTTAGAAAAAAGACGGCAGTGGACAGTTGCGAGGAATTCCCAATTTCTTGAAGCATGGGAACCCAAATAAAAAATTCTTTAGATGATTTGGCATAACATTCGGTCTGATTGATATATATATGTGTATAATTTGAAATATTGAATGTGATATAATTGGTTTTAATTGGAAAATTAATAAAAATATTTTAAAAAAAAAAAAAATGCAGGACCGTTATAGGAAGATGTGCCTGGCATCTCAAATGTGAACATATGATCAAATGCCATTGTTACTATTCAAGGTCTCAGAGTCTTTGCCCCTTAGAGTAAGTCTCTTGCCAAACATAAACAAAAAAAGGAGGAATACCTATATACCTATGGGTCTTCGTTATTATTTGGGTCTTCAGTATTATTTATATTGAACACATTAAAATTAAATCAAATTTACTAAATTAAATCATTTGAATATTTAGAAATATACGGGGGAGGGGTTTTCCAATTGTGCTTTTTCCTCAGGTAAACCAATCCAGATATAGCAAGATGGGTGAAACCGTGGATCGATGGCATCAAGGGTTACAGCAGGAGTCAAGCCTGCTACAGGAGTTGGCGAATCTGCGAATACAGGATCCACTGCCGCAGGGGGATCCACAGAGGAATCGGGACCGTGTGCCACTACAGCATCATCGAGTCACCTGGGGCCAAGTGAAAGCCTTATCCATGCAGGTTACTGAAATACTGAGAGTTCATGGCGTTGCGATGACACCTGAAAATCATCTCCTTGCTTCTTTTTCTTGTTTGGCATCCAACTCTGCGAGGCCGCGTGACCATGACTACCATCGGCTACAGTAAAAGAGGACTGAAGGACACTGCTTACCTGTTTAAAGGACACCTCTTCTCCGTTGAGGAAATGGGTTATTTAGTTAAAGTTTGGAACATACGTTAAAGCTCTTGGACCCTCACTTCTTGAGAGACTCAGTAATCTTATGGCGCTGATACAAAGTCTACCTGAAGAGACTGTTGCATTGTTTTCTATAATGCTTATTTATGTTTTGATACATTGTTCTAGTGGTACCTGATGCTAAGTGGTTTGAAAGGTTACAAAGTTTATATATGTTTAAAAGCTTTGACAGCCTGTGCTCGTAAAAGCAGCAACAAAGTTTCTACACAAGCACTCAGTACCGTTACATTGTTTCTCTCCCTGTCAGCCTAGGTTCATTTTTAAACAAAAGAAAGGGGACATGTGGGGTTGGTGTATGATAGTAGCGTGGCAAACCCGCTAATCCTTAGGCTTAGCTAGAGTAATACTGGCAAACCAGTACAGTGTGAGAGATAGGAAGGTGAGGTATGGGTCAACTGTGCTGGGGGAGGCTGGATGCACCTGGAAAGGTTTGGTTCGAACTGGTTGGATCTAGCCTGACAGGGAAAGACCGGGATGGGTCATGCTGAGGTGAGAAGAGCACAATGAATCCTTATGGGGAGTTTGGAAAGTTACTGAGGATCACAAGACTGAGAGGAGGGGGATGTTTGATGAGAGGGACATGTGACAGGTACTTGATGTGTGGGATGTGCAGTCCACCACTTCCTCTATGGCGGAGAAGTTAGGGTGTTGGCAGGAAGTGACCTGTACCTGTACATGTTTATGCATGAGGTTTGCTCTGTGATTGGCTGGAAGTTACATCGTGAGTTAATGTTTACCTGTCAAAGCTGCTGCTAATAAATACAGACTCCCGAGCTTTGCCTGGGGTTGTTCTTTTGGAACTCAGCCTTGTCTTAATCTCATTGTTGGATCTAACCATTGCTACAGATTTGCACCAGCCTGGAGCTATTGGGAGTTGTACTGCAACATCTCGTGGCTTCGATGTTTTTGAATATCATTTATCACTGTTCCATTGTATTTGAAAGGAATTATTGGGCATCACTTTGATTGACTTGTTTATTTTTAGAGTCACATCCCCCCCCCCAATATGACTTACTGGCATTGCATTGTAGTAGGATGTGAGGTCATCTCTGTGGCTCCTGGGCTGCCTCATGTGTAACAGTGCAGAAAGGCAAGCGTGCTAAACCACAAATGCAATGCAATGAGCTATTTCTGCTTAGTTTTGTACACAGCACACACATTTTGATAAATAACGACCTTTCGCATTGCCTTGGCTACATTTGATAATATGTCTTAGAGATGCCAGTTTTGTGCGGATGCCTTTTGGACTGGATCTGAGCACATCAAAGAAGAGTTTCACTTAAACGTGTTGTAAATTTAAACAGGGAAATCCGGGAGGGAAAGACTGGACTCCACAGCGCCATCATAGTGTTGTATTGCATATAAAATGCTTTTTCTTTACCAGCCCGGCCAAATCCTTAATGTGATGGTCACTATGTATATAATGTGCTGTGTGTATTCTTATTTTGTTACTATTTGTATTTTTGTTACTATTTGTATTCGTTGTATAAGGTTATTTTTTCTCTTTTAAATCTGCAAATAAAGGTTTTTTTAAATGGAACAAAATTTTGGGGAAATTGTGTGACCAGAGGCCTGGCTTTCTTTTTCTTTAGCTAGTGATTGAAACTCCACAATTTAAAGCCTTTGAATCTCCACCCACAACTTAAAGCCTTTGAAAAGCACAGCAGCTGGAGGCAGCCGTAGTTCTGAATCCCAGTTTCTGGGATTCATGGGTGGAGAGAGTTGTTCTTGCATCCAGATCCTGCGTTTGGGCTTCCCATTAAAGGGATACCGCCCATTCACACCATACTTTTAAAACACTATGTGAAAGTTGGAAGGGACCCCAAGGAATCTCAACTAAAACATCCATGACAGAACGCTTTAGTTCAGACTCCTTTACTTCAAATTGCTTTAAACAAATGGGCAGGAATCAATGTAGGCTCATATTGTTTCTCCTAGAGGACATAGGACCTTACTACTTTAAAAATGAAAGCTGCTTATTCTTTGTTCTTCTTTGCTGATCACTCGTAACCGAGTAAGATTGTCTTCAAAAACACGGTTTTGCTGTCACATAACCCCGGACAACACCATTACTGCCCCAACGACATCCAACATACCATTTAATTGCTCAGCTTCTCACATTGTGTATGCCATCAAATGCCAACAGTGCCCTGAAGGGCACTGTTGGCATTTGATGGCATACACAATATTAGAAGACTAGTGTCATTCAGAAAAGTGTGGGCATTCTGCACACGCTCAGAGGTGTTGCTGCCCGACAATGAGTTCCGGAGCGAGCACCGCTCACGCCGCTGGGAAAAGGGGGTAGGGAGGTGAGACAAAGGGAAGAGGGGGGGATGAGGGGAAGCCGTGAGCCCCGCTCGTCATCAAGGCATTTCCCCAGCTGGCCTCCGAAGGGGGCAGAATGAGGCCTGAGGAAGGTTTCCGAGCTGTCCGGGGGCCGAGGGAGGCAAGCAGCCTGTTTCCCCCTCCCGCCCTCAGACCACCGCGCTCGTGTGAAAAGCAACGTGGGCCAGAGAAGCTCCAGTCGAGCCCAGCCTCTCCCGCCCCCTGCCCTCCCCGTCGCTATGGGCGGACTCCTCGTCGCCTCCGCCCATCAGGCACTGGAAGAGATCTCCGGGACCTGAGAGCAGCGCGGAGCGGCATGGGCGCCCTTGGCAAGCTCAGGGCGGCGCTCCTGGCTGGCCTGCGGGCAGTTCAGCCGCCAGAGAGGCTCTTCGGAGGCGCCTCCGCCCTCAGCCTCCCGCTCAGGAAGTGGAGGCGGCCGCCGTGCTCTACGTCCATGTGAGTTCGGCGGGAAGAGGAACGCGACCCACCGCGCACGTGAGGCAAAAAAAAAAAAATGGCGGTTGGCGGCCGCAGGGAAACAGTTAGGGAAACGGTCCAGTCTCTGCGTCCAATCCCTGTGTCCCCGGGACACATGCGCATTAGCGCGAAAACGGGACACAGGGACTGGACGCAGGGACAACTTGAATAGTCCTGAGATGGTATGTTGGATGTTGTTGGGGCCAGTAATGATGTTGTCCAGGTGTATGTGGCAGCAAAGTTGGCATCTGGGTTTATTGCAGGCTCTGGTACCAGTGTCCATGTTCTTCCTAATGTTTAGGTGGAATCTTCTTTCTTGAAGTTTGAATCCATTGCTCCGTGTCCGCTTCTCGTGTCTGCTTTTCACTGCAACTCTGTTGCATGATTCTGGCCTTCCCAATCCCTTTTGGGGTGATGCCCTAAGCTGTTTTTCTTTTCTTATGTGTACAATCACAGATACCAGTCAGCCATTGGTTGCACCCCATATGAAATACTTTACAAGAAAAAAACCATATGTGAAACATATAAAAAAAATTGGTTCAGAGGTATGGGTGCACACTCTGCAAGTTAAGTAAATGTGGTCAACATGGCATTTTTCTAGGCTATGTGTTAATGGCAGTAGAAATTGGAGTTCTTGTTTCTATGTATGAAGGCAAAAATACTTGTTACACTCTGACCATTAAAACATTGCTGATGAAGAATTGGCGAAACAGGGCCTTGTCCTGGGATTTTTTCACTGGCATTTATTTTTATTTGCCTCACTATCATACTGGAATTGATTCCTATTTGAATTCATCTTATCATTACATAAATAAAACCTTTTGAAAACTTATTTGAAATTCATCTTCCTCCTGGCCCGAGTTCTGGCAATTTACTGTTTATATGTGTTAATGACAGACACAAAAGTGATAAGGTTGACCAGAAGCATGGATTGCAACCCAAAATGGGACAAAGTTGGCATTTTTCAATGCCATCCCATTTGGTGATGGAGATGCAGAAACAAGTAAGAAAGATGCAGATCCTGTTATTGTTAAGGATGCTGGTGTTAGTACAGAGTTTGACACTGACGCAGATTATCAAAAAGCAAAAATAAAAGTTGCAATTTCAGTATAAATTGCAATTTTAGCTGAATTTGGGGGGTACCACTTGAAGCATCGTTTTGTTGAGCCATTTCCATTGCTTTTATTTGCTCATTGCAAACGGCTGAAAGTCTGTAAATATTGTTAATCAACATGATTTGCAATGGGGGTTGAATAATTTCAATTTCAACTGTATATACTGTACATACATATAGGTTGTATAGGTTTTGCCAGACTTGGCTTCTTTCCACTCCCCACCCAACCCCTTTTACATTTGCAAAGAAAGCCCATTAAGTCAGGCAATTGCCCAGGGCATTCCCCATTGTTAAGGAGATAAAGGTGAGGCTGGTGACCTCAAGACTTGTTGGCATCCAGACCCCCAGGGGTCAAGATAGTGGTGGTTCTGGAGGGCAATGTCCTTTCAAATTAATTGGATTATTTAACTTTCACAGTTACACCCTCATAGCTTATGCAAACCGGGATGTCTTTTTAAGTTTAGTCAGGAGTGTATCTGGGATGATAAATACTGGTAATAACTGAGATTCTTTCCACCCTCTGCAAGGCATGGTTTGTTTGAAGTTTCAACCCTCCAGGTGTTATTGGGATACAGGTCATAAGAACATTGTTTTATTCTTCTTGTAAACCACTTTGTCATGCTTTGTGTCCAACAAGCAGCATATAAATTTTGAGAAATGAATCATTTTGCCATATCTGGAGCTTATAGACTGCCTTTCATACATCAATGTAGAACAGTGATGGGCAACCTTTTGAGCTTGGTGTGTCCAAATTCGCCAAAAAACTGAGCATAACTCAGGTGGTGTGCCACTTCAAGAAAAAAACACACCATAATTTCACAATATTTATAGTTCAAATAACAAAAATGTATAATTGTAATATATAAATGTATTTAATGAACCAAAAACTAATTATTTAAATCATTTTTTAAAAAAAAATTAAAAGGGGGGGGGAGAGGCAAAACCCAGAGGTCTTTCCCAGTGGGACTCTGGGCTCAGGCCTTCCTCCAACGGGTCTGCCACTGGGGAGGTGGACTCGGGTTCAGTCTGTGCCTCCTTGTGGCCCTCTTCAGCCCACCTCTCCCCTCACTCCCACTCTCAAGGAGGAGGTTTAAAATGCATTGGGGTTGACCCCCTCTTCCCCTTGTGTTTTGTTTTGTTGTTGTTGTTGTTGTATTTTTTTTTTTTAAGCGCCCATCGTGGTCTCTTGCTTCAGTCTCCCAGATTTTTAACAGCTTCCCGGCTTTGTTCCACCCAGCCTTCTACCACAGTATATTTATTTTTATTATTATTTTAGAGACAAAGGGGGGTGGGGAAGGGGGAGGGAAAGGGCTCCCCTCTCAAAAACAGTCCCCTCTCAAAAACAGTCAGACAAGACGATTTCATAGAATCGTAGAATCATAGAGTTGGAAGAGACCACAAGGGCCATCCAGTCCAACCCCTTGCCGAGCAGGAAACACCACCAAAGCTTAAAGACCTCCAACGAAGGAGACTCCATCACACTCCTCGGTAGCAAATTCCACTGCCAAACAGCTCTTACTGTCAGGAAGTTCTTCCTAATGTTTAGGTGGAATCTTCTTTCTTGTAGTTTGAATCAATTGCTCGGTGTCCGTTTCTCTGGAGCAGCAGGAAACAACCTTTCACCCTCCTCTAGATGACATCCTTTTATATATTTGAACATGGCTATCATATCACCCCTTAACCTTCTCTTCTCCAGGCTAAACATACCCAGCTCCCTAAGCTGTTCCTCATATGGCATTGTTTCCAGGCCTTTGACCATTTTGGTTGCCCTCTTCTGGACACGTTCCAGCTTGTCAGTATCCTTCTTGAACTGTGGTGCCCAGAACCGGACACAGTACGCCAGGTGAGGTCTGACCAGAGCAGAATACAGTGGTACTATTACTTCCCTTGATCTAGACGCTATACTCCTATTGATGCAGCCCAGAATTGCATTGGCCTTTTTAGCTGCTGCATCACACTGCTGACTCATGTCAAGTTTGTGGTCTACCAAGACTCCTAGATCCTTTTCACATGTACCGCTCTGAAGCCAGGTGTCTCCCATCCTGTATTTGTGCCTTTCATTTTTTATTTTTTTTTTGCCCAGGTGTAGTACTTTACATTTCTCCCTGTTAAAATTCATCTTGTTTGCTTTGGCCCAGTTGTCTATTCTGTTAAGGTCATTTTGAAGTGTGATCCTGTCCTCTGGGGTATTAGCCACCCCTCCCAATTTTGTGTCGTCTGCAAACTTGCTCAGGATGCCCTCAAGCCCAACATCCAAGTCATTGATAAAAATGTTGAATTAGACTGGGCCCAAGATGTTCAATTTAAAGGCAGGCCAACCAGCAGTCAAACAACAGTGACAAAAGTGGGAGGGGGGGTGAGAAGTGGGGTAGATGAGGATGATGAGATGAGTAAAGGGGGGGATTTGGTGTATAAAATGAAGGGGTGGTGTCTATGTATTAAAAGTGGGAGATGGGGGTGATAGTAATGATGTAGAAGTGTTGATATTGGGGAAGGGGGAAAAAGGGGGATTTTTAAAAAATGAAGTTAAAAAGTAAAATTAAATATAATAATATTAATAATAAAGGTAAGAAAAATGTGGGAAGAAAAATTTTAAACGGTAAAAATGATAGCTAAAGGGGAGAAAAAAGGAGACTTTATGAGTTATTTTATGCTTAGTGACAAAGTCACTGTGCCTGAAGCTTCTGACTAAACATCAGTTTAGTTGGTAGAGTGCTAGACTTTTAATCTCAGGGTTTGGGGTTCAAGACCCATGTTGGGCAAAAGATTCCTGCCTTGCAGGGGGTTGGACTAGATGACACTCATGGTCCCTTCCAACTTTATGATTCTATGATTGAAAGAGCCAGGGTGTGGTGCAGGACCTGGGTTCAAATCCTCACTCGGTCATGATGAAGCTCACTGGGTGTCCCTGGGGCAGCCACTGCCTTTCAGCCTTACCTCCCTCACAGGGTTGTTGTTGGGGATTAAATGAGGAGGGTGAGATAAGCCCTACATGACACCTTTTGCTTCTTGGAGGAAAAGGCAGGAAATAAATAAATAAATACTCCCCCCCCCCCCGCAAAAAAAGGGGAAGTCTACAAATGGTACCTGAGCCCAACAACCCTCTCCACAACTGCAATTCCAAGTAACTGATATTCACAGAATCATTGAATTGCAAGGTTGGACCCAAAGGCTCATCTCATTCAACCCCCCCCCCCCCGCAAAGCAGGGACAAGAAGCTCATTGGAAGCTAAAATGTGAGCTTAGATAAATGCAATAGAGAAAAAGTACACTTTTTTTTCAATACTGTATATCTGAAAACCAGCTTTGGTCTCTGCGCAATTTGAATTATCCCGCTTTTGTCCAGACAAGGTCAACGCTCTGCGTTCTGGTTGGGTGGGGGTAGGAGAGGGGACGACGGTTTGAGATGTTGCCACGCCCACGCCTGACCCTACCCCACTTTCCATTCGGCAGCCACGACTATTTATACCCTCCGTTTACAAAGCTTTTGCACTTGAATTTGCAGGGTTCAGGAGAGGTCGCCGTCTTCGCTTCGTGTGCATTACTGGAAATCGTCTTCGACCAGCTTCAAGCAGCCAGCGACCCCTTGGCTACAGAGAGTAGCATCGTCTGCCTAAGTCCCTGAGGTTGGTTCTGTTTTTTAAGTTGCTATTTTTTCAAATCGCCCGCGCAGGAAAATTTAGCTTAAACCCTTCCGTCGTGCTGAGTTGAAGCTAAACTTGGCTGCGATGGCGATTTGAGAAACACGATTGGGTATTGTAAACAGGTTAACACATTGGCAGGATTTTAAGACGACTTGTAATTTTAGGGGCACTCTAGAAAAACTGAAGGAAAAATAAGTTTGGAGTAATAATTATAATCGGTAGGGGAAAAGATTATGGCTAAGGAACCAGAAGAGGAGTGGTGGTGGAGGGAAGTCACGGGATTCAGGGAATCCTTTTGGGGGGGGGGGTTGATAAATACTGTTTAAGGTTATTTTTGTATTTATTTATTTTCCATTTTTGTTACTGCCTAAGTCCCTGAGGTTGGTTCTTTTTTTAAGCTGCTATTCTTTCAGATCGCCCGCGCAGCCTTTTTCAAATCGCCCGCGCAGGAAAATTTAGCTGAAACCCGTCGGTTGTGCTGGGTTTAAGCTAAACTTGGCTGCGATGGCGATTTGAGAAACACAATTTCGTATTGTAAACAGGTTAACAAACTGGCAGGATTTTAAGAAGACTTGTAATTTTAGGGGCACTATAGAAAAACTGAAGGAAAAATAAGTTTGGAGTAATAATTATATTCGGTAGGGAAAAAAATAATGGCTAAGGAACCAGGAAGGGGGGGAGGGAAGTCACGGGATTCAGGGAATCCTTTTTTTGGGGGGGGGGTTGATATATACTGTTTTAGGTTATTTTTGAATTTATTTATTTATTTATTTTTCCATTTTTGTTACTGCCTAAGTCCCTGAGGTTGGTTCTTTTTTTAAGCTGCTATGTTTTCAAATCGGCCGCGCAGCCTTTTTCAAATCGCCCGCGCAGGCAAATTTAGCTTAAACCCTTCGGTTGTGCTGGGTTGAAGCTAAACTTGGCTGCGATGGCGATTTGAGAAACACAATTTCGTATAGTGAACAGGTTAACAAACTGGCAGGATTTTAAGAAGACTTGTAATTCTAGGGGCACTCTAGAAAAATTGAAGGAAAAATAAGTTTGGAGTAATAATTATATTCAGTAGGGGGGGGGAATTATGGCTAAGGAACCAGGAGAGCGGGGTGGAGGGAGGTCACGGGATTCAGGGAATCTTTTGGGTGGGGGGTTGATTTATATTGTTTTAGATTATTTTTGTATTTTTTGATTTTTTGTTACTGTGTGTTTTCAGGGTCAGGGTAAAACGCGGATCCAGATGATTTTAAACGGATCCTCATGAATTCATATGATTTTTTCATTCAAATAAAAAAACAACACCATGATATTGTAGAGTATGTCTTAGACTGTAGGCAGCACCAAAAAAATCACGCATCCACTTTTTCGTGCGGCCACAATGACACAAAAAGGTGGTTAAAAACCACGGATCCTCATGGATCCTCATGATTTCTGCATTGGGCCACCGCGAACTCACTGTCAAATCACATATCATGCCCAGGGGCACAGCCTGCACCACAAAAATCAAGGATCCACAGCTTCCTGGTGACACCGTGGCCCAAAAACGTGGTTTTGAAGCACGGATCCTCACGAATCTTCACCTTTTTGCATGGGCCCCCCCCAAATTCACCCTCAAATCACATATCATGGCCAGGGGTACAGCCTGCACCACAAAAATCAAGGATCCACAGCTTCCTGGCGACACCGTGGCACAAAAACGTGGTTTTGAAGCACGGATCCTCACGAATCTTCACCTTTTTGCATGGGGCCCCCCCAAATTCACCCTCAAATCACATATCATGGCCAGGGGTACAGCCTGCACCACAAAAATCAAGGATCCACAGCTTCCTGGCGACACCGTGGCACAAAAACGTGGTTTTGAAGCACGGATCCTCACGAATCTTCACCTTTTTGCATAAGGCCCCCCCAAATTCACCCTCAAATCACATAGCATGGCCAGGGGTACAGCCTGCACCACAAAAATCAAGGATCCACAGCTTCCTGGCGACACCGTGGCCCAAAAACGTGGTTTTGAAGCATGGATCCTCACGGATCCTCACAAATCTTCACCTATTTGCATGGGACCCCCCCAAATTCACCCTCAAATCACATATCATGCCCAGGGATACAGCCTGCACCACAGAAATCAAGGATTCACAGCGTCCTGGCAACACCGTGGCGCAAAAACGTGGTTTTGAAGCACGGATCCTCAAGAATCTTCACCTTTTTGCATGGGCCCCCCCCAAATCTCCCTCAAATCACATATCATGCCCAGGGGTACAGCCTGCAACACAGAAATCAAGGATTCACAGCGTCCTGGCGACACCGTGGCCGAAAAACGTGGTTTTGAAGCACGGATCCTTGCGAATCTTCACCTATTTGCATAGGACCCGCCCAAATTCACCCTCAAATCACATATCATGGCCAGGGGTACAGCCTGCAACACAGAAATCAAGGATTCACAGTGTCCTGGGGACACCGTGGCCGAAAAACGTGGTTTTGAAGCACGGATCCTTGCGAATCTTCACCTATTTGCATGGGACCCACCCAAATTCACCCTCAAATCACATATCATGGCCAGGGGTACAGCCTGCACCACAAAAATCAAGGTTCCACAGCTTCCTGGCGACACCGTGGCTCAAAAACGTGGTTTTGAAGCGCGGATCCT